>NC_022027.1:23647323-23676535 GCF_000317375.1 Microtus ochrogaster
GGATAAGTCCTGGGGAAAGCTGTGTTTAACATGAGGAGTGGCTTGGTGGAGAGACAAAGAAGAGAAGTTAGGAGAAGTGAGGTAGCATAGCGTAGGCATCTGGGTGGCAGTTAAGGGTGGCAGGGCTGGCTCATGGGTCACGATGTCCTGGGAGTGGTGTTCTGAGCCTCAGAATAATTACAGCTATTAGCGAGGTCTCCTTCCTCCTGTGGCCTCTTCCTGTCCCTCTGGCAGGATTACCTAAAATGTCTTTTATGACCTGTAAGGAAAAAAAGCATTTTCACTAATTAACCCTGTGCTCATGACATCGGGTTTCCTGTTTCATTTTTGGGAGTTGATGGTGTTTCTCCCTTCTCTCTCTGTCTCTCTCTCAGGTCATGCGACCATGTTGATGATTTAAGCAATCATGGTGATCTTTAGTCTTCGTCTTGTTTAGCATATAAGGCAAAAATCAAATTAAGGCCCTTTGAACATATGCCAAACACCTAGCCCCATACCAGGCAAATAACAAGTGCTTTGAATTGCCAGGTGAGACGGTGTGGTGACCCATAGCTGAAACCCCAGCATTCAGGAGGCTGACGGAGCAGGAGAATCATAAGTTCAAAAGCAGCGTGGGCTAGATTGTGAGTTCTAGGCCAACCCAGGCTGGTAGTGAGACCCTTTTCTCAAGAAACTGTGGCCTTGGAGGAAGAACAGTTGGATGGAAGAACCCAGGTAGAAGTTCAGAGTGTTCTCCTAGGTTCTTTTTGACTGTTTAATCTTGTAATGGATCCAAGGATGCTTATCTGAAATACATTGCATATTTCAGAATTTCCCCGATTTATAAAAATTGGCACACAACGTGTCACATATCGTGTAGCCTTTTCCATAGCGATGCCCCGTATTCAAACACACTGGGTGATACTTTTAGGAATGAGATATACAAATGCAGGCATCGGACAGTTGTGACAATACATGAAGCCTTGGGTTAGTTCAAGTTAGATTTTCAGAGATTTTATTGTTTATTTTGAGGTGGGAGGGCGTGGGTCTCACTAATGCAGCCCTGTCTGGTCTGGAACTTTCTCAGATTCACAGAAATTCATCTGCCTTTGCCTCGCTAGTGCTGGGATTACAGGTGGCTTGCTTTGGGGCTTTTGAATGGTGGGTGGGGAGAGTCAGACCACCGTAGAGCTTCGCAGATTCTTCTGGTTTATGCCACCATTAGGCGTTCCCAGTTTGCCTTCCAAAAACAAACAACAACAACAATAACACAAATGAAAAAACAAACCAAAACAAAACCTGGATTTGTCTGGGTTAGATGGGGTGACGGACAGCCGATAACATCATTCATCTTCTGTTTCCCCCGCAGGAAGTCTGCACTTCTAGTGCCACAGGCAAGGAAGGAAGCAGAGGAAAATCCATCTTGGGTTTCCCTCTGGGTGTCTCTGTCGGATCCTGATTAGGCCTTTCAACTGTAAAAATAATTCTTCTTGGTCACCAACTTTCTCAGTCACCTTCCTGGTCCCTTCTTTAACCACTGCTCAGAGAGTGTGACACTGATAATTGCCTGGCAGAAATGGATCCTTAAATCAAGAACACAATCTGTATTTTTTTTTCTGCACATAAAAAGATAACAGTAACACAACGTGAAGAGTAATTTGTTTTAATATACAGAGATGATAACGGCTTCGGATGGCTTCATGTCGGCAAAGGGACCTTGACCCTACAAACTGATTCTTGTCTGTTTTATTTCCTGCCTCATGGTCTTCGTCCCCATCCCTGCTTTGCAGTGTACCCCAGAGCCTCTTCCTTACGCCTCATCTCTGTTGCCTGCTTTCTTTGTTGTCTGCCACGTCTAAGGGTGGGGTAAGACAAAGACAGGATGTCTTCAAACTAGTGGCAATCCTCCTGCCTCCACAGTGCTGGGATTAAAGCATGTACCAAGTGGCCTACCTGCCTTCTGTTTTTCCCCAATTATACTTGCTATTAGATGCCATTTCTTACAGATCTGAGTGTGCTGGCCACTGCTGAAAACAGTTACTAAACAAAATTGATGGTCTTGGCCTTCATTGTTTATGTTAAAAGTTTTTTCTTTTTGGAGTCTGCTCACATAGGCAGATGCTTGAATTTCTAGTCTAATTGCTCTTTGGAGCCCTTGGGTTGCTGGGTAACCAAATGCTGGATGTATAGATGCTGTAGCCGTGAAAGAGTATTTTAATGCATGTGAATAATTGTTTATCTGAAACTGAGGCTGCTTCTAACTTCATGTGATTCTTAGTTTGTGCGTGTGTGTGAGTGTGTGTGTGAGTGTGTTTGTGTGTGTGTGAGGGAGGGTGGGGAGAGAGAGAGAGAGAGAGAGAGAGAGAGAGAGGTATTTGTCTATATTCTTCCTAATCATAGTATAGTGGTAGGCTTTTATAGTCATGTCGGTGTATCATAGGAGATGTTAGTGAAATTTAGTACGGGCTTTAGCCTGACAGTTTCCCATTATGAATGGGTATATGTTTAGAGTAATTCACGTCTCTTAATCTTTTGAAGGTTCCATGCCTTGTGGAAGAACTATCTGGAAGCAATTGTCTTCTGTTTGGAGCTAACCAGCCCAACATGCACAACTGTTGTTTCTACCCAGGGCTGTCATTTCCTACCAGGGACTCTCCCTCTTAGACTTTGGCTTGGCACGGACACACTATTGCTCTGAAGAGCCACCCCATTCCTGAGTCCACTTCGACAGGTCTTTGTAAACAAACTTCTCAAGCTTTGTTGAAATGAGTGGAAAAATCTAGGTCATTCTGTTTATGGTTTACGGTTATTGAGCTCTTGATGTTGGCTTCCCTTTCATCTGAAATATTCATCAGAGGTGATGCCTAAGTAAGGAACACAGCTGTTGGTACACCTGGCACACAGAGTGGCACCTGCTGGAAGTTTCTGGTGAAGTCCTTGTTAACTCTTAACTCCCCATGGGTGGAGATGTGGCCGCACAGGTTGAATTCTGTTCTCTGGAACGTTTGGAATTGCAGATGTTCCAGATTTTAGGTTTTGGTATGGCTGCATATACATACATATCCTGTGTGTGTGTGTGTATGTGTGTTTACATGTTTACGTGGGTGTGTGCACATATGTGCACATGTGTTTAGAAGCCAGAGGTTGACATTGTGTGTCACTCTCTGCCTTAAGTTTAAAGACAGGTCTTTCACTCAATCTGAATTTCATCAGTTGAGCTAGACTGGCTGGTTAGTGAGTCCCAGGGGCCTGTTCTCTTAATTCCTCAATGCTGAAGGTACACCACTTGGTCAGGCTTTTGACATGGCTGCCAGAAATCCATACTCAGGTTCTCATGCTTGTCCCATGAACACTTTAGCATGAAAGCCATTTCCTCAACCCCTTCACATGAGGATGAGATCCAAGTGTGAACACAAAATTGATTTGTGTATGTATGTGTATACACACACACACACACACACATACATATATATGCAAAAGATAATTTTATATACCTTAAAGTATTCTGTGCATGAGACAAAGTTGGCTTGTCACAGATGACAGAGTCCAGGTGGACCCCTTTTCATTTGGGGGCACCAAATAAACTGTGTGCCATGCTCCCGACATCTGAATGTGACCTGTCATAGGTGGGCAGGAGTGCCGTTCTACCCTAGTGTTGTCATGGACACACTCAGAAAGTTTCAGGCCTTCAAACATTTTTGGGTACTTGGATGGAAGGCATTCAGCCTTTGTTAGTTTTTAATCCCAAGGGCCTGTCACCATTCTTGGACATAGGAAGGAGACACACAATTATTGACACAGGTCTTGAGCAAAGGAAGAGACACACAATTAGTGTCAGGTGAGTGGGTAAATGAATGAACACCCAGTGCCCAGAGAAAAGTGACTGGATGTCAGTCATTTTACATCTGAGCATTTCTTTGAAAGTTAGGAGGGGGAGCTGTTTAGTTTTTTATTTTCAGAATGTCTGTTGCTTTTCCTGCTCCTTGTCCCCTTCTTTCAGAAGCTGTCGAGGGGCTGCCCCTGTCTGCATGCTTCATTTCTTCTCTCTCACAGGAAGGCAGGATCATGTGTCCATTTAAGCACCACATAGAGTTTGTCCCCAAGCTCTCCTGTGATGGATTTTGTTTTCTCTATGCCCCTTGGGTCTAGAGAACGGGCAGTTTATATTTATCGGTCTGCAAGGTCATTTCCTCCCTCCTGCCCCACTGCCTGTCCTAGCAAGAAGTCAGTTGGTCCCATGCAGTGATCACCCCTTGGGTCAGACAGTTCTGGAAGGCTGTGTGTGTTCATTTCCTTGAAGACGTGGAAGGTAATGCATTTGAAAGCAGGGCAGCCGGGGTCTGTCCTAGCGTATTAGTGTAGGTTGTTTATTTTTCTTCATTTTCACAGAGTAGCATTTGCTGGGAGACCTTTGTGCCCCTGCTCATGCAAGCCCTGAGTTATGAAAATACATAACAAAAAATAAAACAGAAGCCGGACTGGAGGTTATCTTACCCAAACAGGACTTCTTCCTCCTTTAGATTGTACAAACAAACTCATTCCCTAGTTAGGGTGCAATCAATCATTCTGATGAATTCAGCATGAGCCTTGCTTTGTCTTTAATGCAGATTGCATTGTCTAGTCCTTGGGGGGGGGCAGGGGGTGTCTCTGTTCTGTTCCTTGTCTTGTTTGCTCGCCAAATGGTGAGTCCTCTTGGAGGAAAAGAATAGCTGACTGGTTTTCTTTTCCTTCCATGTATTCAGCCATTGGAGGGGCAGAAGTCATCTCTAAAATGTGTTGTGGGGGATAATAAACAGTTTTCTTTGGGTGGTCTTAGCAGAATTGAACAGATTATTCTGGAACTGAGATTCTTAAAAATGACTTTTAAGGCTGGGCAGAGGTGGTACACGCCTTTACTCTCAGAACTTCAGAGGCATAGGCAGGCGGATCTCAGTGAGTTCGCGACCAGCCTAGTCTACAAAGGGAGTTTCAGGACAGCGAAGGCTGTTAAAACAGAGAAACCCTGTCTCAAAAATTAACCCCCCCCCCCACACAGCTTTTGAAATGGGGAAATGTGACCTTTCTAATCTTTGAAAGAGAGAATGCATTTGAAAGTAGAGAGAGGCATTGGGCCAGTGAAGAATGGACACAGGGCCAGAGACTTTGTGTAAGTCGCTTACACTGTGTATCCTTTGTGTGATGACCTGCCCTGGGTTAGTGTGATTACTGAGTTAATATCCCTGGGGGCTGTAGAATGGCTCCTGGCACGCGCTAAGAATCATCAATAGTGTTAGTTAATCAATGGATGAGAGGTGGAAGGGAAATGTTAGGAGGGGTTAGAGTCAAGAAGTCCCACAGAGGTGTTGCGGGAATGGCTCAGTGGATAAACCCTCAGCTTCACAAGTGCGAGGAGTGCAGTTTGGGTGCCCAGCTCTCATGTAAAAGCCAGGCAGGTGTGGTGGCTACCTGGAGTTCTAGCACTCTGGGGGCAGCAACAGGCAGTGCCCAGGACAAGCTGGCTAGTTGGATGAACTGGAATCGGTGAGCTCTGAGTTCAGTGAGGGAGCTTGCTTCAACAAATAGTTGATGTCAACTTTGAGCATCTTAGTGTGCCTAAGTGTGTGTGTGTGTGTGTGTGTGTGTGTGTGTGTGTGTGTGTGTGTGTGCGCATGTGTGTGTGTCCCAACTCCACAAACACACACAAACACACAGAAGGGAGGAAACCATTTTGGGAGTGCCCAACCCTAACCGTTAGACCACCAAGGGAGAATCAAGGAGACAAGACCAATTGAAATGGCAGCAGATGATCGGAGGTGATAGAGAAAGCAGAGAAAGCAGGTTTAGGACCAAAAGCTGGACAATAAATTTCCCCGTTTGGAGAAGTTCCACTCAGCACCCTCTCTACTCTGTAAAGGGGGATTGACTCAGTGTTTCTCTCTGTCTCTTTCTGTGTGTGTATGAATGTATGTGTATAAATAATATGTGTGTATGACTATATGTGTATAAATGTGTGTGTGTATGTACACGTGTGGAAATTAGAGGTCGACACTGGCATCTTTCTCAATTACTTCTTCAGCTTATCTTTTGAGGCAGAAGCTCTCAATGAACCCTGTACTCACCAGCCAATGAAGGCTGGCCAGCAAACCCAGGGATCCGCCTGCACCCGCTCAGCCATACTGAGATTACAGTCATGTGCTTCTGATGTTTTTTCCTCTGGGGTGCTGAGAGTCTGAACTCGGGTCCTCTTGCATGTGCAGTAAGCCTTTGACTGATGCGGCTTTGTAAGCCCTCGACTGACACAGCTTAGCAGTCTTTGAAGTGGGTTTCGCTCCAGAAATCCATGGACTTCTGACTCCCACTTTTCCTAGAATGCTAGGTGATGGCTTTAGGTGGGATGGAGGACAGAGGGAAGAGTCTTACCTGCTCCTGTGTCATTTCCTGGTTGGGAGACATGAGAGCATCGTTGGCTCAGCTGACACTGAAGAGGAACTGAACGGACTTGCCTCATGAAGAAAGGGGCTCACCACTGACCGAAGAAGGCTCACTGGGTTTCACTCTGTGTTCGGTTCCCTTCCCAAGTATTTGGTTCCAATTCCTACTTGTTTCCCAAGCACCTCCCTTTCCAAGTTGCAGGTCAAAGGGCCTCATTTTTTAAACTAAGTTTGCTTGGGTAGGAAGGCATTGGTACACGGCGACATAAATAGCAGGTGTAAATCCCCCAGATGGGCTCCAGCAGCAGAGGGGGTGCGAGTGGCTGGGCTGAACCCCTTCTGCCCCCCCCCCACAGACTTGATAGTGTATTTTTGACATTAGAGTCTGTCTTCATAGCAGTCTCTTGAGTCTGTGTTTTTGTTTGTGTGCTTGCTTTGCCATTCTTACCCTCCTCCTGGACTCTTTCAATGTTTCTATTTTACAAAGCAGCCTTGGTCCCCTCCCACGCTTCCTTTCTGGTGCTCTGACCCACATGGTACTTGAATATAAATTTATTTGTGTTTAGTTATTGAGTGAAGACCGCTTATGTCAGACTAGATACTTAATATTCTGGTGTCAGGCATTCAGCAGACTGTTTTGTGGGTTTTGAGTGGTGAGGCTGGCAGCGGTGGTGTTGGGCAGCCGGATGGTATTCGCTACGTTTATATGATGTTTGTCTCTGGCTGTGGTAGGCGGTGTTCTCATATTTGGACTTAGGAGAAATTATGAAAAGAGTGTGATGAGGTCAGTGGGTGTGGGCACTGCTCCTGTACTCCTCAGATTTTCTTTTCTTGATTTGTCTTCCTTAAGATTTCATTGAGAGGTTTTCTATGTATGTGTGTGCGTGTCTTGCTGTGTATGTATGCCTGTTTGTGTGTGAGGGTACATATGCATGCGTGTGCATGTGTGTGGAAGCTAGAGATTAATCTTGGATGTTGTTCCTCGGGCATCATCAACCAGCTTGGTTTCTGAGACAATATGGTGATGTGAATAAGAATGGTCCCCATAGACTCATGTGTTTGGATGCTTGGCCCATAAGGATTGGCACTAGTGGGAAGTGTGCTTTTTGAAGAAGGTGCATCTCCTATGTTCCAACAACACCTTTAGAGACACAGTCGCCTTCTATTGCCTGAGGATCAAGATGTAAAACTCTTAGCTCCTTCTCTAACACCATGTCTGTCTACATGGCACCATGTCCTGCCATGATGATAATGGACTATATCTCTGAAGCAGTAAGCCAGCCCCATGTAAATGTTTTCCTTTATAAGAGTCGCTGTGGTCATGGTGTTTCTTCACAGTAATAGAAACCCTAACCAAGACAGACAGGCTCTCTCCCTGGGACCTGGGAATTGTTGATTAGGCTAAGTTAGCTGACTAGTAAGCTCCAAGGATCAATCTTTGTCTTTGCCTTCCCAACACTGAGATTATAAGTACATGGCACCTCAGCCCGTTTTTTTTCCCATATGTGGTCATTGGGGATCTGAACTCTGTTGCTCATACTTGCATGATAAAAACTTAATGAATTAAGTGACTGCTGTGGGAACGCCATCAGCCAATAACCTTTAAGATACTGGCACACTCTGGGCGTGGCCAGATGCACTATATAAACAGATGTAGAAATGTGTGCAAGACCTCTTGGCTGCTTGACTTGGTTCCTGTTACCCACTGGTGCAGAGGACTGTTGATCTGTGAGTCTACCTCTGAATAAAGAACCCTTTATTATTATACTCCATGCCGAGCTAATGTGGGACTACTTTATTATAATCGCCTATAAGTGATCTCCCCAGCTTCAGAGGTTCTCTTTTGTTTTCAGACAGAGTCTCATGTAGCTAGTTTGGCTATGATTTCCTGTCTCTACCTCCCAAGTGCTGGGACTATAGGCATGTGGCATGCCATGCCTGTTTGGGGGATGCTGGGGTTGAATTCAAGGCATTGTGCACCCTAGGCAAGCATTCAATTGAACTACATCTCCAGCTCTCATATACAGAGTTTCTAAAAATGTCACTCAGCATGTGGTTTGCAGTGCTGCAGTAACCAACAGTACCCAAATCTTAGCTATTGAAAATTACAAAGTGTTTAATTTTCTGTTTAAATTGCCTGTATTCCATGTCCATTGCAGGTTGGCTCCCATGAAGGGCTCACTAGTGAATTCAGTTAGGGAGTCTGCCCTACCTGGACTGTTGGTAGTTACCATGGTGAAGTAAAGGAAAGGAGACCCCAAGTCATGCACTCTACATTGTGAGATCGGACCTGGGAGTAATCCATCTACTACTCATGCTCATTGGGCAGTAAAAGAAATCAAGCCTGTCAGAGGCTCCCACATAGCTTCAGGTGGGCTGGGAGCACAGCTCCGTCCTCATCTTGGAAGGAGAGTTGGAAATAACTGGTGAGCAGCCTAATGGATGCTCCAGACTCCAGAGTCGAGTGGCCCAGCCAGTAAGCAGAACGCAGTGTGGGCTGAGAGAGATTAAAATTTTGAAAGACAACTTTAAGAACTGCAAAAATATACTGTCAAAGCTAGGCAGTTTATGAACTACTTATCTCTGTATTTTTTAAAGTTTATAAGCCATTTCCCTTTATAGTTTTTTTTTTAAAAAAAATGCTTTCCTTAGCATCCATTTCTCCAGTTTTGTAATTATCTTAACAAAAGTTACACAAAGCTAGTAAATCACATCCAGAATTTAAATCCTTAAGAAACAACTTTACATGGTGTTCCTTTGAATCTTTGTATACAAAATACATCATTTGTGTGTTTGTTTATGTGTGTGTGTCTTGCCATGTATTAGCTCTCTGAAAACTGAGTGTGTCTAAAGAAAATAACATATTTATTTCATGCTGGTTTAAAACTCAGACAGAATTCTATTGAAAGCCAATGTGTTTTCTGGTTGCTTCCCTGCTTTGTGTGTCAGTGCTGAAGTTGGAAATAAGCAGGCACCATAGTTTCGTCACGCAAAGTGTAGCAATTCTACACAATGTGCCAGTAAGTCCCTCACTTACAACATCACTCATGCATGTGTCTGGAGTTGGCGTGGCCTTCTCAGCAGCAGCTCCATGTTCAGATTGTCTTGCTATCCGAGATGCAGGCCCATTGTTGGAGGTCACAGCTCCATGCTACCTGGTGGGTTTTGGGTTATTTCCTAGAGTCAAGATGTGGGATGGAAATGATGACATAATCCATTTCCTGTTCCTTTCTGAAGGGGGCTGTCTCAGCTTTATGACATGTGACCTCCTCCTCCTTGGTGGAAAGAGCAGCGGTTAGGGACCAATAGATGTGGGTTTGGATCTTAGCCCACCCCTTCCTACCTGTAGGGCCCTGGGCAGGTTGTTTAGTCTCTTTAAATGCCACTTTTATTCTCAGTGAAATGAACGACACTCGGAACCGTTTCACTGCTTTCTGTGAAATGTCTGCACATTAAGCTCTCATCAGATGCCATCCGTGGCCGATGTGCACTAAGGATGCAGTAAGCCTTCCCTATTAGCACAGTACCTACTAGGGCTTAGAGAACGTTGTCCTGTTTTGTCTGATGAGAACACATGACGGTGGTGAGAGCCACCTAGCTGAGATGTTTTCTTACTAGCTTCCCTCTAAAAGCAAAAACCCCGAACCCAAAAGACAGAGTTTGAATGGTAGTTAATAGTTGGCGTAGGATACATGTTTGCTTTCTCTGTTAGTCAGGATTCTCGTGTGTCATCTTGTGAAGAGTCGGTGGACTGAATCCTCTGTGCTCTTAGGCGTTAGAGTAGTTAGTGAGCAGTGATTAGGGGCTGAGGGGGTAAGTGTGAAAATTATAGGCGAAGAAGACAAAAACTGGTAATCATGATTATAGTCAGTAACAGTACCTGAATGTAGTCATCACTCCATTACTGTGAAAGGATGCCTGGGTTAAGTTTCACCCACAGTTTTGGAGGTTCTAGTCCACGACCACTCAGCCCCCTTGCTCCGAGCCTGTGGCGAGGTGGTATATCATGGCAGCGTTCATGGCAGAACAAATTTACAACATGGGTGAAGGAGCGAAAGGGAGAAATCAAGGGCTGAGGGTCCCACAGGCCCCTGAAAAGGACAGCCCCAGTGACCAAAGAACATTCCACAGTGCTTGGCCTCTCAAGACTTCTACATTCTTCCAACAGTGCTAACTCGGGGTTGAGCCTTTAACTCACGGGCCCTAGGCAGAGATTCAAAATCCAAAACTGTGGCACCTCAGATGTTGGCATTTTTGTTTTCATATGAAATAATGACCCATCTTCCTTTAGCTCAGTTATTACTTATGCATTGAAGACGAAGAAGTTCAGACTAGGGAGATAAATACTGCTCCCCAGGCAACACACTACTGCTGGTGTTGGCTCACAACTCTGACTTCAGAACAGCTTGTTTTCACCCGCTCGTCTGTGTTGTGCAGTCTTGTTTGAGTTCTAAATTGAGAGTGGTAACTGCTGACTGACAAGCCGTATGAACACTATGGTGTGAACGGGTTATTCTGGTATCAAAAAGGAGCAGGTTGTGTTGTTGGCATTTTGTACCGTCTAAATTTGTCCGATGACTTTAACGTAAGTGTGTTGCTGCCTTTGACGTCAACAAGGCATCGGAGAACTTGGGAACCTGGCCTTTGTTCCTCCGTTTATAACTTCTGGTGTTTGGCTCCTGTGGGCCCTTCGGTGGCATCCACGGTTAGGGGCGTTGATGGAGAAGGAACAGTGGTAGAGGTGAATGTACAAGCAGCTATGTGTACCTGTCTGAATTACTCCTTCGTTTTTCTTACTTGTAACAACTGGAACAAGTTGTCTGAGCATGCCATCCCAGAGACTCCTGGGTCTTCCTGCCCTTGTTTGGGTTGTTATCATCTGGTTGTCCTTTTGTCTGAAGTTTTCCATTCAAAACGTTTCCAAAGATAAGCAGCAAGGCCTGGGTGATATACGTACATTGGAAGTTTTTATTCTTAGTTATGAGGCTTGATGGACCACTGTTCTGTCTGTCTGTCTCTCTCTCTGTATACATGTGTTAATGTGTGTGTACGTGTGTTCACATGTGTGTGTAGATAGGCATGTCCGTGAGAATGGGCACGGAGGACAGAGGCTACCATGAGCTGTCTTTGCTCTATTGCTCTCCACTTTATTCTTTGAAGCAGGATTTGTGTACAGGCTGGATCTCAGGGTTTCAGTTATACTGACCGGCCTCTGACCTCCAGGGACCTGCTTGACTCCATTCCCCTGTGTTGGGGTTCTGTAGATTTAGGCTGCTGCTAGCTCTCTAACCTCAGGTCCTCAAGCTCTTTGCCCACTAAACCATCTCCCTGGTTCACGGGACACCACTCTTAAATGGTAGCATTACTTCATTTCCTTAAACCTGTCTGCTAAATGCAGGGCATTTGGGAGATATTATTAAAAGGATCAAGTTCCATATCATTTCCTTTTTGCTCATGAAGTCTGATGTGTAGCATTCCAGTCTAGTTTCACAGTATGTCTGATCAAAGAACATCAAACTGCTCAAGACAGCACCTGGTAAAGGGTTAATGCCCTGGAATTTCACACTCTACAGTCTGCATTATGTCCTTAGTATTCTTCAGGCATTTTCTTATTTATGCCAGAAGACTCGGGTTGTTGTTCAGGACAGTGGCCCAGTGACTTTGCATATCGCATTCTCTTCATCAGGAGAGAAATCTCTGCATGCTATTTGGAAAAGAAAACAACAACAACAACATCCCCAACCCCAATAAAAAACCAATAGTGTGAGTAGCTCCTTGGCTACTGATAAATTAAATGAGTGCATGTAGTTAAAAACCAAAGTACAACAAAAGGCTTGCAGATGAGTGGGCATTGCAGAAATGTCTACTTGCTGCATCTCAGTTACTGCATTTGCCTGCTACCATGTCACAATGACCGCATTTCAAGGGGAAGCGGGAAAGAGAAAGAGAGAGCAAGGTAGAATATATGTACATATATATTATAGAATTATATAGAGTTATATAATAATTCATAATTACACAGATATATATTATATAACAACATAATTTTATATATATACATATATGTGTACATATATCCTTAAAAATGCCCCACTTAACCTACTATGGTACAAGAAACCATTTCAAATGTTGTGGCTTAAAATATCAATAACTCGTTTTTTCTTAAGAATGTCTGAGTTGACTGCTTCAGCTGGGGTAGTTCTATTCTACCGTCAGCTGGTGTTGGGATGTACTGGAAGGTTGAAGTCTGCTTCTCTTGAAGCAGAAGGTTGAAGGATGCTTCTCTTCCTGGCCTCCCTAACTGGCTGATTTGGGCTTCCTGTTACCATGCTGTTCTCAGGTAGGTAGTTGCCCTTCCTTGGATGGCTGGTTTGCAAGAGAGAGAAAACAGAAGCTGCTAGGCCCTTTCAAGCCAATCCTGAGAGTCTGAGCATTTGGTTTACCATATTGTATGGATCAGAAGAAGTCATATAGTCCGCCTGGATTCCAGGGAAGGAAAACAAGCTTTGGAAGATGGTATGCTATAATATACATAAAGGGAGGGAAGGACTTGATAAGAAGTCTTAGACAGGTACTAGGGGGAGCTGATGACTTAAGAATGATGGAAATGCCAGTGGCATAGGTAAATGGTACCCCACTTCCTGTTTAGGGGTGTGGGCAAGGATTGACGTGTAGAGTGACTTAGTGTACAGCCATTTAAGACAGTAGGAATGTCAGAGGGAAGTGCTAGGAGAATGTTGGTGGCTGAGAACGCTGGAACCTTTGTTGGGGGCTAGGGTCCTGGGAACTTGACTGCTGAAGCCATCTGGAGCCGGTGGCTTCAGCGTTCTTCACTCTCGAATTCAAGGAAGGAAATCCATGGTCCACAGAGGTGAATTTTAAATTTATTATAAGCCATAATAAAGTTATATAGAGAAGTTTGTTGTAAATCTATAGGTAGGTGCTTAAGAGGGAGAGATCAATGCCACTTGAGTTAGGCGTGGAGGCAGCCTCATGGTGGCAGGCAGCCACATGGTGGGGATGGGGAGCTTGTGAGAAAGAGGGAAAGAGCCCAAAGTACCAGGAAAACACAGACTCTGGCCGACATCTTAAACAGACAGAAGAGAAGAAAAAGGAAAAGTTCTATTTTTCCAAATAGACTTGCCTTCTGAGGGGTGGTCCTTGGCCAGCTGATTGACCTAACTGGATTAAGGCTTAAGGGAGGAGTCAGTGGCTCATCTCCACTGCAGCGAGAGTCTGTTCTTGCTGAAGTGGAGGGTGGTCAGTGTACTCCTTAGCTCCTGTGTGGTAGTGGAAGGAGCCAGCTGTTCCCAGATTGTTTCGTGAGAGGACTCAGAAGGGAGCTGAGTTACAAGGCAAGAGGGCTCAGGCGAGGAACTGAGTAGAGGGTGACATCCAGAGTCGGCTGTGGCTTTCAACTGTCCTGCCCACCAGCTGTGGATGACAGCAGCCGCAGCGGCCTGGGGGATAGCTGGAAATCCCACTGGTTTTGTTGCTATGGTCTCCAGGCTGGCGGCAGCTCACTTAGTAGCGGACTGCAGCCCAGATGGAGAGGCACCGTCTGATATGTGCTCTCACTTCCCATGTCGCCATCACAGTGGAAGCACATTCCTATTGCATGCCTAATCGCTGTTGTGAAGACGAACAGGAGGCAGGTCAGAAACCCAAGTGACCAAGTTTGATGCCTGAAAAGACTGTCTGTAAGAAGTGGCTTAATGTATTGTGTGGGACTAAACATTTACACATTGGTCCACAGTTATCTGTCGCTAAGTGGTCATTTAACAGTAGGCCCCTCACATCTTCCTAACTGAATCTCCGGGGCCTCTGATCGCGTTATCTTGCACAACAAAGACTTCACAGGGTGGTTAAGAGAAGGGTCTTGAGATGGGGATATTCTCTCGGTTTATGTGATAGTGCCCATTGTCACCCCAAGGGGATTCTATAAGAGGCAGATATGGAGATAAAGTGATAGGATCAGATGCATTTTGAAGGTGGATGAGACCCTGGACCAAGGGATGCTGGTTAGCTCTAGTAGCTAGAGAAGGGAGGGAGAACTCGGTCAATATTTCCAGAAGTAGCACAACAATGCCTGACACAAGCCTTCTGGCCTCCAGAGCTACAGTGCATAGATTTGCATTTTTTTTAATATACTATACTTAAAAACTACTGTTGTATCAGCAGATCTCTCCTACCCCAAGCCAAAGTCACACAGAAACAGTCCAGCTCACTTCTGCACGCATTGGCACGGTAAAATTAGAATGAGCTTCTCCCCCCTTTCCTCCCCATTCTCCTGGTAACACACCAGCTTTCTCTTTTTAATGAGTAGGAACTTGTGAGGGCAGGGAGTGAAGTTTGGTGACTTGGTCTAGGTTGAACTGTTAGAGACTGAGCCTGGATTAGAGCCACTGAACTCCGGGGCTGCCATGCAAGAGGAGGACTTATGTCGGATGAGTCAGATGGGACCTGTCAATCAGGAGTCGGCAGTGAGTGAGCTGCCTTGGGAATTGCGTCTTTAAAGCCCTCTGTGTAGTACCCTGTTGACAAGAGATCTGGAACTACGTGAGAAGACGTGCCTGCACAGTGTGCCTTAGCCACTCATCTTGATTCTGAACATTTTAAATGCCCCTGTCAGAAATAACTGCTCTAGTGTATTCGTTGATGTTTAGCAGCATAGGTAGTCTTTAATGCATTCGTAGCTTTGTAATGCTTTCATTTGGATTTCAACCCACCTTTTAGTTTTTAGTTTTCATGCTATCTCTTAGATTGTTTTTTTTTTGGCGGGGGGGGGGAGAATTTCACACATGAGTACTGTCTTTACATCGTTGTTTCCATCTCTCTCCCTGTTCCTCTAACTCCCCCTGTGCCCCTAACTTCCTGTCAAATTTATGACCTCTTTCTAAATTATTCCTATCACACACACACACACACGCACGCACGCACGCACGCACGCACGCATGCACACACACACAGCCTGCTGGGTCCATTAGTGTTGTCTGTAGGTGCAGGTGTTTAGGGCTGACCACTTGGGGGTGGACACCTGCCATTCACCTCATAGCTGGAGAAGATGAATTCTCCCTCTCACAGGTTCCCTGAAACTGGAGTTACAGACAGTTGTGAGCCCGCCCCCCCCCCCGCATGGCTGCCGGGAATTGAACCCAAGTCCTCTGTAAGAGAGACAACTGTTCTTAAGTTGCTGAGCCATCTCTCCCGGCCCACATTGAAAATTTTCTAGGAAGTTCGGTTCTAATAAAGTTTATAGAGCCACAAGAAAAACCTCTTCTAAATTTGTGTTTCTAGTAAAAGAATAAATTCTGGGTTGTAAATTAGGATTCCAGAAGTCCTTGTCCCGTCATGGGAGGTGGTATGGTTTGATTTTAGGGAAATTTTAAGGCAGAATTTATTTCCGTTTTTGCAGTGTTGAGGAGCAGCACTTGGTTATGTTAGGCAAGAACTCTACCACTGAGCCACATCCTCGGCCCCTTAGTTTGAGTGCTTTCCCCCTCCTCATTTGTAGCTTGATGTTTGGATGCTAGGGTTGTTCATTTTTTTAAAAGGTCTCCACCTGGGTAGAGATGGTACCTCTGGACACTTGTCTGCATGTGGGGACCCTCCAGGCCTTTCTGCTGGAGCCTTTTTGACAGACCTGGAGTTCTTACTCAAGGACTGGCCTTGCAGGCTTACCCAGGGTCTGGTCACAAGTCTGGGTCACTCAGAAATAATTCCCATATGTTGGAACAGCTTGCATTAAGAATAATCTTTGTGAGCCAGTTAATACTGTGAGGGATTTTTTCCTAGCTCTGTCACTGTGCTATTCGCAGCCCAGGTTCTAACCAAACAGCTTTTCCATTTGTCATTGCGACTGTGGAAGCTGCATGGAAAACAATGATAATAACAGCACCAAGCGGTCCATGCGAGAATGCCAGACCTGCAAGCGGAGCCCCTAAATTTCTGAGTATTTGTGTATAGGCTTGGTCACATCTGAGGATGGGAAGCCAGGATTTAGCCTCTCTATAGGTATGTGTTGGAAGTATCTAGTCAGTATGGAAAAAATCCATTAGATAGGCATATCATAAGGTGGAAAATTAGGGTAAAAAAAATCTATGCTTTTGGCTCTTCCTTTTTATTTCTTGTCCTGTGGGGGTCTGGAGAGATAACTCAGTTAATCAAAGTCTTGCTATATAAACAGAAGGACCCGACTTCTATTCAAGAACTTAATAAAGAAGATGGGAGTGACCGTGTACTCCTGTCATCCCATGGCCAGGAGGTAGATATGGGGGGCCCCTGGGGTTCTCTGGCTAGCCAGCCTAGCCTAATCTGCAAGTGACCTCTTCTTAAAGATCCCAAATGGACTGTGTCTGAGGAATAACCTCAAGGTTGACCTCTGCCTTCTATGTGAGTACACAGGAACATGTGTGCATAGGCAGACACACATACTATACACACATACATGCATAGGTACATGCACACATACACATGCACACACACACACACACACACACACACACACGTACACACACACACACACACACGCAAGCCTTGCCTAGAGTCTCCCAGGCAGTGTGTTGCTGAGCTTATATTGCTTTGGAGTTGCTGTCTCTTCTGAATGTAAACTTGCCAGGAGGGTTATCTCTTCAGAAAAATTTCCAATAAGGTTTTGTGCTCACTTTAAAATAAAAAAAAACACATTCTCTTCTCACATGAAAAAAGCATACGTGCCCCCAAGAAATATCTTTGAATGTTAGGCAGTGGGGGCAACCAGCTGCCTCTTAGCAAAGGGTTAATCTCCTTAGAAACTGCGTAAAGTCCTGTGTGACCCAAGTGTCCTCTCCCTCCAGTAGAGACATTGGAACAAGAAGAGAGCAGGGCTCTGGACCTGGGCCTGACAACAGATGCCATACAGTCCTGGCAGGGTGGGGTTTCCCATTTTTAGGTAGCAGTCTCTTGAGGACCATGGCTGACAGTGGAGCAGTGTCCCCGACTTATCATTGGGCGTCCACCCAGCTGGCACTGATAACACACAGAAAGTAAAGTGTAATGGAATTTATTTAAATCAAGGCAGAAAGAATTAAAGCACCATTTCACAGGCAAAAATAGCCCAGGAAGGATCTGAGGGACCCGATAAGGACTATCCGCTTTGACTGGTTCTGTGCTCAGGGTGTGGCTGGCGGACTCTCCAATCTTGAGAAGGGCCTTTGCTCTTGGTTTTCATTGTACAGTGGCCAGAATGGCCCTTTGCAGGCTAGCTGAATTGATCTGTGTGTTTCCCACTATCTATCTTTTACAAAAATGCGTTTCCCCTCTTGTTCTGCCAGACATTTTCCATGTAATGACTGTAATCGTCAAGCCAGGCTGTTTTATCATTTTTGGGGGTGGGTGTCCTTTAGTTGTTGTTTGATGGGGTTGAGATTTTTTTTCCTCCTTTACAATGGCTTAATTGTCACACATGGTGAAGCTTGGACCCTGTAGTGTCCATGAGATTATTACGTCTACATCCTGCCATGCGCTAGACAAAATTTGTTGCCAAAACAGCTTTTGCCTGGGCTATGAGAGGAGGCTGGGCACGCACTGTTTCATGACAGGAGAGCTGTTGCCCCAAACATGGCACTTAGTTCTCACAGCTGTGGAACAGATTGTGTCCAAAGAGTGTTCAAATGTGTTATTCACAGTTGAGTCGCACAAAACTGAAATCGTGGGGAGGTAGCTGCTCACCCCACAAACAAATGACCTCCTTCATCTTTCTCTTTGTTACACTTACTTTATGTGTGGTAGTGTTCTCCTGCATGTGTGTCTGTGCACTCTGTGGCCAGAAAAGGGCATAGGATCCCCTGAAACTGGAGTTCCAGGCTGTTGTAAGTCTCCATGTAGGTGCCGGGAACTGAACTCAGGTCCTCTGCAAGAACAGCCAGTGTGCTTAACTCCTGAGCCATCTCTTCAGCCCCCCTTCCTATTTTCTTACTGCGTTGGAGAGCTAGCCCAGGGCCTTGTATGTATTGGGTAAGAAATCAACCACTCAGCTACCCCCGGCCCCTTCATTAGCTTTCTTCATCTGTGTCTGCTCAGATGGATGGCCGTGGTTCAGGGAGGTTAAATAGCCAGCTCAGATCACAGGGAAGAACTGTAAGACAAGATTCAGACTGGGTTGGCCTGACTCCAATGCTAGTCTCTTCACTGCAAACTGCTGTGGTCGAAGAACTAAGCTTTTGTTGGGGAAAGTTCTAAAGCACTGTCACTCGAGGCTGAGAGGATGGGGGTAGCATGATGGCATCTCCTGGACCATCCATCGAAGCAGGTTGTCCAGGACTGCACCACATCTTTGTCCCGCTCCACAGAACTTGGAGGCTTGACAGTGATGAAATTGCTGCAGACACGCTAAAGACATGGTCTTGACCCCTATGACTTGTGCCATCATGGACTGTAACGGTAACTCACACGTCTTTCTTTGAGCATTTTGCTTTGGTGCATAAGGATATTTGGAGGGACACATGGAACATTGGAAGTGAAGCTGAACAACTGGGAATTGAATGTGGGGAAGATGATCTGGTTTTTTCATGTCGCCCCAAGTTCCAGTAGCTCAAGCTGTCATTCACTATACCAGGTTCCTGCTCTCGGGATAGACAGGAGTGTATCGCAGCCTCTACTCCGGGAGCACTGAGGAGTTGTCTGACGCCCACAACACAGTTCACGTGGTGGAGGAGTTCAAAGTGAGGGGGCGGCAGACCACACCCTTGTACTCATTCTCTTGGCAATTCGTTCAGCTTACTAACTGAACATCTCCTAGAGAGGTTTTTCTGTCTGCTTCCAGATAAAGTTGTTCTTATACGTTGGAGTTGGCTGGTGGAAGAAAAAAAAATAGGAAGACCGTTAATTTATTTTTCAATTGAACTCAGTCCCAGCTGATACATAGGCAGTGAAACCCCCAAACCTAAGGCTAAGGGGAAGTCATGGAGGAGGGGACAGAAAGAGCATAAGAGGCAGAGGCCCGGGATGCCTGTTGCCTAGGTAGTGTTCCCTAGGCGGGACAGGGAAAATACCACCATGAAATCTCAATAATAGGATTGCCTGAGCAAGACTAAATTCCAGTTGACATGCTGGTGTGGTCAGTGGAAATCCCACATGGTCCCATCCCTAGGTGAAGAGCTCCCGATGGCCTGTGGCTGCGGAGAGAGGGAGAAGCAGTCTCCCCCAGTGAGCTCCTGCAAAGGCTCTGCAGTCCCAGGTAGTTAGCCCCACACGCATGTACATACGAGCAAAGCCGAATGGGCTCAGTAGGTTGTGCATATACGTGTAACAGTAAGAACTGAAGAAAAGACCATGGATTTGGAAGGGAGGCTATGGGAGGGAGGGCTTGGGGAGGGGAGGGAGAGAGTGATGTAGATACAGTTCTCATGGATGAAGTTCTCACAGAAAGAAATGAAAGACAAAAACAAAACCAGCAGCTTAGCCAGGCATGGTGGAGCGCCCCTGTGATCTCCCTGGGAGATGGAGGCGGGAGGGTCCTTTCAAAGTCCACCTGAGCTGTGTGAGTGGGTTTAAGGCTAGCTTGGGCTATAGGAGATCTAATCTCAAAAATCAATCGTTAAGCTTCAAGATAATTTTTGTGAGCTTGCCCTCTGTAATTCTTTGAATCCCCCTCCTGTTCTAGAGCAAGCTCCATGAGGGTGGGTAATTGACAATGAATCTAGGAGTCTGTTTGGCTCATGGTTCCAGAGGCTTTGGAGTCTTAAGAGTGTGATGCTGGTGTCTGTTCAATGCCTGCTGAGGACCTGTTTAATAAGGCGGTAGAGGGCATGGCATGGGAGACAGAGTAAAGGTGCTAACTGTAATCTTCCTTTGGAGCTGCCACTGCCACCACTGGCACCCTATTTGATAACCTCGTCCAACTTTAATTGCCTTCTAAAGGCCTCATGTAGTCGGAGACTACAAGTTCATTCCCGGCTGCCCAGACTGAATAATCACACAGAAACTATATTGATTACAGCACTGCTTGGCCATTGACTCAGGAGTATTCCTAGCTAGCTCTTACCTCTTACATCAGTCCATTTCTATTAATCTGTGTATCACCACGAGGCTGTGGCCTACCTGTAAGGTTCCTGTGGCATCTTTCTCCTTTGGTAGCTACATGGCATCTCTCTGAGTCTGCCTGCTCTCTCTATATATCTCTGTTCAGATTTCCTACCTGGCTTTATTCTGTTCTGCCACAGACTTAAGAAGCTTCTTTATTAACCAATGGCAATAAAACATATTCATAGCATACAGAAGGGAATCCTACATTGGCCTCACCTCTAAAAACCACTTTAAAAAAAACAGATTAAAGTAACTTTCCAGCATCTGAGTTAGATAAGAGTACCCATGCCCTGTAGCAATCATGAAGTGCTTTAAGAAAATGTTATTTAATGCCTAGTTATATACTTGATAAAACAGGGCCCTTGTGGTAAATTTATTTTTCAGCGTTTTAATCAGAACACTGTTTGTGTGAGAAAAACTGCATCTTCCTGAGCTATTTCTCACTTTCTACCTCCCTCAAGGATTGAACCCTGCTGGCTGGCGTAGCACCATCTGTGCTCTATGGAACAGTTTGTTGTAGACTCCAGAACTGGGGAATTGGCACATAGTGCCATTTTAGTTTCCCCAGTGAAACATAGCAGACACGGTCTATTGGAATTTTAGGTTCTACAGAATCAGTAAAGATGCCCCCAGCATTCCCAGGAAGCACAGTAGACTCAGTTCTGTTTTGACAAGGCATAAAGTTTGCCAGAACTTTTGCCCAGAGCTGAGTATAGCTGTGGGGTTAAGAAAGTTGTCTTAGACTCCAGTGACAGCCCATCACTGACAAATTTCTTCTCTCCAAATAGATTTTACTTTGTGGGCTGTTAGGTTGGCGTCTCTTTCTCGCATACATGGAGGGGTAAGAATTTTGATGGCTCTCTAGTCCTTCCTTGCATTGGAAACTCCAAAACAAAAAGAATTGCCAGAGATTTTTTTTGGAACTTGATCTTTAAACCAGGTTGGCTTTGAACTCAGAGATCTGCTTCTGCCTCTTTCTACCTCCCAAATGCTGGAACTTGTTGACTGAGGTTTCTGTCCTGCCCAGTTCCTGTAATTGTTAAGTCCCAAAGAAATCACACAGAGGTCTACATTAGTTATAAACTGATTGGCCCATTAGCTCAGGCTTCTTCTTAACTCTTACAACTTATATTAGCCCATTATTCTTATCTGTGTTAACCACATGGCTCAGTACCTTTTTCAGCAGGGCGGTCACATCTTGTTTCTTCTGTGGCTAGGCTAGGACTGCAGAGGAATGGGCTTCTTTCTTCCCAGAATTCTCCTCTTCTCTTTGACCTACCTCTATTCCTGTCTGGCTGTCCCACCTATACTTCCTGCCTGGCTACTGGCCAATCAGCATTTATTTAAAATATAATTGACAGGATAGAGACATTTGTCCCACACTAGGGACTAAAGGTGTGCACCACCACTACCTTGCCAGCTAGGAATTCTTTTCTCTTCTCTTCTCTTCTCTTCTCTTCTCTTCTCTTCTCTTCTCTTCTCTTCTCTTCTCTTCTCTTCTCTTCTCTTCTCTTCTTTTCCGAGATAGGGTTTCTGTGTGTAGCTTTGTGTGTAGTGCCTGTCCTGGCACTAGCTCTAGTCTAGGCTGACCTCAAACTCACAGAGATCTGCCTACCTCTGCCTCCTGAATGCTGGGATTAAAGGCATGTGCCACCACTGTCCACCTTTTTTTTTTTTTAAGCTAGGGATTCTTAATAGAACTGATCTCTTGAAGTTAGTTTGCTAGGATAAGATGTAAAAATGCATGCCAATTTAGTATAGAAATTACTAAAACCTAACTGAGAGTGGCAGTTACTGGTACTCAGGAGGCTGAGGCAGGAGGATTACTGCTAGCTTGAGGTTAGTTTGAGAGAAGGAATGGGTGAAAACTGAAACTTGATTACATGAGAAAGGCACAGCCTCTTCAGTAGTAAAATCTAGCAATACTATGTTAGGTAAAACATCTAATTAAAGGTATTTGTGTCAGTTTGCCCTGTTTCCCATTCTCTCTTATGTGAGTGGGTTTCCTTAAAGGAATGCTTAAAAATTTGTAGCACTCTCAAATCTGTCACACACACCCTTTGGCAAGGACATAATCGTGCCTTGCTTTTAATATGAGGGAAAATGAAGGTAGGGGTAGAATTTGTATTAAATATTTGGAACTTTGCCCCCTACCTGCCCTCAACATCTAGAATATGCATGAGATTTGGGGAAACAAATCGGAAACAGGATCTTCCCCAGATACTTGAAACATGCATATCAGAACGGTGGGGTTTTGATTTCTGGATAGTGTCATTTCATTTAGGAGCTTGGGTTGCAAAGTTGTGCGTAGTTGTCTTCTTCTGTTTTATTTTGACTCCCCCAAGAATGAAAATCATTTTAAAAATTAATATTAACTTTGTTAGTATAAACTTTTAACAGTGTAAACCGATGCTGCCTTACCGTTATAGGTCCTTGGGATGTGATATGAGACCTCACAAGGGAACGGAGAATAATTTAAATTAGGTGTGGTTTTGTTTGTTTCTCTCTCTTCTAACACGTAGGGGTTACTGGGGACATGGAGTTCGTACATAAAACAAGAGGTGTAATTTTTTTCAGATATTAATGTTTAAAACAACATAGCAGGCAGGTAGGCCAGAAACACTTCATGAAAGCTGTCGATGTGGCCATTCCGCACAGAGTGCCTGATTCTGCTCACCTCTGTGCATATGCTTAGCATATTTCCTGGCACTCACGTGGATCTAGTGTGCATGTCTGGAGCAAATGAATGAATGAAGCAACCAGGTAAATAGAAGCAAACAGTTAATTGACTGATTTCAGAGCTAGCTGAGGACGTCACTTGTGTGGATCCCTATGATGGCTCGAGATCCCCTGTGATTTCCCGACAGACACCTTCTGGCCCCATTTCAGCTGAGTGTGTTGAGGAAGAAAGAGACCCAGAAACCCAGGCTCCCCACCAATGCACACGTGTCCTACCGATGCGGTATGGAAACAATTACAGATTGGATTTTAATCATGTAAGCAGTACAGGCACTCTGCTCGTCCTCGCTCCATTTTGCCGCTGTAATTACCTTATTATGTATCAGTCAGTTGAGCAGGGTAAACAGTAATTGCTGGGGAACTAAGATTTTTTAACTCGAAGAAAAGAATTGTTATGTAAATGGAAGGGGAAATCGCAAATGTGTTTGACGATTCCTTTTGTTTGTTTTGCAATTCAGGAAGTGACTTAAACTCAGCCTGCCAATGTTTGAAGCTAGATTTTTATCAAAGGACTGGTCCTATCATTTTTCATATGTGTTTAGTTAAGAGATTTATTTAGATGGAAACATAAACTAGCCAGCAAGAGTCTCACTTTTAGGGAGTGAGTTCCCTCATAAAAAGCTTGGTATTTCATGCCTTGATGTAAAGAGAAAAAAAAATATGTAAGAACCCCCCCTCCCCTCCCTGAAGAGACCAACGTTGCAGATTCAGACCACCTGTGAGACTCTAACTGACTTTTCCGGAATCTATGTTAGTTAAATAGCAACATTTGATTATAGTGTTTAAGAGCAAATCAAGGAGTCGGCAGATGAATCAAATCAGTGGATAAACACATTTAATAGTAGTATGGACGTCGTCCTTATGCGATGGATCATTATCAAGTGAAACCATTCTCATTTCATGTTGTACAGTGTTTCCAGATCTCAGGAAGCGAGGGCAGCTGTATTTTTTTATACCTTCACCCCCACCCTCCACCCCAGCATCATTTCCTAGGAGAAATGAAGATCCATTAATCCAGAGTATTTGTAAGCAATGGCTAAACTCTGGTCTGCAAACATCACAAAGGCACCTGGGGAAGGAACTTGCTTCCTGCCAGATAAAATGTAATGTTCTCCATCTGTCCAGGGAGCAGTTTGTCTGGATGTCACGGGGCAGGTGCTTTGGAGCCTTTGCTCCCAGCCTTTGGGAATTTCTCTGGACTCAGGCAGAGGATGGTCAGAAATGCAGCATCTTCTGTGTCGCTTCGTCTCGAAGGGTGGACCCATCAGGAAACTCGGGTCTCTAGTCGTGTCTTTTTGACGAGCTCGCTTTTCAGTGGGACCTGAGAGAGGCAGAATGTGTCCCGAGATGGCGCAGGGATGGAGAACTGCCAGTTTCTCTTACTGTGTAGTCCCCCCATAATCGCACCCGTGTGTTTTAAGTTCTGGAGGTTCCTTCGCACAGTGTTCTGTTTTTGACATAGACATTTGGTGTCTTGCACCACGCAGATAGATTTTTCTCTTCCTGCTGTATGGGGACCACGGGAGTTTGTTTTTGCCATCCCATTGAGATGTGGTAAGAACCACATTTAGATATGTTGTGGAAACTGAGATTAGCAAGCATGACCCTAAGGGAGAGTCGCAGAACCTCGAGCTACTTGGCTGGTGTGGGCTGCTTTGTATTTGTGTGTGTGGTGACATTCCTTTGTCCAACATGCCATCGTCTTCTCCTGGTCATCTCTATCCATCATTAGAGTGGGCAGTCTATTCCTTTAGTCTCCCCAAGTAACCCTGAGGAGAGAGGAGCCAATGCACTACCTGCTCTGTCCAAGTACAACAGTTGAAGTCCCCAGAGCTTGGAAGGAGCCATCCCAAGAGCCCCGGTGTCCTCACACTGACCACCACAGGAAAGGGACTTCCAGTCTTGCTCAACACTGGGGCTTTGAATACACTTTATGGCCATGGTTCCTCCTTAGTGGCTATGGACATAGTTCTTACAAAAGCGTCTCGTGGACGACAGTTGGGCCAGATCCTACCATTCACTGTCTCTGTGGCGACCCACCCGCTAGACTGAGGTTATGAGTCGGATTATTTAATGGCAATGTTGTTGACTTCCTCCAGCCTAGTGTGGTCTTGTTGGTCAGCGCTGTGTACTCTCCTAATGAAGGCTTTTCAGCATTTCCCGAGTTTGGTGTATGTGTGTTCCAGCACTTTTCCCGTCTCCATCTCCACAAGGGTAGGGTTACAAGCTTGCACCAACACACTTTTTTAAAGTGGGTTCTGGGACTCGAACTCAGGTCGTTGTGCTTGTAAGGCAAACCCGTTACTGACTGAACTATCTCCCTAGCCCTGCTATTCTCTATTAATAAATTCCTTGGAAACCTGTTTGAATAAGAAGCGTCTGATTTATAGTAGAGCAGTTGATCAATGGCCCGGGAAAGGTGGATTCTTGCCATTGGATGACCCCAGTGGAAAGTGAGGGACGGCAGGCATCTGAAATGAGAGCCCTGGCATATAACTACAAAGCAGCACGAGCCAGAGACACTGATGGAATTTTTGTCCTCCAATTTTTAATTTTTTATATATATATATTTGGCAATAAAAATTGCAGCTGAAGTACCATCTCTGGGAAAAAAAAACAGCAAAAGTGGATTGCGACATCAGTTCCTCTGCTATGGAACTACGTGAAGGTTTCCTTAACTCTTTGTTGCCTGGACTGTTTCTTTCTTCCATCTTTCCAGAGGTAATTTATGTAGCCTAAAACTGGAAATTAATTTTGCATTGACTTTTCTATCTTCCTCTGCTATCTGTTACTGTTGGCATTGCTTGCTTCCCCCGGATGCACTCTGAGCCTGGTTCTGTGGAGCAAATGCTGTCTTTGGAGGACTCTGGCTCTTTGTGGCTGAGATAAATACATATCATCCTCGACTGGGTTTTATATTCCCTCTGTGAGTCGGTTCTAGAGAATTGCAATTCTGGAAAGAATTAAAAGTTCAAATAAGACAATGAATTTCCCTCAAGGATTATGGTTTGAAGCCTCAGCACGCTGAGTAATTGTTCTAAAAAGGGCTTTCTTCTATGAGGGTTGGAGGGTTGATGCCTGCCTATTTTCAAGACTGAAGATCGAGAGAGCTGTTTTCAACTGCACGTTCAAGTGGACTACGGTCTGGACCATGGTGGGAAGACTCCCCATGTTTGATTGTTGTTTGTTTGAAGTACATGTGACATCTGTGCAATTGGATGCATGGCGAAGGCAAGGTCTGGGAACAGCAAGGAGGGGATCTAGATTTCCTGGGATACCTGGGGATCAAACCCCAGGCCATGTACATGCAAGGCAGTCACCCCACCCCTGAGCTCAAGCTCCAGCCCCTGGCGTGAGCGCTACATGCTGATGGCTTTATTTTCATGTGAACTAGCTAATGAGTTAGTGTACCATACACCCCCAGTCTTTCTGGAATGGTCTGCAAATGCAGAGAGTGTTGAATAAGTGTTGGAAGGCAGCAGCTCAGGCAATTAGCAGGAATTTAAAAAAATAAACCACGTGTATGTGATGAAATAAATAAAAAAAAAGCTTATATACAAACTCAATTACTAACACTTAGCCTAAAGACAAGATGACCTCATTCATAGGTTTCCCGGTCTCTCAAAGCTTCTTTAAAAGTGGGAAGTGGTTGCCAAGTGTGGAGGCACATACCTGGAATTCAGCATTAGGGTGGCAGAGGTAGGAAGGTTGCTAGTTTATGGCCAGCCTAAGCTACCTAAAGATCACATTTAATAACAAAACAACACTAGGAAGTGGCTTTAGAAACTGAATTATGAGGGACTGGGGAAATAATTCAGTTGGCCAAGTGCTTGCCACACAAGTACCAAGTAAAACCGGAAGGGAGACACAGGAGATCCCTGGGACTTTCTAGAGGGCTCAGGTTCAGTAAGGGAGCCAGTCGTAGCAAGTAAGGTAGAACATGATGAGGAAGGCATATCGTGCTGACCTCTGACTTACACACACACACACACACACACACACTCATTCACATGCACACATGCACGCTCACACGCATATGCATGCGCATGAACGCGCAAATATGTGGGACTCATAAGTCCCACAAATACTCATAAAGTACACATGGAAATTAAAAAATAAAAGCAAATATTGAATTACTGTGAGAGAAAAGGGAAAAGTTGTTTCCTCCAAATATGTATTTGTGTGTATCTTGTGTGTATTTGTGTGTCTGTGTGTACAGGTGTGTGTATGTGATTGCGCAGTATAGATTCAATGTGGATTGATATAGTAACAAATCAGAAGCAAGTCTGAAGGTTAAATATACTCATTGCATTTCAGCAGGAACCGGTGCTTGCAAAAAGGCTGAGGGACCAGTGTCTGCTTCTTTAGCACATTCGCCATTCCCATCTGTGTCTGGAAAGACATATGACTCCAGGCTGCAGAATTCTGTTTTTATTATTAAGACAGTGATATCCATCCAAACTAGGTGACTGTATTCATGGACTCTTCAAGGAAAACCAAATCTTCTTTTTTTAAAAAATAAAGTAACAGAGTTGGGAATTGCACATCTCTTCTTAAAAATCTGGTTTTCATATTAAGGAGCAAATGTTAATCACCACATCTCTGAGGAAAGTGAAGAAAATTCTTCTTGAGCTGATAAAGACTTGATTCTGGAAAGTAGAGCTTTGGTGACCGTGAGGAAGTGAAGGCAGCATATCTTGCCTCCTTACCTACGCAGTGGTAAATTCCAGGCTGATGGCTGTCACCCTGATCAGGGTAATAAAGTCAGACTAGTGGCTGTCACCAGCATTTAACACAATTGAAATGGAGTGTCGAGGGGGAGAATCTTAGTACATTTATATAGTAAGAAGTCTGTTTTACAAACTCTGTTATCATTTTCCATGTGTATATACACCCAGGTACGTACACAGTCTTGATGTAAGATGTACCTTTCTTGCATTTCCTCCACTTTTAGAGCATCAACCATAGAGCTAGTTTTAGTCTTCAGCTGGACCAGAGGCCGCTCCCCCTCCCCCGTGGTTGATGCTCTGAGTCGGGGACACATTTCATTCAGGGAGTGAACGTGACTCTTGAGTCTCCTACTCTGAAGTCACATTGCACTTGTGATTTAGCTGTCCATCCTGGTCTGCGTCCCGCTCAGGAATTCTTGCTCATCCAAGGGTTTCTTGTGTCTCCTGACGGGCTGTTAGGGATAGAGGGGAGTGGAGTTCTTAGCAGATAAGTCGGCTGTCCGTCAAGATTGTAGAATCAGTTTTCTAAATGAGCAGAGAGCGAGACAATAAGGTGGCACATTTAGTATTGCAGCGTAAGCGTCAGAGGATGTTCCTGTACACGTGGCAAGTACTTATGTGTTTGAATTCATCGGACTGTTCTTTGTGAGAGCAGAGTGGGCTCTGAGGTTGATCTTTACTTCAGGTGTGCAGGTCATCTCAAAGGAAGACTGGGATGAGCTGACATGAGAAAGTTAAGTTCTTGTGTGAGTAAAAGGCTCTCATTGCTTCGGAGGTCTCCTATTCCTTCTGGTTCACCTTAAAAACACGAATGCCTAAAAGTACTTACATCACACAGAAAAAAAGTTCTCCCCAAATGATACTTACTTGAAAGCATTCATTTTTCATGGCCCAAAGCGAGCAGTATTTTTTTTTTCTCAGTGTATAGGGTTGTGTTCTCAGCTCTTCTGAGTGTTTGCATCCTTCTGGGCCCTCCCCTCCCACACTGAGGATGGGTTCAGGAATAGTTAAGGAGTGATCTACTGTGCCAACACCCGACACCCAACATTTCACCTCAAATCCTATAGATGACAGCGGAAACATTTTAAATTCTGGAAGAATGGCAAAGCTTTGTAGTTCACAGCCGTGTAGTTTCTTGTTCCTGATCCCGCCCCCAAACTAGCTACGTGAGTGGAGTTCAAACTTCATTCTCCCATTGGGGTGACACTACACCTCCAGACAACACATCCCTTCACTCCCTTTTCCCCAGCCATACACCTCATCAGCTGTCCCAGCCCCCTCCCTGCCTTT
>NC_022027.1:23676645-23677941 GCF_000317375.1 Microtus ochrogaster
CCCCCCTAAGCTCTAGGACAAGCTGT
Source organism: Microtus ochrogaster (assembly GCF_000317375.1). Taxonomy (NCBI): domain Eukaryota; kingdom Metazoa; phylum Chordata; class Mammalia; order Rodentia; family Cricetidae; genus Microtus; species Microtus ochrogaster. The sequence goes on from NC_022027.1 coordinate 23,676,672, forward strand.
CTGGATGGACCCTTTGTTCTGCCTGAGGACCAGACAGTCCAGTCTCTGACTCTTCTCATAGGCTCAGGCCGTTCTACACACAGCCTCCACTCTCTCCTTCCCATATAGAATAGACAAAAAAGCAAAGGCGTGCATTTATCACTATGGCAACCACTGCCTGCCTCTTCTTTGCTCTTTTTTGAAGTTACTTCATGGTTGAGAAGTTTATTTGCATAAAGTTATCGACTAGCGAGCTAAGTGCTTCTAACCGCCATTTGGAGGTTTGGCCTTAATTCCTTTCACAAGCCCATAGTGTGGCTGTTTGCTGTGCAGCGTCTCTACCATGGATGCCTCAAATATTCCCGCTGCCAGTGCACCCTAGACTTCGCTCTCCCTACACCTCCAGATCCCTCAGGGTGTGGCGCGGCATCAGGTGGATATGAGCACTCAGCCTGGAAATAGATCTTGACGGAATCATGGGAGCTAAAACCCTGCAGCTCTAAACCAGTGTGGTGAGTGATAGGAGACGAGACACTGTGGAAGTGAGAGCCCTCACCTTGTCCTCCCGGTGGTCACTGTGAAGAGACCTCAGGACCCGCTTCCGTGTGCACTGATATTATTGTAGTAGTTCGTGCATGGTGTGTTGCTGTGTTGAAATGCTGCACAGAGCCAGCATGGGGCAGAAAGCTTTGTCTGCCATCTTTGCACATTGGCACTGTGCCATAGTTGAAGCCATACTTTCTCAGGAACCAGGGGCCAGATTTAACCTTTAAAGGTGTGTGTGTCCCTAGTAACCTGCTTTCTGCTAACGGCTCCTCACCTCCTGCAGGTTCTCCATCCTCCCCACATAATACCACCCAATGGGCACAAACATTCAGGACATGAGTCCGTGAGGGACATTTCTCATTCAAACCATAGCAAGCATGGGTGAGGATGTCCAAGGGATTCTAGAAGACACAGCACCATGTCCATGGAGGGAACACCCAGGGAGGTGGCATTCAATGATGTGGGGAGGGAGTTTGAAGTCATCAAGACAAGAACCGTAAAATCTCTGAAGCCATAAATTCATGACTTTCTTTTGTAATTTTTGCAGAAAGTAGACGGTTTACCCTATTTTAAGTTCTTTCAGGGTCTGGGGGGTTCTGCCTCTTCGTAGGCATTCCGCCTCTCTGTAGGAGTTCTGCCTCTTTGTAGGAGTTCTATTTCTTTGTAGGAGTTCTGTTTCTGACCATGTCTTGAGTAGACAGATACTTCTTTCTAAGCACCATCTTTAAAATAATGATGTGTGTGT
>NC_022027.1:23678211-23682964 GCF_000317375.1 Microtus ochrogaster
GTGTGTGTGTGTGAGGTGTGTGTAGAAGGGGTACATGTGGAAGTCAGAGGACAACTTTATGGAGTCTGTTCTCTTCTACCACCTTTATGTGGGCTCCAGGAATTGAACTTAGGTCACTTAGGGCAGCAAGTGCCTTTGCTGACTGAGCCATAGCTATGACTGTGAGCTTCATGTGTCAGCTTGTTGTTGGGTTTCCATCCCTGGGAACTGTGCAGACATTTGCCTTTATGGAGCTGTTAAGAGATACTGGGAAGGAATGATGCACCTCATCATTCTAATGATACTGCAGCCGTGGCAGCCAGTATCCCAGTGCTGCTCAGCTGTGTCTGAAGCATGGTTGGGGGTGACATTGGAGCAGAGTGATGCACCTCAGCACAGCTATGGCAGCCAGTATCCCAGTGCGGTCCAGCTGCGGATGCCATTTGTCTCTGACCTACTCGGAAGGCGTCTGAGGACTGATCTCTTATGGGCATAGTTCTGCTATTGATGCCTCAGAGAGTATTGGTGTTTCCCTTCACGCCAGACCTTGTATTACATCCAAAGAAGTGTATGTAATCTATATTTGCATAAAATCTATATATAAAATCACTTTGTAGACTTCCAGGTTCTAATCTCTTTCCCTGCTTATATGCAGCATTTAGCCTGAATGGGCTTTTATCATTCTCATTCCCTTATTTTTATATTTTTGCTACATATGTATATATCCATATGCTATGCATAATATTGTTTTATGTGTGCTTTTAAAAGCCTGGTGGAAACAGTGTAACATTGTCTCACTAGTCTGCATGCATTTGCTTTCTAGGCTTTTGAGATTTGCGCATGCAATCCTAGTTTTTGATTTATGCTCCTGGGTTTCAGACCTTGAAAGGACCGTCATTTATTCCCGTCACCACCTATTGATAAACACTTAAGATTGTCTCAATTTTTCACTGTTGCTAACTTTGCTAGATTGAACATTTTGTATGTCTTACTGTGCATGAGTTTCTCTAGGTATGCTTGCTTAATTGCTGAGTCATGTTACCGGTTATCTTCAGTTTTTCTCCAGATTTTCATGTTGCATCTCAAGATAATTATGCCAATTATTTTTATCAGTACAGTATTTAACTTATAATTCCAATATCCTCACCAATACTGAGTTTGTCGTAGTTAGAAAAAAATGCATGTGTATGTACACATACGTGCTTTGTGTACGTACTTTGAGTGGGTGCATGTATGTGCACACACATTACATGTAAAGGTCAGAGGAGGTTTCGGACATATTTCTCATTTGCCCTTAAGATTATTTTCTTGAGACAGAGTCTCACACTGCGTGTGTGTTTGTATGTACATGTGTGCATGGAGGTGCGTGTGCATCTGTGTGAAAGCCAGAGGTTTCTGTTGGGTGTCCTTCTCAATTGTCTCCACCTTACTTTCTTGAGACAGGTTTTCCCACTGGACCTAGAAGCTCACTGGTTCAGCTGGGCTGACTGGCTGGCAAGCTCCAAGGATCTGCCTAGCTCCGCCTCCCCAGCACTGGGCTCACAGCCCAGGCTTCTTCCATGCTCAGCTTTTTCTATGAGTGTTGGAGATCTGAGCTCAGGTCCTCATGCTTGTACAGGAAGCATTTTATCCACTGAGCCATTTTGTTTATAAAAATATTTCCTTTATGATATATATATGTGTGTGTGTGTGTGTGTATGTTTGTATATATCCTGAGTCATGAAGTCCAACTTCTTCCTTCATTGCTGCAAGGCCAGTGTCAGAGGCCAAATCTACACAGCTCCCTCCAGCCCTCAAAACTAGATGGTTCTTCCTTCGTGGTCACAACAACACTTTCTCTGCCTGAACCTCTTCCGTATTTACTGCAGGCTGCCAGGTCTCCTTCTTCTGCTGCCCTCCACGGATTAGCTGGTCTTTGAGAGTGGAAGAGGTGTCACCCATCTTTGTGGCACCCACAGTACCCATGCCTTGTGTGTTTGAGGAACACCGTGAGATTGCTTCAATATGCAGTACTGGGAGTATCCGGGGACGCGTTCACTCATGCCCTTCTGGCTTGGAGTTGGGGTTGCACTGGTGTGTTCTTACTGTAGGCTGTTGCTCAGAGGCCAGGTGACACTCTGGAAATTTCTAGAACTCTAGAGGGGAACTTTTCACCAGGTGTGTGCCTCAACAGTGGAAGTATTAGCCCTGCTCACCTTTGTCAGAGAGGAGAGGTAGGAGAAGGGCTACAGGTTGGAGAAGGGAAGCGGGTAAGAAGAAAACCTTATATTTTATGAGTGTTCATCTTGAACATATGCTTAGCATCACAGTGTTGAGATGCCTGCCTCTGTTCTCGCCTGGAAACTCACCTGCTTCTTACTGTCACCTTCAGGCACAGCCCCTTCATTCTCTTCCATAGCCACCATTGTGGTCCTCACCACCCAGTGCAGTTCTGTGCACGCTGAATACTCATGTCCTCCGCAGCAGTGTAGAGACCCTCTGGGCCTACGCTAGAACATTTAGACAGAATGGCATCAGTGAATTCAGCAGCCATCAGTGTTTTATTAAATAAAACAGAAATTTAATTTCCATCTCATTAGTAGGTAGAGAGATTGTTCTGAAGAACATTTTATGTGTTTGCTAATAGAGATTTGTAGAAAGAATGGAGGTTTTCAAAAGGTTGTGTGTGTAAGGAGGGAGAATGAATACATGTAGCTGGTGTGTAGGGGTGGTACACATTTTCCAGCTCTTTTTGAAAGACAAAGCAGAGGAAGTAAGGTCTGCAGGACACGCCAGCATCTACAGGTTATTTTCTAGGAAGAACTTGTGAATCTTATGCAGTTTATAACTTATTTTCAGTACATGGTAGGGATGCTTTAAGGGCAATCCCATGCTCAGCTGTGACAAAATGGAAGGTTGCAATCCTGACAGCTCCCCTGCCCACGCAGCCCAGTTCTGCCCCAAAGGCATCAAGAGCACAGCCACGTGTATACCTGTGGGGTTTATACCTCCTTCCTCCAGCTCGTATGTAGCCATATTTTAGGAAAATATCCTTTGTTGACCGACTAGTTGTGGTTATTGCCGTGTGCACAGTAGATTCATCCCTAAAGCGCGCTGTATGTTTCTGTAGGGTTGGCTGCTGTAAATATCTATGTGGAGTTAAGTCCTCAGAATGCGGCTTTCTCCAGTTAGAAGGAAAACAGTGGCTCACTAAACAAAAAGAGGCTGCTATCAATTAGCGTGTGGGAGTCTGGCTTTAGACGAAAGAATGGCTCGTTATTTACTGTAGCCGTCAATCCTGGGAGCGAATCCTCCTTGATCACATTTGGGCGTGTTTCCTTAATCCTAAAAGGAGAGGGGTAAGTCGGGCTTGGGACCTGATCGGGCCAAGAGGGAGCAAAGTGGGATGAAAGTAGGGACATTGAGTTTGCTTCCTGTGACTGAGGATGGGTCCTGAGGTGAGCAAGGCTGATCGAAGACGATCTGTCCTTGTTGCATGCTCTGGTGAATTATTTAAGTCTTAAATTCTTACTACAATCTTCTGTATTGGCAGGAGTCTTGTCAATCACCTTGGCTATGTTTTTATTTATTGATCAATTTTGTGTGTGTGTGTGGAGATGTGTGCATGTTCACATGGGTGTGCGTAAGTGCATGCAGGCTCACGTGTGTGGAGGTCAGAGGTCAGCTCTGTGATCACTCTTATTTTTTGATATGGTCTCTTACTGAATCTGGAGCTCACCCATTTGACAGGCTGGCCAGTAAGCACCGAGGACTCCCCATCTCTGCCTCTCCAGTCCTGGAGTTACAGACTTGAACTGCTGTATGGGACTGTGTATGTGGGTGCTAGGTACCCAAAATCAGGTCCTCGTGCTTGCGCCCAAGCACTTTTGAACTGAACCATCTCCAGTCCACCCCTTACTATTTTAACCTGTTGCTGAGGGAGAACTATCTGATGTCAAATAAGATATTCTGACTAGATGGTAGGAAAGTAAGAGCAATGAGTGTCCCATTTAGTGAGTTTCGTTTCTGATTTTATTTAGCTCTTATATCTGAGACAGACATCCTCCCCGCTCCCTCCCTCTCCCCTCCTTCCCTCCCCCTCCCTCCCTCTTTCCCTCCCCCCGTTCCCCCTCCTCCTCCACTGCACAGGTTCTGATAATACCAGTGAAAGAGCTAGATCAATATCTTTTATTTGGTCTGTCTCAGTTTATAAAACTTAGGACTGAAAAACGCTGTGTGCTTTAATGGCCGTGTTGGGGGCAGGAAACACAGCTGGGTTTATAGTCTCACAGGGCTTGTGCTCTTCGTTTATGTTAACATGTGCTTTAGGACTCATGCAGATTTATTCAGGGAGAAAGAGGCTGATTCAGTTGTTTTCAGAAATCTGTATGCCCTATTTTCTTAATTTTTTTAAAAAATATTTTAACTTTTTGATGATGCTTTCTCATCCCAAAATACATAGCACATTTTCCAGGTACAGCATGGCATATGTCTTGCCATAAGCAAGCAATGAAATAGCACTACTTTATTATCTGACTGATGGAGATTTAAAACCTACCGTATGTCCTTGGCAGCACGCTAGCTTTGAAAGAGACCCACAGAGAAACAGACGGGGAGGAAACGCTTTCACCATTGCCTCTTCACTCTGTAACTGAACTGTCCGCCCAGGCTACTATTTCTGCTTACCAGGTTACCCCAAAACACCGTGGCTAAAAGCCTGGAGGACTGATCACTTGCAAACCTGCACCTTGGTCAGAGCTCTGCAGGGATGGTTTGTCTCTGTGTCCTATCTCTC
>NC_022027.1:23683274-23685139 GCF_000317375.1 Microtus ochrogaster
CATCACTACTGCCCAGTTTCTATGACAAACTCGCGTGGCTACTGGGTTTAAATGTGTGAGTCACCACTGCCTAGTCTGTAAGGCTGATCAGGATGGCTGTTTTACTCTCTGGAGTTCAGGCAAGCTTTATTTATTAAAATACAAATGAAATATCACACCACACACATACACACACAATCACAAAAAGGAGGCTGGCTTTCAAGAGTTAGGGTGATATTCTGTGTCAAATGAGAGGCCAACTAGCAGTGTCTGCCACTGACGTCCTGACTCTCTGAGGGATCAAAGGGAAAGCCCTGTTTGGAGACTAGGTAGGGCCACGTTTAGAGATTCACAATTCATGTATTGGATATATACAGAAGAAAAGTATGTGTGTGTACTGTCTACCATAGGCATAAGATTGTGCTCACGTGATACACACCTCACTGTCTAACAATAGGGATAAGATTGTGCTCACTGGATACACACCTCACTGTCTACCACGGGAATAAGATTGTGCTCATGGGATACACACCTCACTGTCTACTGTAGGCATGCGCTGTTGTGCTCCCAGGATACACACCTCACTGTCTACCATAAGGATTAGATTGTGCTCCCTGGATACACACCTCACTGTCTACTGTAGGGATAAAATTGTGCTCATCAGATACACACCTCACCGTCTACCGTAGGCATGTGCTGTTGGGCTCACCAGATACACACCTGACTTTAGTCAGGGTTTCTGCAACTGTTTAACTTCTGAATTGTCAAATTTATCTTGCTTTCATAGTCTTGTATACATTATTCTATTTATAATAAATTGGATCACCTTACTTTATTAGTTCACACTGTTTTGTGGAGACAGGAAGGAGACCCTGAGGGATGTTATGGATCGGAGACTGTTACCCCCAGACCTAGAGAAAATGGTCAGCCAGGTTGAAGAATGATGTCATATTAATAAGAACTAATAATGTTTACTGGGAACTTTTAAGTTCCCCAGTGGCAATGTAGAACAGGTAGTTTTATTATTTTGATTTTACTGAGGAAACATGGCCCAGGGCCCTGACCCATACTGTGAAGTGCAGCAGTTACCACAGCAGTGAGACAGTTTGGCTCAAGTGTCCCGTCCCTCACCCCGGAGAAGGTAGAGAATTCCGTTTCTTCCAAGCAGTCATATGACAAAGCATCTGTAGAGAGTTATAGAAATGGATTTAATGAATATCTGCAAGTCATCTAAGTGATATGCAAAAGCCAGTCAGACGCTGATGGGAGGCTTAAAAACAAAATATTTAAAATACTGCCTTTGCTCTCGAAGACCTCATAATTTAGCAAAAGTATTAAAATACCATACCTAGAATATAGCTCAAGCAGTGGGTGAGTGAGCAAGAACTTCTGAAACAGGAAACTCCAAAGAAAGGAGCTAGAACCGCACTTTAGAAGCTTGAGGCAAGCGATAAACATTTAGCGTGTGGAGACCAAATCCCACACTGAGCAGACCTGGAAAGGCTTCAATGGGGAGCCGTCCCATGTTTCTCTGGGATACGGACAAGGAGAAAGGAGCCAAGAGTGAAAGCCTTTGAGTGTCTGTGTGACCGGCGTATGTTGTTCTCCGTGTCTCATGAATCCCGGTTACAATAATGTGTGATGAACCAAATAATAATGTATGATATGCTTTATGTGATTCCTCCCTCTAGATCGTAATGTATGGCAGAAAGTATATTCTGTATCTGGGATATCAATAAAGTGTTTAACATATATGATTTATATCATACATTATTATTACTTCTGTGTCTGTGTGTGCACGCCTCATTGTGAGTGTGTCTGTGTGTGCACGCCTCATTGTGTGTGTCTGTGTCTGTGTGTGCACGCCTCATTGTGTGTGTCTGTGT
>NC_022027.1:23685624-23707330 GCF_000317375.1 Microtus ochrogaster
GTGTCTGTGTCTGTGTGTGCACGCCTCATTGTTTGTGTGTGTCTGTGTCTGTGTGTGCACGCCTCATTGTCTGTGTGGAGGTCAGAGGACAACATGTGAGGCTGGTTCTTGCCTTCTGTTGTGTGGGTTCTGGCGATTGAACTCAGCTTGCTAGGATTGGCAGCAAGCAGCCTTACCTACTGTCCTAAACACAGCCTGGAACCACGTGAGACAAGAGTGTCAATTGAGGAACTGTCTAGATCAGATGGGCCTGCGGGGCATGTCTGCGAGAGACTGTCTTCATTATCAGTTGATATCTCTAAGGGATCCAAACCCACTTTGGGTGGTGTCATGGCCTCTATAGCTAAACACCAGCCTGTGAAGGAGCCAGCAAGCGGTATTCCTCTATAGTTTGGGGTTCAGGTTCTTGCTTAAATTCCAGCTCTGGTTTCCCTCAGCAATGGACTGTGACTTGGAAGGGAAATCCAGATCAAGCCTCTCCTCTCGTAAGTAGTTCCTGTCAGAGTGTTTTATTACAGAAATGGTATGGAGGCTAGAAAAAACTACGGAGACATCCTGCCTGTACCATATATTGTTTTGTGATTGACAGTGATGACCATGACTGTCTTCATGACAGCAGCTACCACTAGTGGTTTTGGGCAAATAATTAGGTCAGTGGTAAAGTGGAGATTTTAGCTAGGATGTATCAGTTAGTGTTTAACCAGGAAAACAGAAGTCATACATAGGACTGGGTGTAATGCCACATGTCTGTAACCTCAGCCCTTGGGAGGTTGAGGCAAAAAAATCATGAACTTGAGGCTTCAGTGAATTTTTACCCATCCTGGTCTAGGTTTTTCAACTGATGGAGTTTAATAGAGGAAACGGATTATGTGGTGGAATAAGAACCGAATGGTACAGAGAGATGAAGTCCACAAGTTAGCAAGAGCATAAAGCTGGCCATGAACTTATTGTTAGGGCTATGAAAACAGAGGGAGGAGACAGTTTTCGTGAGTCTGGAGTCTTGGGCTCAGTGTGAACTGGTTTAAAGGACAGAGGAAATGTAAGGAGGAAGAGATGGCAGAACTGGGGGAGCAGAAGGGTTTCTCGTTTTTAGGGGAGGGCTAGCCCAAACCTAAGCCTGGGCTGTAAAGATGCCTCTTATAGAAGTTGGAGAGGATGGCTCTTTGTGGGAAGAATGTTGACTGGCCATTCTTTGTTTCTGCTTGTTAGCCATAAAAGTATATGAGTAATTTTTCTTCTTATACCTTTAAACTAATATTTAATCAAGTTAAATATTTCAAGTTGTTAAGGTGGCTTTAATGATGACACCCGAAAAGTTGAGATGCTTATGACCGCATATTTGAAAGGAAGCCGCCGTTGCTGTTAGCAGGCTTCTGTGCTCTGTTTTCAGCTGCTAGTTTTGATGCTCCATGAGAGCCTAGGTCAGGGCTGTGTCCTCTGTGGTAGCCCTTGCTTCCACATCAGCCTTCAGCTAGAGCAGTGTAACCCTGAAGTCAGCCTTGGTCCTAGGTTCCTCTCCATCCTTCAGGCCTCTTTTGGATGGTTTGTAATCTCTCGTGAATGCGAGTAGGTGTGTTCTTCTGCCTTTTCCTTGTAGGACTTGTTGTGGACTGATGTTCAGTGCCACAGTGGCATGCATGATACCAAAGAGAGGCAACAAGGTAAACCTCCCACTGTCCTAAGTTAGGACTCAACTAACTGGAAGCTGGTCTTGGTTCTTTCCTTTTAAATAAACCAATCATCATCATCTCTGAGTAACTGTCTTGTTCTTAATTTCCTTGCACTAATCTGCTGAATGCTTTTGTGGAAATAATAATAACTGACCATACATATAGTAACTGTCCTATGTCATCCCTTCTCTTTGTGAGCACCTATGAATTTGTTGAGTTGTCACAGAATTGTGCACTTGGCTTTAAGGTTGACCTCATGTTTGAGAATGAGGAAGGGAGGCAGCGTGTTTAAGAAGGCCCGGCCCTCAGCTGGAGCAGTTATCAGCCCAGCAGTCTTGTTCCAAGATCTGTACTGCTGACTGCATCTCTCTTCTTTCCAGTCCTGGCACTTTGGAGTCTACTAGATGCAGACATTTCTTTGATTATTTAAGAACAACTAAAGAGATTTTGGCTTGTTTGATGTCTAGTTCATTGTGGGTTACACAGATTTGGCTGTCTTCTACTTAAAAACAGAGAAAGACAAAGCTGGGGGTGGTGGCGCACACCTTTAATCCCAGCACTTGGGAGGCAGAGGCAGGCAGATCTCTGTGAGTTCGAGGCCAGCCTGGTATACAAGAGCTAGTTCCAGGACCGGAACCAAAAAAGCTACAGAGAAACCCTGTCTCAAAAATTAAAAACAAAACAAACAACAACAAAAAAAAAGAGAAAGACTAAAGTCATAAAAGAGCATTAAAGATAGTTTTTGAGACGCTGAGGCCTGTGGTTTCCTTTGGGTGCACAGTTGACACACCAGGTCTATGGCTTCACATCTTTGGATTCAACTGAACATGGATGGAAAACCTTTGGGACACATCTTACTTGAATACACGAAGACTTTCATGTCTTAAAAGTTTTATCTAAATGATGCAGCGTAATGAGTATTAACTTAGGGTGTATCTCTCAGGTATTGTAAGTAACCTAGAGATGATGTAAACACATGGGTGGGTGCATGCAAATTATATGCAACTACAGCACTTCCTGTGAGTGACAGGAGCACCCCCATATTTTAATATTCAAGGGATCCTGGAGCCAGTCCTTCATAGTTAGCAGGAGGCATAATTGCTACCTCCAATCATGAGCAAAGGAGTCTAGTCTCACATGACTAGACTATCATGACAGCTTTCCACAGGAAGGCAGAGAGCAGAGACACATCTTCATGGGGCTGTTTTGAGAGTTGCATTGGAACCCAAAAGAATCTGTTGGGTTCTTGAAAACCTGGCAGTGTTAAACTGGAAAGCCCCCAGTTTAACCAGGATTAAAAACAAAGTAAATCTTGGTTGAGAAAGATTAGAAAACTAATCTGAACATTAATTTGAGTGGCATGTCCCTCTCACATGCTGTCCCAAATGTTTGTCTCAGTTGTATACATGCATGTGTCTGTGTATGTATGTGCATATGTATGTGGTGTTTCAGATGGGCTTTCACTGTTTAGCCCTGACTGTCCTGGAACTCACAGAGACTGTCTAGCTCCTGGATCCTGAGTGCTGGGATTAAAGGCATGTGCCACCATTCTGGGTTGGTTGCCTTACTTTCAAAAGCAAAGGGGAAAAAAGTGTTCAGGCCTAATGAAATGGACGTGTGCATCACAGGGTCCTTCATCAGGACCTAGCCTGTGATGTATTGTTCGAGGAGACTGTCTAAATCAGTAGCTCAAAAGACACCAGCCTTTAGCATTCCGGCCAGTGTAGCTGAGGAGCTGCTGCCTCAGGTCTGCGCAGTTCTTTCTGTGTGATAAATAGCTATAAAGAGAGCTGTCGGCTGCAGCATCTGGTGAATGGAAAGAAAGGCTTCTTGGAAAGAATGCTGAACTTGGTGAGCGGCCCCAACATCTGGTGTGGGGGCTTGGTGGGCTTGGGAAGGGGCTGGCTGTATGTTTGACATCTGCACATTGGGTTCTAGAATGTTCTTTCCAAGTTGTTTTGTGTTGGTCCCAGTTGACTTGTATGCTTTAGGACATAAAAAGGAACTGTAAGGAAGGATTAGTTAGATTCCATCTCTCTGGAAAACCTCTGTTGGTGACCAATAGGCTGAGATGAAAGCTTTGCTGAACTTTCCAGTATGACTTCTCTCCTCGAGTAGCTGGCAGTGCGGGGGATGTCTCGGGAAGAAAAAAAAATGTTTTGCCCCCACGGAGGTCAAATGATGGAAAAAGAGAGAAAGAGCCTCCCAGGAATCAGGAGACATTTGGCCTGGCAAAGCAGAAGTAATTCAAACGTGAGCTGAAAAGACGCTTTGAATCTCACAGGGAAACATACGTAAGCCATCAGCTGGTGTTGGATGCGTCTTGAAGTTTTGAACTTTTGTGCTTAACATAAACCAAGAAGACCACAAGTTTTATACCAATGACCCCAAACCACAAAGTAATTTACTTTTATTAACACTGGAGTAAATACCAGTGTTTGCTGGCATGTGGCTTGGAGATGGAACATGAAAGAAAGACGTCTGTTTGGCTTTCTTCTCCCCCCAAAGCTGAAACAGCTGGCAAAAGGCAGGCTTTTGCCTCACTTGTAATTGTCCGGAAATTTAAAATAGACCTTTTACTTTTTTTTGGAGTTTATATTGAAATTCCATCTTTCATGACATCGGTGAGCCCAAGTTTAATAGCAGGCATCCGTCTCTCATGGGTACCCCTGTTATGGGAAAGTCAGCTTTGGGTCTCCACATGGCACCAGTCTTAATGGCCTTGGAATGGGGGTCCTGGGTAGGGTCCAGGATCTTGGATCATCTGAAACTGAGCCATGCCATCCCCGCTTCAACACTTCTTACCTCCCAGAGGTCCCAAAGGGAGTTATATACGAGGAGAATGAGCTCAGAGGAGCTCGGGCAGTCTTCCCCCCCACCCCCATCACTATGATGTTCTTTCCCCCCAAACTCTGTCGAGTGCTTGAAAATCTGAACAGGGTATCTAAGTGTCAACTGTGTAAGATCCAGTCATGATCGTGATCCCCTAAAATGCCATTTTTATGGCACGCCCACACTCAGATCAGCCATAGTCTGTAGCAGAGACTATGTGGTTCAAAATGAGAGCAGTTTTATGGCCTTTCTTTCTGTCATCCTGGAATCCAGAACAAGGGCATTTGCAAGTTCAGTTGACAGACACCTGCTGCTGACCATGGCCTTGTGTGTAGCAGGTGTCTCCCCGGAAGTGTGCACTGGCTTCACTACCCAAGACCACTTGCCCACACCACCCTCACCCTTTTCTTTGCTATGTCTTCTTCTGGAAGGAAGTATTAGAGGCTGTTCCCTCCGGCCCAGAAGTGCCGAGGCTGTCCCATTCTTTTCAGAAGTTGGCTATGCTCTTGCCCATCTCCTCCAGGCATGAGGTTGAGCTCTCCTTTCTTTCTGAACGCCTTCCTTCTTCCTCCCCACTCACTTGCCTCAGACATTTCCTCCCCTGGCCTCCCTTTCCTTCCCTCCTAATTCATATCTCGGCCCTGGCGTGGTGCAAGTCTCCTTATTCTGTGTTCAGCACACACAGGTCAGCTTCCTCCCTGGAACTCACAACAGTCTCTGTGTTATAGTTGTGTCCTAACCTACTCTCTTCTTGCCCTGTGTCTCCCTGCCATGTTTCTTGTGTTGAACGCAGTCTCCTTTCGTGGTAAGTCCGAATAAACATTTATTATTAAATTAGTGAATGCCCTGGAGTGTCAATATACTTCCTGGGGCACAGTGGAAGACCAGGACGTCTCCACCACCTCGCAGGAGTTTGAAATTTGTAGTAGCAGTGCGTCTCTTCTTATCCCTTCTAAGATCCATGTCTGGCTTTTAGTGCATTTAAATTCTCAAGCTCGCAGACCCTTTCTGTGGATGACTACACTCCTGGTCAGCAACTGCAGAGCAAGGAATCCTCCTAGTTGCATTTCCCGGTCATTATTTGCATTCCCTTTTTCTTTGGGGTTCTCTGTGTTGTGTGTACATGTGTTGGGGTGTGCTTGCCTGTAAACGAGAATGTGATGCTGATGTTGCAGTGCCTTTGTTTTGCATTATTATTATTATTATTATTATTATTATTTGAGACAGAATCTGGAGCTTAAGATTTCAACTAGACTGAGAGGTCACTGAGCCCCAGGGAGTCACCCCTGTTCACCCCCCAGCATGGGGTGAGGGAGGGTTACAGATACATGACCCTATAACCATCTTTTGTATGGGTGCTGGGGATCTAGACCCAAATCCTTATGCTTGTGCAGCCCACACTTCCCCCACGGAGCCATTTCCCTAGTCTTCTGATTTCAGATGCCTTTGTTGCTGTTTGGAGAGTGCCTGTGTCATCCTTTATATTGCTCAATATGTATTTTCAGAGTGTGAAAATTGTACTGTCAAGTTCCTTTTAAATTATTAGCTTTCATTGTGATAATGCACACAATAAGTGTACTCCCTTATTTTCAAGCTCGTGGTTCAGTGGCATCAGTGGTCCAACATTACGTGGTTCAGTGACATCAGTGGTCCAGCATACATGGTTCAGTGGCATCAGTGGTCCAGCATACGTGGGTCAGTGGCATCAGTGGTCCAGCATGCATGGCTCAGTGGCATCAGTGGTCCAGCATAAATGGCTCAGTGGCATCAGTGGTCCAGCATACGTGGTTCAGTGGCATCAGTGGTCCAGCATGCGTGGTTCAGTGGCATCAGTGGTCCAGCATACGTGGTTCAGTGCCATCAGAAATACGTATGTGGTGAGCACCTATCACCACTAGCCCTCTACAGAACTCTCTTCTTACCCCAGCTGAAACTGTACTCATAACCACAAGACCTCATTCCTTTGCCCTTAGCTCTCAGCAACCACCTTCTGTCTCTATGAATTAGATTAATCTAGGTGTATCGTTTGAAGGGGGGTCACTCAGTATTTGTTTTTTTATTACTGGCTATTTCACTTAGTGCTTTATCCTTGTGGTTCATGCATATTGGCTCATATGTCAGAATTCACTTCCAAAACTGAGTCATATTCATTGTATGAGCCTATACATTTGAAAGTATCCACCTTCCCTCCTTTGGCTCTTGTGAGCATACAGTCACGGGTATGAGTGTATAAAGGTCTCTTTGAGCCCATTATGTTACCTTTTAACGTTATACATCTCTTATCCTGTCTAAGGGAAGTCAGATCTAGAGCTGGTCCTTAACATTCTCATATAAGACATGCTGTTTGTGGGAGGTCAGTGATCAATAATTATTGTCTAACTTTTGTCAATACCAGGAAACAGAATAGTCGGCATCATGAGTCTGGGTACCAATGAACTTGGAAACATAAGGGTCATCCACTCCATCCATAGAGGTTGAAGATAACTGTTTTACTAGGTGGGAAGTCAGGAAGTTGTATTTATTGGAACCTGGACACTAATATTTTTAAGCCACCACCTCACAATGGAAACAAAACCATACGTTTGAATGACCAGCTCTTTTCTACGGTGCTCCTTCTTCATGGAAAAGTGGGCTCTTGCATCCCTCCAGAATACATAATTGCGCTACCAATCTGTGTCTGTCACTCTGTTGTCTGCCTCCCCCTGTAATCCAGTAATGGATTTCCAAAGCCATTGAAGTGTTGTTCTTTCTCTGGAATGTCCCATCAATCAGTGCACCCATGTCCTTGTCAAAATGAGAGATGAAGGTGACTCTGAGTGTGGGTGCCAGCCATGCTCACAGCCATAGGCGCTCTCCATAGTACCCGGGGCCTGACTGGGACACATTTCTTTAGTTTCAACAGCCCTTTTCAGGATTGTGTAATTGCTACTTTTATAAAATGTGTAGCTCGTCTTCTCTTTAAAGCACAATTCCAGGAGTTTGGTGCTGGTGGATAACAGCCACACAGCAGTCGAGGTTCTTGAAAAGGAGCTGAAAGGTGGAAGGAAGAATGGCTTATCCTGTGGGCAGCCCATTCATGTCTCCTGCCCACATCAGCTCACCACCCCTTGCTCCCTCTTCTTCCACTGAGCGCCTAACTTGATTCTCCATTTCTCACTCTCAACTGATGGCTTCTCAGAGTAGCCTGTGATCTGTTTTCCCTCGCCCTCACCGGCATCCTATGTACCCTTATGTATCAAGCTTTCTTGTTGAACTATCCTTGTAACACCAGTCCACAAGTAATGACCTGGATGCTTATTAATTATAAAAGCTTGT
Source organism: Microtus ochrogaster (assembly GCF_000317375.1). Taxonomy (NCBI): domain Eukaryota; kingdom Metazoa; phylum Chordata; class Mammalia; order Rodentia; family Cricetidae; genus Microtus; species Microtus ochrogaster. The sequence continues at coordinate 23,693,442 of NC_022027.1, forward strand.
CGTTTTAGGACAATTTAGGCCTTTCTCCAACTACCTTTTATAACTTACTCAACCCATATATTTTAAATCTACTTTCTTCTACGTGGCTCGGTTACCTCTTCTTAGTACGGCGCGTCCAACTTGTGCTGAGTCTGCTGGCAAGATCCATGTGTGTAGATTCCTCTTTCCAGTTTCTCTCTCTCTCTCTCTCTCTCTCTCTCTCTCTCTCTCTCTCTCTCTCTCTCTCTCCCAAAAGTCCTGCCTTGTCTCTTCTGCCTAAGTATTAGCCATTTAGCTCTTTATTAAACCAATCAGAAGGTGCCATACGCAAAGACACATCTTTAAATATTTTATAACATGCTTATATTCTGCTCTCTTTGCTTTTTAAGAAATGATATTCTGAGGCTGAAGTGATGGTTCACTGGGTGGGTAAGAGCATTGACTGTGCTTTCAGAGGACCGGGGATCAATTCCCAGCACCCTATAACTCCAGTTCTAAAGGATCTGATAACCTCACACAGACATACCTGTAGGCAAAACACCAATGCACATAAAATAAATAAATCTTTAAAAAGAAAAGAAATGACCTCCCTGCTTACATCTAAGCTTTGCCCTTGGCCTGTGAATTGTGTCAGTTCTGTAGAATATCAGCTTCCTCTCTGTCGATCCTCTAGCATACTTCCTAGCTTCCCTATCTTTTCTACTCCTGTGAAGCTGACTCTCTGTACCTTCCCTTTGTTATCTCTGATGCTCTCCTCTCATCCCCACATTCTGTAGAAGTTGCTTAGGTCAAGGTTTCCTGTATCTTTTATCCCACCCGAAATTTCTGCCTCATCAGAGCACGAACTTAATGTTCTCTTTTCAAATCATTCTCTCTCTCTCTCTCTCTCTCTCTCTCTCTCTCTCTCTCTCTCTCCCCACCCCCTTCCATAACATTCTAATCTCATTATGGCCTCTTAACACATCAAGAACTTGTTCGCCTTTGCTGGATCATCTTTTTTTCCCACTGACCGGGTTGCTGCTTATCCCCCAAGGTTCAGTCCTTGGGCTCCACATGAATAGTTTCACCTAGTGGAGATCACGTTCAGGTGTCCATGTTCAACTCTGCCCCTTCCTGTGTTCTCTAGTACATTCTGTGCTCAGTGTTGCCATAGATATATGTCTTAGGCCTTATCAGCCTTGATAGGAAGAAATGTGGCTAAGTATGTCCTTTTAAATTTGTTCCTCTTGAAGCCTTCTCCATCAATAGATTATACAAGCATGAACCTGTTCTTCAATGTGAAAATACAAAAGTGCTTCTCCTGGTTAATGTCTCACATCAAGTCAGTCTACATGCAAATACTTCAGCCTCTAGTTTCAGAATAAACCTGTATATCTACTTACTGTCTATTTCCCCTGCAGTCCAAGTTACCATCTTTTCCCCTAGTCAACACTCTGTGTCCTTATTGGTTTTTCTCCCTCTGGTGTTTCTCTCCTCCTCCCTGAAAGTCAATTCTCCATATATTGGCTAGATTTGGTTTTTTTAAAAAAAAAAAACTGCTAATCAAGCCATATCCTTCTCTGCTCAAAACTTGCTTCTCAGTGGCTTTGGACCACATAAAAGTCCAGAGTGCATAATGTGACCCAGACACACCTCATCTGCCTCTCTGACCCCAGTGGCTAGGTATTGATTGGCATTTGCACTGGCTCCATTCCAGCCATCCTGGCCTTTTGCTTTTCCAGACAGTTCATGATCATACACACCCGTGGGCACTGAATTTGCCTTTCTCTCCACCCAAAATGTTCCTCCCATACGAGGGAGTGTTGTTTCCTGTATTCACCCAGGTCTCTGCCAGTCATTCTTTAGACAAGCTCTTCCAAAATAAAACACTCCAAATAGAAGTCCACTCTAGCACTCCGTGTCCTGCTCAGGATTGATTCGTAGCTCTCATCACTACCTCAGGCTCTGTACTATTATGTGTCTTAGCTACTAGATGTCATGCCACAGGTTCCAGGACCACATCCCTGCTGTCTGGAACAATGCCAGGCATATCATATGTGCAGTAAATAGTTGATAATAATTCACTCTACTCCAGGGCACAGAGATAAGTATTAACAGTAATTCATATTATCTTTTTAAAAATTATACTTTTGGCCATGTGCAATTCCAGTTAGCACTCAGATACATAATCTCATTTTTTTCCTCTGTTGAGGTCAGTGCTATGATTCTCCCCCTCCCCACCATTTAGCAGGTGAAGACAGGACTGCATCACAGGTGCATTTTCACCAAATCACATAGCTAGTCATTGGGCCATTAGTTCATGTCTTCTGATTGAGGGACATGTCTGTGTTAGCATTTCATCAGTAGGGAAGTTGTCTGAGATAAACTTAGGGAGGAAAGAGTTTAGCTTAAGATATGAGGTTTCAGTCCATCATTGGCCAGCACCAGGGCCCCTCGCCCTGTGGCAAGGCAGAGGCATCACAGCAGAAGAAGAACATGGAGGAGAAAAGCTAGGCATCTCGTTGTAGCTCGGAAGTCGAGGAAGTGAGGAAAGACGCCGGGACAAGACATTCCTTCAGCAGCACCCCCCAAATGGCCCGGCTCCTGCAACTGGGCTTCATCTTCTAGTTTCACCAACAATGCCGTAAGTTTATGAATCCTTCGGAGGATTAATGCATTGATTAGGTCTGAGTCCTCAAGATCCAATCACTTCCCCAAAGCTCTGCTTCTCGACACTGTGTGGTGCTCAAGCTTCCAACCCAGAATCCTTTGAAGAGTCTCCCAGACTTTAATGATAGCAATCAAGCTTAGATCTCCCGATTTTAAGAACTATCTTATTGCACGTGTGAGAGAGTGAAAGCTCGGGGAAGGACAGTTGATTTGGTCTGCGAAGAGGCGGGGAGGCTGCGTGACATGTGCCGTAGGAAAATACTGTATGACTTGTATATCTTGAGACTTGAATATGGAGTTGGAGATGAATAAAGAGCAGAGACATTCCTTATGTGACGGATGGCACGAGTGGATGCAGAGGCGCACATCTGTGTGGCGAATTCATAGAAGATGTAAGCTCGCACAGCAGATTCCTCAACCGGCGAGGCTGTCTAAAAGTTGCAGCTGGGGCTGTGGGCAGTGGGAAACATTAGGATAACAACCAAATCAAGGTTGCTTTGCAAACGAGTAGGAGCCAAGATCCCCTGGTGCAGCCAACGGCACAGGAAAGTAGGGGAGGCCAAGGGAGCAGAGCGGGGACAAGACCCTGGATTGGAAGGCCTCCTTCAGGAAGAGAGGTGGTCCAAACTTCCTGGTGCAAAGGAGGTGCGGAGGCCTGTGAAGACACAGGGGCTCCCGCGCTCAAGTTGTGCTTGTCCGAGGGTGCCAGGCTTTCCAAAGCAACCTGTTGACATATAGGCAGAAAAGAGTTAAATTCAGAGGTTAGGTTGCTAAGATAAATGAAGTAGGCATCATGTGGGAAACAACAGAAATTGTGCAACAGCAATAGATCTTAAATCCTATGAATGAGTGCACATTTCTCCGTCATCTGTTAACTCCATCTTCAGTACTTTGGGGGAGACTCAAACCTCAGTCCTTGAATATGCTAGACAACCCTTCTAACAGAAATAACCAAACCAGTACTCAGTTTATGCACATAAATATAGAATTTTATTTACATTTTATGTAATACTTATAGTTGCATGTAATTACATGTGATTTTATTTATGTACTATTTATTTAGCTGCAGTGCTGGAGATAGAACACAGCACTTAATGCATGCCATGGAAGCGCTTGCTCCTGTAGACTGGCTGGACTGTGAGCTCTAGGGCTCTGTGTGTGTCTGCCCCTGTGTATAGTTATAGATGCACACAACCATACCCAGCTTTTATGTGGATGCTGAGGATGCTAACTTAGGTCCTTATGCTGGAGCAGCTAGCGCTTTAACCCCTGAGTTGTCTCCCCAGTCCAGTTCTTCCTTAATAAACCCTTGCGTATCATCTACAAGTGCCTACCCGCCCTGTTCACCGTTGTCGCCGTGCTTCCCCCCCACCCCCCCCCATCGTGGGGAGGTGAGGCTCTCCTGCATTCACGGCGCAGCTTTCTTGTAGAAGCTGACTCACCCGCACTGGTTTTTTAATAGATGTTCTAGGATGGTGGAAAATTCTGGGTAGAACAATGCTTGATATTTCAAAGCAAGCACTTGAAAGTCTATTTCTGCCTTGTAGTAATAGGATCGCCAGAGTTCCAGAATTAGTTTTGAATTGGATTGCTGTGTCTGGGAGGCCCTGCTACCCCAGATCCGTACGCTGGTAAGGATACTGCTCTGGTGACTTTTGCACCTGGCTTTTGATGAGCATCATTTAGAGAATTAGTCAAATACCTAAGAGACACCTTGTGTTTACCCTCCTTGAGATTTACCAGAGAGATTGACTTTACCTACCTGTGTCTAACGTCAGTGCTCTAACAGCTGTGTTTTTAAATTACATTTCAAATGAAAAGTCAAGTTCTATGTGTATGTATGTGTGCACGCATGCATGTGCACACGTGTGCATGTGTGTATGTATGTGTGCATGTGCATGCATTGTTAGGCAGCCTTGATCTGAGTTGTATGACACGGATTCAGCCATGTGCTTTCATCTCTGGACTGTTTCTTGGCTTATGTGTTCCCTTCCTGCCTCACCTATCACAAATCCTCGTGCTACTTCGCTCTGATGAGAGAGAGCTCAGGGCTCCTAAGAAGCCCACGCTTAGGTAACAAGCACACTCATGACAGAAGACACTTCTAAATCTGTTTACTTCCTAAACATCCCACTCCCAAATATTGTCAGAATAGCAATTCAATTTCAGCATGACCTTTGGAGGGGGCATTCAAACTCAGCAATGGCATGTTCCCGTTTAACACAGATGGCATATGTGCCCAAAACAATAGCGGTCCCGCAGCACTTATGGAGGCCTCTTTACCCATTGTGCTGTGAGTTTATTAGCTGTGCAGGAATCCAGAGGTCCCTGAGAAGATCTGTGGAGCGCTGGCCCCAGCCATCCCAGGACTGGCCTTGGGGGTCTGGGGTCCACACACTGAGAAACACTGCTTTTCATGCCATTGGGAGATCTCATGAACATGTTGTCAGCACTGAGTTGAAAAATTAAACAGAGCATTCCCCATACTTATTTGGCCATGGATCCTTTTTTCCCACATCAAATCTCTTGTCAGTCCCTTGGAGCCAGGGATCCTGTAAAACAGGCATTGGAAAATGCCTCTGTAAGCAGTTTTTCACCTAAGCAGGCAGAGAATCAGTGTGAAGGCCAATCGCTATGAAATAAGAATTTAATCTCTCTAAAGCCATGATGGGAAGAGTAGTATCCCTTTGTACTTTCACCCCTGTCCCCGTGGTCTGCAAGAGGAGAGCTCCGTGAATGTCCCTGAGTGTGGCTCACCAAGGGCCTGCTGCTAGTGCCAGGAGTGGTGGGAGCAGGGGCGGGGAGTTGTGTGTTCTGTGAGCCCCGTGTCCATTCAGGTATTGGGTCTGTTTACTTGCTTGCTTTAGGCTGGTCCTTGTGTACCATAGCATAACCAGAGACAGAGAGCAACAGTTTGCCAAAGAGGAAAGAAACCCTTCTCCCCCCACCCCACCACTCTGTCATCCAACAGCACGTGGCTGGCCTTACTGGTCCACATTGCCTGCCTAGCAGTTTAATAAAGAGCATATAGTTTAGATAGTATACTCCTTTATCTTGGAAGTAGGATATGTTTGCCCCCCCCCTTTTTCCCAAACGTTCATTTGTTTTTAAACAACCTGGTTAACTGCCTGCAAATTCCTCAGTTCAAACCCATGTCGTCAGTGCACCCTAGAATTATTTGCTTTGTTGTAAGTTTCTTCTATATTGGAGACAGAAGAAATGTGATTTTAAACTTAGAAGCGTCTAGATGTTTATATAGTTCTGGGCTTTGTTTTTAGTCATTATCTGGGTAAATTTCTTTAGTGTTGTGGCTTTTCAGAAATTATCAGACAAAACGTTAGTTACAAGTTAGCGCCTTGTCCTGCAATGTAGAGAACACAGGTGGGTGGGTTTATTGTGTGATTTTGGGCTCAGCTCATGGGGCTGGGGAGAGAATTGTGCCCAGATTTTTCCTGCTTTGAACTCAGTGCCATCATGCCAAAGTTAAATTGAGCCATGGTGGAAATGTTGTTTATATCATGGGTGTTGACAACCGCTCTGCTCTGCAGAGTTCTCCAGCCTCTGTGGAAGCTGGTGTTTAGTGGAACATCATGGGGCGAAGGCTAACTCTCACGCTGGCTTGATTTAAGTTGTACATCCATGTCTGACATGCTTGGGATAGAAATGCTTCCATTTTTTTTTTCCAGTTTTGGAATATCTACCTATACCCGTGGGAAATCTTGGGTGAGAGACTCAAGTCTAAACATAAAATTCATGTATGTCCCATGCATACCCACACATAGCTTTAAGGTAATTTTATTCAGCATTTTTAGTGTGCTGATGTTTTGACTATGACCCATCCCATGAGAACAAATGGGAAAGTTTCTCATTATGCCTTTGGGAACAACAAAAGTTTGGGATTTGGAGTCATTTCAGATGATGGATGCTCAACTATACAGTCAGTTGTCCCTTGGGTCCCTTTATAACTGTAACTAAGAGGCTTTTCAGACCTTTTACCCTTTAATCCTTTGACAAAATTTTACCATCTAGTGAAATGTACCTTGGTGTGTGTGGATGGAGACTTCTGTCCTGCCCAGTCCCACAGCTGTTCAGTCCTAAAGAAACACATTATATTAATGATAGACTGTTTGGCCTATTAGCGCAGGCTCATTATTAGCTATCTCTTACAACTCAAATTAACCCATAATTCTCTTCCATGTTTAGCCACTAGCTTGGTACCGTTTATCTGCTTCCTCTGTGTCTCCCTGCCTTTTCTCTTCCCAGAATTTTCCTAGTCTGGTTTCCCTGCCTATACTTCCTGCCTGGCTACTGACCAATCAGCATTTTATTAAAGTTATATGAATGACAAATTTTTACAGTGTACAAGAGCATTATCCCACAGCATGTGTGTGAGCACAAGATCCTAGTATTTGTCAGACAAAGATCTCATCAATTAGGTTCATTAAACATAGACTGCTTGTGTCCTCTTTAATTTCACTGGTGTGACATAATACTACCTTGTGGCCAAATAGTTCTTTGTGACAAGAGATGAGCCTCTTTGTCATGGGCATTGTTTGGTCATGGAGTTAAGGGGAGCATTCACTTGGCTTGGATGCTCTTTTACTGAGGTGGCTGACACCTCACTGCTGGCTCAGGGAGACTTGGTGGTGGATGGTGGTTCAGTGGGTTTGGATTACCAACTGCTATTTTTTATCACAAAGCAGCCAGGAGAACAGATTTCCTGCCATAATACATTATTTGCAGGCTTAAAGAAACAGTGAAGTGCTGGGTGGTGGCACACACTTTTAATCTCAGCCCTTGGGAGGCAGAGGCAGGCAGATCTCTAAGTTCCAGGCCAGCCTGGAATAGAGACAATTCCAGGACAGCCAGGGCTACACAGAGAAACTTTGTCTTGAAAAACAACAGCAGCAGCAGCAGCAGCAACAACAACAACAACAACAACAACAAAACCATTGAAAGATGACTAGAGAGATATATTTTGTAAACATTAAATGAAGCAGCTTGCCCACCTTCCTTCTCTTCCTCTGTGCTCTCCATTAATGGCTATTTCATTACACTTGGATCAAGTTGTGTATGGCTTTATTCAAGATGGATTATTGGATTCCTGTTATGATTTTTTAAAGGCAGAGATAAAAATCTAGCAACACCTCAAAGCTTTCTGTTCTTTCATCACCCTATGGTATTGAGGAAATTAATGCTAAGTACCCTCATATGTTAGTATTTTTCTGAATGTAGGGATTTATTTTGTTACTCCCCACTTTGAGGAAAAGGGAATGTGTGTGTGGGGGAAGTTGATATGGGCAATAGAGAGTCAGGTTTTCATTTATAGCTCATTGGCATAGCCTAATGGCTAGGAGCGTGGGTCAGGAGTCAGACCGCCCTGCCTGTTATCCTCTGCCTCCTGCTAGCCCTAGGAAATTGGGCAAATTATTTAATAGTCTATAATTCAGTTTCTTCAGCCTGCAGCAGGGACAATGATAATACTTGCCTGGGACCTCTCAATGACCCATTGAGTACTTTGTGAATATCTAAAGAAAGATCTCTCGCCATGAACAGACCCTATGGGTCCCTGCTGCGGTTTAATAAGTGTTAGGGAAACAGGAGAGGTTGCATGGTTAGGCAAAGGTGACTGAAGCTAATGAACATCCTCTGCTGGCCGCCCTTGTCCAGGGTCTCATCTGTATAACCAGCCAGCATGGTTGTGACCACAATGCACAGTGCTAAGGAACTGGTGAGTTAGTGGAAGATACCATTGCCATCACTGTCATTTCAAAGGCCAGAGGCTGGGATGGCAGTGGGTTCATAAAAGTCTGTGACATGTACAGGGGAATCTTAGAGAAATGAAGAGTTTACCAGAAGCCCACTGGAACTATGGATAGAGAGCCCCATTTTCTTGACTTTGGCCCTTTTTTTTCCCCGAATACTGACTAGCATAATATGCCATCGTGCGATTCAAACAAAAGAGAAAGTAATAGAATATGAGATTAAGAGTCTGTGATCATACCAGCCCACCCGGAGTAAGTCACATTCCAGGTCCCCCCAAACAGTATGATTCCACAAACTAAACTTCAGTTTCTTTGCCCAGCATTCCGCTGTTCATTTTAAAATACATTGTGCATAGGCATGGGTGGATCACGGCCACTGAGGCAGCAGTTGGTGCCATGGTGCAGTATGACTTGTCACCCTGTGTCACCTTGGGGCTCTCCCAGCAGGAAGGCCGATAGCAGATTCAGCCCCTTAGGGCCATGAGACAAAATAAATCTCTTTTCCTCACAAGGTGTTCTGTCTCATGAATCTCATTATTGTCACATAAACTAATGCACAAGCTTAGAAAAATCGTGTGAACAGATACACAGCCTAGTTAATGATTTAGTGTGAACAGCCTTGTGATGACTACCCCAAAATAAAAAAATAGAATCCTTGTACCCATAAAGTATCTTCTGCCATCCTTCCCTATAGTCTCAAAATTGGTCCCCTCATTGTATGTGCATGTGATGTTTATATTGTGTGATGTATATATGTATGTATATATGTGTGCACTGTGTTAGGCTGGCTGGCTAGTGAGCTCCAGAGAGCCAGCTGTCTTGTTTTTTCAACACTGAAATGATGGACATGTACCCCCATGCCTGGCATTTTACATGAGTGTGGGGAATGAAAGCTGGTCCCTCATGTTTGCTGTACTTCATCCGCCAAGCTCTCTCCCCAGCCTCCCTCCTCTTCAGCTGGTCGCTGCTGAGCTGTCCTCTGGCATCCTGTTCCTCTAGCCGGTCCTGGAATAAAAAAGGCTACTTACGTTACTCTGCTTTTATTCTGAGTAATTCACGTGTTTTATTTTCATTCGGTAATCTAATAAGTTGTTTGGGTGAATTCTAGCAGTTCTCTGCTTTGACTTTGATGCCGTTTTCTGTGCCGAGTACTGGCAATGTCCACCAGCTTTGTGGTTACTTTGGATTCTTAGCTAAAAAATTATTCCATTATTAGAATATCAAATAGTGAAATTGATCAGTTCTTTGGAAAGCTCTACAATGGCTACAGGACTGTGTGTACTTGGCAGGGCCTCGAGTTTTAGTTCTTTGCCCAATAGCAGGAAGCCAAGGGCTGACCCCTTCTTCCTCTCCACCGTCACTGCTAACATCATGTCAATGGCCAACAGGGCCAGTTCTGTGTCGTGAGCAAGGGAGTGAGTGGACATAATATGGTGACTGATTGCGAGCTGGCAAATGACTGTCCTTAAACATGAAAACCACCCCTGAAGATGACTGAGAAGGCTCCGGATTGGTTGCTGAATGACCACTTGGTTTGGACTGCTAACCTTCTTCTCAATGCTAGAACCCGAATGACATTTATTAGTCAACATTTTAAAACATATGAAAGGGAGTAGAGGAGGAAAGAGAAGGAAAGGGAGGGGGAGGGAGAGAGGAGAGAGAAAGGGAGAGGAAAAGATAAAGAGAGAGAAAGGAAGAATGTGAGGGAGGGAGGAAGAGAGGAAAGGAGGAAAGCATTGTGGAAGGCAGGCTCTAAGAACCCCATGTGCCAGCATTCAGATTGCAGGGGTAGCTGGCATTTTATGCATGTAGTTCAGACACATATATAAGACACTCAACATTTTTCAGTGGTTTCAAAAGAAATAACAGGTATCAGCTACCTTTATTCTCTAAATATTGGAGCACATGCCTGATGAAGAGCATCACCCAGGTAGCCACTATGACTTCTGGAGTGGACAGTGATGACTGCTGTCTCTAGGAGACCAGTATACATTCAGAATACCCCAGTTGTGCCCAGCTGTCACCCATGGGTTTTTTTTTTCCAGTCATTATCTTGCAAGGAGATACACATTGCATTTTGTCATGATGTTTTTAGGTCTCGTATTTATGAATAAGAACTTTTCCTTTTTCTTTCATGGCAAGGCTTTTTATAAAAATTTTTTAAGAAGTCTGATTTTCTTATAAAATGTATATTATTTTTTCATGATTAGTGTGACTGTCCCGTTGTGATCTCCTTTAGTTCTGTCGGTGTGCATGGGGACTCTCTCACTGGCTTCCTAGTCTGATTTCCTGCTCAGCACCCAGCACCCTGACCTCAGCAGAGTTACCTTTCTGAATGCACATGGAAGCCCCTGACCTTAGGCGCTCTAGCTGTGGATTTCCTTCCTCTTAAATATGAAGCCTGATCGCTCTTTGGGCTGATGAGGGAGGGGGACTTGATTGGGGGAGAGGGAGGGAAATGGGAGGCGGCAGCGGGGAAGAGACAGAAATATTTAATAAATTTTAAAAAAAGTAAAAAAAAATAGGAAGCTTGAGATACAAAACCACTAGAGAACCAGCATTTGACCCACTTCATAAACTATCCACCCTAATTTCTGACCCCCACAACTGAGTAACACAGGCTCCTATAAGCACCTGGTGCATTCATTGTACCAGACGCCAGTGAAGGAAGCCTGCTCTCTCAGCTCCTGAGCCTCAAACCTGGATTCTGCACCAGGTCTGCCTGATTCAGTGGCTGTCTGCTTCACTGTGCTGAGAACAGTGAAGATTCTCATAGGTTTGCCAAATTTAGCCCAGGACGGCGATGTTTATCGAAGGAACGGCACAGTATGAGGGAAAAATAACCATGGCTCCATGAGCTCACACGAGACGACATACTTGGTTCACAGCACCCTCCTGGTCCAGTTCCTGTTTGCTCTCACATTTCTCTTTCCTTGGTCCTTAAGGAGTTCGGCTTTGGTGGAACTCACTGTGTGTGTGTTGTCTGTCTTTCTCTGCAGCTTCTGTCAGCTCTTTCTTAACGGGAAGGGCAGCTTGAGACTGTGCAAACACAGTCGGCTGAACCCACGCGCACGTGTCTGCATTGACCCATTTTCGGTGTCCAGACCGTGCAATGGTTAGAGCGGAGGTCTGCATGCTCTCAGAGTTCTTTGAAGCGTCAGCTGTATTTTTAATTAGATTTCTTTTTGTAGGCTCTGTCAATCTGTGGCTATAAACAGCACCTTCTGGTTTTCCGATGACATGATGAAAATATAAATGAATCTTGCAGATTGCATTTTATTATCCTCCGTATTAAGCACTCAGAGCTGGTGCTAGCGGGAATCGTGGTCTAGTGATGCTGATTAAATAACGTCAGGCTTGGGCTTCTGGGCTGTTTTTCCGCCAAGCCAAACGGAATCAATATAAGGAGTTATTTAATGAGCAAAGTGTAGCAATCTAGCTGGTCAGGGAAGTGTCAGGACTGTGAACAGAGTGTGTTGGGGCCTCCAAGAAAGGGGGGAGGGGCTGTCACTTTAGTTTCTGACTTGTCTACAGAACCTTGAATGAGTGAGTTCCTTCATTCTAAGATGTTGTTTTTCTCACCTGTCATGTAAAGAGTGTTTTTCTGGAATAGGCTTTGATCTGGTGTGGGGTGGTGGTATGGGTGGGACTTGAGAAAGGTCTCCGGCTGCAGTGTGGTGTTGGCTTGAGGAAGCCCCATAGGTGGACACTGCAGCTGTATTGGTAACAAAATGATGGCAGCTTGCCCCACTGTTACTGTGTAGAGACAGAAAAGACAGGCCTGGAATCTGTTTTGGAAAGACGGCTTGGCTCTTCCTGGTGGCTTGACTTCATCTCTGTGTCATTGGAGGAAGTGATGCCATTCACTGATGCGAAGACCCGAGATGGATCAAGTTGGACTGGGGGACAAACATCAAGATTTTGTAATAGCCTCAAATGTGAAATATATATGTTAAATACCCAAGAGGAGATGCTTAATGAGAGGTTGAACATTTGATTTGGGACTTGAAGGGCCCAGAAACATGTGTAAAAATGCATGAGTTCCCCTCATACATAAGACATGAAAGACATAAGACTAGCTGGAATTACCTGGGGACTTGATGGGAGGGCATAGGAAAAGAAGAAAGGGGAAGTGAAAGGAGGGGTAAAGGCAGTTCTGTACTCTCGAGCTAATGAGGTAGAAATCCTTAGTGCAGTGGAAAGATGTGTTTATTTAATGAGGCAGAAAGAAAACCAGGAGGATGAAGTGGTGGGGAAGCCAGGAAAGGCAATGGCTCTCAGAAGGACAGAGTTGCTGGCTCATGCTGCCAAGCCATCCATCAAGATCATAGGTGTGGAACATCTCTTAAGTTAGGCAGTAGGGCCAGATGTGTGCATGAGCAGAGAGCCATTGGGTACCACCTCTCTTAAGATCAGGGAAGAAAATAACTGCATCGGACTATAAATAGCAATAGCAGCGATGTGTCGGTGCACACTGCAGTTGTTTTACCCTGGGTTCACATGCGATGAGATGCTTTGAGTTCCTACTCTGGTTGGGCATGGTGCTAAGGGTTTTTGCATGCTTTAATTCATCTTCGGGAAAACCGATGGAATAGGCACCTTTACCATGTCTTCAGAGGGGAAAGTGAGTGTTACATAGAATCTGCACCAGGGAGGACAGACAGGGCGGTGTTGAATTGGGGCTTTCTGGAAAGGAGAGGATTCAACATGGTGACCTCAGGGAAACGAAGGAGGCTGTGGATGAAGGCTTAAGGTTGAGATGTGGAATGGAAGGAGAAGATCTTGAACATTGATGGAACCTTTGGGGCTGACAATAAAAGATAAAGGTAGCTATGATCTCCTGAGGGATAGAGGGGCTGGGATGGTGGTCTTAGAGAAAACTTCCACAAGGGGATGTCTATCACTCCAGCCGGGATGGGAGAACCCCTGAGGATGCAATTAGAGCCACAGCAAAATGTATTATTGAACATTCTCTTTAGGAATTGCAAATTACAGTAACGAGAAAAAAATATATCAAAGACCTCTTGAGGATGACTCTTTTGTTATAGGTTCACACACAAACCATAATCCTGGTGCTCACTGTGTGGTATTGTTGACACAATATCTTCACCATTAAGGCTGTGTTTACTTTGGTTCCTCACCCCGACCCCTGCACCAACTTCTCCTTCCCTGTCCATTAGGCTCAGCCCTTAGAACTTTAGGGGCTGAGATAAAGACTTTTGCTCAGATAAAGACTTTTGTGTTGGTCTTCCGGAGTGACTGTGGTGTCCCGATATACCTCCCTCCTCTGGAGAATTCTGGCTCTTCCTTCAATGCAGCTTTACTGTCTCTTGGAGGTCTTCCCTGATGTCCTTAGGCAGAGCATCCTTAGCTCTCCTGGAGTATTTGGTTGAAATGCGCATGGAATTATATTTAAGGGTGGGCGAAATTCAAGCTCTGCTGTTGTAATGGCTAATCTTCATCGCCTAGCTGGCTGAATTTAGAATCACCCAAGAG
>NC_022027.1:23707675-23708845 GCF_000317375.1 Microtus ochrogaster
GTGTGTGTGATGTGTGTGTCTGTGTGTGCACATTTCTAGAGACGTTTAACTGAAAAGATAAGGATGGCTAATCTTCATCGCCTACCTGGCTGAATTTAGAATCACCCAAGAGGGTGTGTGTGTGTGTGTGTGTGTGTGTGTGTGATGTGTGTGTCTGTGTGTGCACATTTCTAGAGACGTTTAACTGAAAAGATAAGGCATGCTCTCCTGTTGTAAATATGAGTAGCACCAGCCCATGGCTGAGATCTGTAAGGAGTGAAGAGGGAAAAGGGGGCATCCGTTCATCACTTGCTGCTTCCTGGCTGTGGGTACAATATGATCAGCCACCTCGTGCTTTTGCCGTGTTTCCCTGCCATGATGGACTATAATCCTCTTAAACCATGAACCAAAATAAACCCTTCCTTCCTCAAGTTCCTTTTATCAGGCTTTTCTTCATAGCAAGGAAGAAAAAAAGTATCAGATACAGCTATTGGCGAGTTTTGTGCCCTTGGACAAGTCCGTTAACCCCTTGTTAGTTTTCTTGCCTTTAAATTGGACATGATCATCAGATATTCCAAAGATGCTATGGGGATGGAATAAATATTATGCAGCACATATTTAGACGGAGAGGGGCAAATGGTAGCTGCTCAGTGAGCATAGGCTCTTGCCACCCAGGCTCTTCAGTCATGCAAAGGGTGCCAGTCCCTTCTCTTTGCTCTTGGTCCTCATCTCGTATCTTTCCCAGCAACAACTGTGTTGTTGTGTCCCCCCCCCCGCCCCCTAGATTGTGACTGCCACTGGGAGTGTCTAGATCTTGTCATTTTGATCTCACCCCTTCTGCAGAGTCCAGCATGAAGCAGGTGTTCAGGAGATAATAGATTGACTGGTGGCTAATTCCTCCTTAAGTCCATATGACTTATCTTTGTTTACAAAACATACCCTGCAAACTTTGACTTTCTAACAGTCTCGAGGGGTTTATTTCTAAGGGAAAAGTGAAAAGTAAGAACAGTTTTATTCTGCTCTATCGTACAATTTCAGCACGAATTATGCAGAGATGTTGCAGTTGATTAAGTCAGGTAGGAGCAGGAGAGCTGGGGGGAATAATGAGTTGCAGCGAAGCCTCTTCATGAATGAACGAGTGTGGCTTTTATCGTTAACACAGTGCGAGAGAAAATCACAGCCTCTTGAAAA
>NC_022027.1:23708945-23713144 GCF_000317375.1 Microtus ochrogaster
TCTCGAGGGGTTTATTTCTAAGGGAAAAGTGAAAAGTAAGAACAGTTTTATTCTGCTCTGTCGTACAATTTCAGCACGAAGTATGCAGAGATGTTGCAGTTGATTAAGTCAGGTAGGAACAGGAGAGCTGGGGGCATAATGAGTTGCAGCGAAGCCTCTTCATGAATGAACGAGTGTGGCTTTTATCGTTAACACAGTGCGAGAGAAAATCACAGCCTCTTGAAAAGGACCTGCTATTGCACAACTTAAGGAAAATCTCCATGTCTCTTAAACGTTAAGTGGAAATCTACTTAATCTTCAGGGAGCAGTCTTTTGTCAATAAACAGAATCTCTTCATCAGAAGTCTAGGAGTGACGACTTACTCCTATAACACAGGAAGGCAGAAGCAGTACCATCTTTTAAAGTTTGAGGCCGGCCTAGGCTACATAGTAAGTTTTTGGCTAGCCAGAGCTATGTGACAAAATCATGTCTCTAAACAAACAAACAAAGTGGGGGTGAAGAGATAGCTTATGGTTAAAAGCTCTTGGATTTTGCTCTTGCAGAGGACCTGGTATGGATTCCTAACACCCACAATGTGGTTCACATGGTGACGTAACCTCTGTAAGTCCTGCTCTAGGGGATCCGACACTCTCTTCTGACTTCTGTAGGCGTTAGGCACTCACATGGCTCATGTACATATGTGCAGGCAAAACATTCATACACATGCAGTAAATATATTTTTTAGAAAACCCAAACCAAAACAACATATCAAAGATCCTCTCTTCTTATCATTGTACTAAAAATTGTGAACATTTATTGAAAATGCTCTTTAGATCTGTAGTTTGTTTGTGGTTTCCTTTAAGAAATCTACAGACAATTCATGAAAATGTTTCTGAACTACTGTTTGCATACATGGTAATGATCAGGCTGGAAGACCAATTCTTGGCAGCCTTGGGCTGTTCATTGCAATTATATAATAACAATGGTAGCAAAGCAATTAACAGGCTGTAGGCTATGATGTACGGCGTGTTACACTATAAACACATCATAAAAATGGAGCTGTGTGGTTTTCTTTTTGAGTCTGGCTTCTCCATATTTCAGAATCCGAATGATTCAGAACAGAGCCAGAGGCCTAGATAAATTCAGAATTACCTTTGAGCTCCATGGAAAGGAAATCGGATACAGATGAGCTTCCTCCATAATTGCTTGCACTGAGCAGTGTGAAGACACATGGCAGTGCCCTTGGCTTCTGCTTTTTAAAAAAAATAAAAAATATGGAGGCAGAGAAAAAAACTTTTCTTGGAAAACCAGGTTTTGATAAATGAGTTATTCAGTGACGTTTACTCTGCATGGTCTCCACCAAATATTGTGGTCAGAAATTAAAGTGGATTGGCCCTGAGCATAAAGCAGGGAGGATTTGATACAAGGGCTTCCTGAAGGATATAGCCAGGGAATAGCAGATGGTTTACTGCCATCTGAAGAATTTCTGAGGACTCCCTTGAATGAAGAGATGTGTTGAGGTTTACCCTTGATAAGATAGTGCTGGTTGGTAGTTTTTGGCCATGTATTCTAGCATTTTAATGTGTTGTCATCTGCACCTACTACATGCGTGGTGTGTGTGTGTGTGTGTGTGTGTGTGTGTGTGTGTGTGACACCATTAGGGAACTGTAGGGGCTTGGCTTCTACCCTGATACCTGAGGTTCAGAGTCATTGGTGGGAGCAATGAAAGATATAGTGGTTTGATCTCTAAACCTTGGAGATAATGAGCTGCCTGCTCAAGACTGGATGGGGGGCCAGGTAGAAGCCATTGGACCAGCTTCTGAACTCTCTATCAGGTGTGTTTAATCCATGACCTGTGGGCCATGCGTGGCCTAGGATAGCTATATTAGTGACCCAGCACAAAATCATACCATATGATCTGAGGTGTTAGATTGTGACTTTTCTTTTCATAAACTCGATTGTGAGGTTCTTTATAGTCGACAGCACCATGCTACAGTGTCGAAAGACTGGACACGTCTGGTGGATGGAGGATGACAGTGATTTGGAGAAAGGTAGCCAATAGGAAATAAAGGAATGGGTGGGTCTAAAGGGAGAACAAAGAGTTGTTAATGGGTGTGATGGATGTGGAAGAAAGGGTTTGGTGTGGCTTTGTCGGTTGGAGCTGGACAGCTGTGAGAACGGAGTTTTGGTGGCTGAGAGGAGTCGGGGTAGGAACTGAGTAGAGCGTTCGTCACCATCCTGGTACTCCTCCCTGATGGACCCTGAATCCCCCTGAGCCTGGGCTTTCTTCACAGTTGCCCTGTAACCTTTGGTCTCACCTCAGGCACACACGTGTGTGTGGGCAGATACACACACATGCAAGGGGTCTTATTACATAGTCCTGGCCAACCTGGAACTCACTATATAGAACCAGACTGATCTTGAACTCATAGAGATCCACTTGCCTCTGCCTCCCAAGTCCTAGAATTAAAGGTGTGTGCCACCACACTCAGGATCTCTTAAGGGCTTGGCTGAGCTTCCCACCCTGAGTTTGTGTCTTTGGAAAGTGGTCATGGAAAGGTGACAGGCTAGTGCCTAGTAAGACCCCTCAGTCAGCTGGGATCCAGGTAGAGGTTGGAAGGGTCTGAGCTATGACACTTAGTTCTCTACAATTGGACCTTTGGTAGTAGCAGTTAATCTTAATATTGATGACTGGCACCTTCATGAAGGGAAGTTAATTAGAAGTCTTTATAGTCAGAATACAAAATGTGAGCCATTGTAAACATCTCAGAAAGATACTTGTTTAAACTGTCTGGACAAGTTTGTTCTGAATTGGATTGTTTCTTCTCTAACTATTAAGTACCACTTAGCAGTGAGCTTTCCTGTCCTGCTGTTTTCTTTATGGGAGGGCTGTTTCTTTCCCTATTGCATGACTTGTGCTTGCATCAAGGATTTTATCAGCACAACCTAAGTTGCTTAATTTATTGGTACAAATTTATTTATAATATTTTCTTGTGCTTTTAATATTTTTATGCTCTGCAGTGATGCCATTTGTCATTTCTGAATCTGGTAATGCCTATCTTCTTTTTCTTTTGCCTGTTTATGTCCCCTGGTCTGCTTCAGTATTTCTATCCAATTTTTGTTATGCTACCCTTAGTTTAAGAATATTTGGGGAGATCCCACAGATATTTTGCTGTTAAGTTAGAATTTAATTCTTTTTGGTCAGAACACACTTTAGATAAATGCTTTTAAGTGTATTGAGAATTGTTCTATGACCTAGAATTTGGGCTGGCTTGGTAAATGTTGGAGGATGGAATATTCTAGAAATAACAGACCAGTTGGATCCATAGTGTTATTCATGTGTTCTATATTATTATTAATTTTCTGTTTGTGTATTTTATTAAAGAGAAATATTTACATCTCCTACTCTACTTATGATCTCTCCCTCTTTGTCATCCTAACTGCTTTGCTTTGTGTATTTTAAATATTTTTTTAAATACATAGTGAGATACATTGATGTTCAAGACTATGATGTCTTTGTCAGGGAACTAACTGACCCTGTATTATGAAAGAGCTTTCTCCATCCATGCTTTTACTCTCTGTTCTGAAATTTCTTTCTCTGATGCTAGCAGACTGGTCCAGCTTTCTTGTGACTTGGGTTATGCACATCTTCCAATTTAAACAGTGCATTTGTGGGTAGCTCAGCGTTGACTCAACTTCTGAATCGGCCTGACAGCCTCTGTGTTTTAATGGGGGCTCTGGGACCACTCTCACTTACTGTCACTATTGACATGGTTGGTACGGAGCCTCCATCCTTTCTGTCTGGTCTGCCTCTTCCTTTCCTTTCCCTCCATCTTTTTCTCCTTCGCTCTTTCCTCTTTTCATTGTTGGATTATTTTTATGGCTCCATTTTCTTCCTTCTTATGGCTTATTAGACATGACTTCTATTTTTGTGTATTGGAGGTTTCCTTAGGGCCTGTTACAGACATGTCTACCTGGTATATGTCAGGTTGGGCATTTGGAGAATGAACAAACAAATGAAGCACTGAGTACCTTGTGCCCTAGCAAATGATTGCTGACAGTCAGCGACGCCATAAGTGTCCTGTGCTGTCATTTCTGCACGTTGGCTTTAATCTCTAGCTATGGCATTAGTCTCCTAAGCGAGGGCCCTGCGGACCCTCCTTCCCCGACCACCAGTGTGTTAGTGTATAGGGTCTTTGTCCTTCCTATTTGTTGTTGTT
>NC_022027.1:23713764-23719149 GCF_000317375.1 Microtus ochrogaster
TGAGTCATAGTTTGAATCTGTGTGCTTTAGGGGAAACCACTGGAATAGGCAGGGGACGTACATGGAGAGAGAGTCTCCGTATACAAAGGTCGTGGTGGGAACCATAGTCTTAAATTATATGGAGAAACAGAACCCACGGGTAGGATGCAGTTTCCAGTAATTTCAGCCCCAGTAGTTGTAAGGATGTGGGGCTGACTGAGCTACAAGGGGACACAGTGTTTCTGGACACTCAGGGCATCTTAACAGCAGGCCAGGATATGTTCTCACTAGCCCTACTGTGTGCAGGGCTTGGGTACATTGAACTTGCGTTGTTGATAGAGTTCCAGAGTAGATAGTCATGGCAGTCAGTGTCTGCTGTATTTTGGAGCAAGGCTCTGTCATAGAGCAGTTCTGTGAGGGTAGAATTAGGAGCTTTCTAGAAAGTGTCTTTAGTCATAAAATAATACAGACTATTAATATTTACAGATGTATATGAGCTTAAACTTTTAACCAGGACTTCAAATTTTGAATGTATTCAATAGAATATAATTTTGGCACTGGTCTTATATCAGCTTGACACAGGCTAGAGTTACCTGAAAGGAAGGAGCCTCAATTGAGAAAATGCCTCCATAAGATCCAGCTGCAAGGCAGTTTTTAAATTAGTGATAGATATGAAAGGGCCCAGTTCACTGTGAGTGGGGCCATCCCTGGGCTGTCAGTCTCGGTTCTATAAGAAATCAGACTGATCAAGCCGTGGGGAGCAAGTCAGTAAGCAGCACCCCTCCGTGGCCTCTGCATCAGCTACTGCCTCCAGGTTCCTACTCTATTTGAGTACCTGCCCGAACCTCCTTCTGTGGTGAACAGTAATGTGAAAGTATGTGTCAGACAAACCCTTTCTTCCCCAGCTTGCTTTTGGTCATGGTGTTTCATCATAACAATGGCAACCCTATCTAAGATAGACCTGAAACTGGCACACTGTTCCTAAAATTTCAATCTGAGGCTTTGATGGAGATGCGCAAGCCCGTTCTACACCCCCACCAAGCTATAACATAGAAAATTTCCCCTTAGTATTTCCCACCAAATCCCAGCTCCCTGGTGACTGCCCTGTCCCGAGCTTCCCCTCATCACAACATGCTTTGACCTCTTCTTGAGCATTAGGTAAATTAAATCGCATATGGCGGGCTCTTATTTTGGTGACTTTCAGACTATTGTTTGATAAGTTGAAAATTATGGGGATTGTACAGTGAAAAATGAAATGTTCAAGTTCTTTCTTTCTTTGGATCATTTAACCTCTTCCGGTCTCATTTTTCTCTAAATGGCAACACACATTTACCGCCCCACTGCACAGGCTCTTGAGGGACTCATCCTGTGGACAAGGCACTTTAACGGACTGCATAGTTCTTTATAAACACATTTATTTTGTAGATGTTTTTTTCTACATAGTTTATGTCACATTCTCTTCTGCTTCTCCACTGCCCTTTGTTCAAAGAACAATTGGGGTCCCCAGATTGCTGTTTTGGTTCCCCTCTTCCCCTAGGGGGTACTCTTCTTAGACCTTCCTTTCCTCAGTGCCTCTCCTTGGTGTGTTCTACCTAAACCTGAGCTCATCTGTAGGTGAACTGCCATTAGTTCAGCATCTCCCAGAGCTGAGCTGAGTAGACAGGCTCCGAGCCACCCTTCTGGGACAACACTTGGCAGCTTGCTTGGAGTGGGTCAGTGTTTTTGTCAACTTAACATTTATGTTATATGAGAAGAGAAAGCCTCAGCTGAGAAAATGCCCCCATCAGATTTTACCTGTAGGCAAACCTGTAGGGCGTTTTCTTGATTGATGATTGACATGGAAGGGCCCAGGTCACTGGACATGGTACCACCCTGGGCCGGTCGTTCTGGATGCTAAAAGAAAGCATGCTGAACAAGCCGTGGGCAGTAGTCCAGTAAGCAGCACTCTTCTATGGCTTCTGCTTTAGCGCTTGCCTCTGGGTTCTTGCCTTGAGTTCCTGCCCTGACTTCCTCATTTATGGAGTGTGAACTGGGAATAATTGTAAGATGAATAAACCGTTCCTCCTCTAAGCTGCTCCTGCTCATGGTGTTTATACCGTTTACAGCAGTAGAAACCTAACTAGGCTAGGATCTTTGATACCAGTTTTTGTCCACTTCAAATTTCTTCTAGAGAATCCTGCAGGCGTCTGCCTTTCTACTATATTGCCAGGAATGAGTCTGTCAGGAGCTGTACTATCTGCCTGTCTTGGGTTCAGAGTGGGCTCCCCTGAAGATAAGCTCAGGATTTAGAGACATTCGCACCTAAGATGTTCTTCCAAAGGAGAGGTTGGAGTCTCTGCACACACGCAGAGGCACTGTTGTCAGTACTTTTGCTATGATGAGTGTCAGGATGCTAAGGTAAGTCCTTTAGAGCCAGGTCATGCTTAGAAAATACATGATCAGAACAGCACAGAGGACCAGGTAGGGGTTTCTCTAAATAAATAAAGAGCAGGGCCTGCTGATAGCCTGTTAGTGAAACAGAGGGATATGGCCAATGAGGAAAATTAGCTATTGTTTTCTGGGCAGAGGGACAAACCCAAGATGGGTGAGTGTTCATCTGAGGCTCAGCCATGGAAGACTAGACCACTGTTGTGTTTGAAGAAATAAGTGTGTCAGTGGCTGAGGACCGGAGATTGATTCCTGGCTTCCATAGTAAGGATCCAACTTGCAGCCAATGTAAGCAGAGACTGCTCTTTTGTTCCCCAGCTGCTGACACCTGAAAAATTACACAGAAACTATATTAATTACAACACCATTTGGCCAATGACTTTAGCATATTCCTAGATAGCTCTTACATCTTAAATTAACCCATTTCTATCAATCTGTGTATCACCACGAGGCTGTGGCCTACTAGTAAGTTTCCGGCAGGGGTTTTTCTCCTTCAGCAGCTACATGGTGTCTCCCTGACTCCATCGACTGTCTCTCTCTATCTCTGTTTGGAGTTCCCGCCTGGCTTTACTCTGCTAAACCATTGGCCAGAACAGCTTTATTCAGTAGCCAATAAAAGCAACACACACACAGAAGGACGTCCCGCATCAAGCCTGGAAAAGCATCCTGAGCGGAATGAACTGTTTGGTGGCCCAAAGGAAGGATCACCGGGGACACATTTCTCCATCATAGCTTTGGAGGGGGAAACTGTGTCAGGAGCTGGAGAAACAAGCCATGGAAAAGTGTCCAAGTTCAGGACTTACAGAACTGTAGGAGAAGTCAACATAAAAACACAGCTCTCACCTAAGAGGGAACGAGAGATAGTTTATTCTGGAGCCAAATGTGAGTGATCATGGCCCAGAAATGCAAGTTGAGGAACTTGGATTTATCAGCTTTGCTCCTTAAAACTGTTTGTGGAGTTAAGGCTTGAGAGGAGAGAGAGAGGCCGAGAGGCTGATGGGAGAAAGACTAGAGAGTTGATGGAGGGGCAGTCCAGAGTTGACTGCTGGCTCTCAGCTGGGCAGAGGACTAACAAACTGGATGGCGCGATGGTCTTAGGAAAACAGAAGCATGAAGAATCTGCTGGTCTTGATGGGACCAAAAGGCAGGAGCATAGACTATGGGGCTGGGAGAGCTGGAAGAACAGGGGTCTGTGGTCAGCAGATGATATCAGCCACGTGGAGGTGAATGAGAAGGATGGACCGGAACAGAAGATGAGAGTCAGCAGAGAGCAAAGATGGACACCTCCAGGAGGCATGTAAGATGGGAAGTGAGTAGCATCAGAATCCCCTCCCCCAGCTCTCTCTGCCTTCACAGGGCTTTGCGCTGTAGCCCTGTAGAGGGACCCTCGTGTATATAGGTGTGTATAGTTTACGTGTAGGACTAGCAAGTATAGAGTGAGCACATTCTTTTAGTTCCAATACATGCGTTTTTCCCTCAGCAGCTCACCTTCCTCTGTTGTTTTCGCTAAGGGTGTGTCGTGGAGGTGCAATGCCGGAATGACCTGAGCCCCTTGCTGAGAGTTTCATACGAGGTCTGGGACCAAAGTGTGACAAAGCTCCAAGTGTCACGTGTATGTGATAAGTGTCACACTATCAGAAATAGGAACCAAGTGCTACACCGTTTTCTTGAGGATGTATGGGTCCATGAAGAAGCCGCTCCTGGGATAGAATGGTGACTATGGCTGTCCAGACTGCCTTGAAATCACTCTAGAAGGGGAGGTTTCTGCCTTTCTGTTCTACCATGACTTTGTCATTCAGACAGACCTCCAAAGAATTTCACATAGATACGAGACTGGCAAATTATGGTCCTCTGCTTATTTTTGTACCGGACACCTTGTTCGGAATAATCTTTATGTATTAAAATGCCTTTTTAGAGGAACTGGATGAGCCCCCATAGGACTATGAAATTGACTTTAGATATAAATTGCTTATTCGTATAAAGCGAGATGATTGAGTTTGATCAATGCAGGATATTATTTTGGTAAATCAAATATTTTTTTTAAACCGAAGAATCACTCAGGAATTTCTTTCAACTTTTTATTTTGAACAATTTCAAATGTATAGAGAACCCGTAATAATATATAGATACCTGTATATCATGCACCCAGGAATACTGATTACTCTCCTTTTGCTATATTTATGTTATTTATTTGCATACATAGCTCTCTTTGCACTAAGCATTTGAGAGTGAGATACAGATATCATGAAACTCCGTTCCTAAGTTCTCGAATGTGCATCATCTAAGTCCAAGGATATTCTCCTGTAAGACATTCAGCCACACCCAAAGCCGTGTGAGAAAGCACAGTGAGACATTCAGTGTGACTCTGCTTGGCACTCCACCACTAGCTGTCCCTATTATTGTCAGTGGAACTAGGCCAAAAGACAATTATGGTGATGACGTGGTCAGCGCCCCCCTGTGTCACCGCGCACCCGTCCGCGCTCTCCCAGGGGCTGCCAGCTAGCAGCAGGGTGAAGGAATTTGCGTTTTACTTCCTAACTTCTCTTGTCTGGTTGGTGAGCAAAAACTGGGCAAGACATATTGAGCCCCTTTCAAACCCGCTCATCTGTGAATAATGAACTTTGGCTGGCAGGGCTTGGGAACTAGAATGCTTATTTCGCAAACAAAAACCCTGACCACTGTACTGATGTCACCTCCTCCTGCTTCTCCAGTTTGCAGTGGCTTCTTCCTCGGGCAGCCTGTGTAGAGCTCTCCAGGCAGACCCAGTGGGTTTCTCTCTGTGGCTTCTAAGTACCATTTTTAATCTTACTCTAATATTAACGCAGAACTCCATCTCTGTTGCTTACACTAGACCCCCAGTTTCTTGAGAATGCTTTTGATATATCCTTGTATTTCCCTCACTGGGCACTGGCTTGGCATGTAACATCTGCACCAAATACTTGTTGAAACTGAGACCCAGTAGTAAAACCTATGCCTAGG
>NC_022027.1:23719413-23735592 GCF_000317375.1 Microtus ochrogaster
ATTGTCCGCTGGGACCCTGATTTTTCTAGATGGTAAGGAGCTGCATGGATGAGTCTTATTTTGCCAACATGTTCCCATGGAATGCTATGAGTACGTGAGTCTACAGATAAGTGACCAATAAAGAAAGCTGCAGTGGGTTTTTGTCTCTGTTCTTATGCTGCCAAAATAATTTTCTGAAGATAAGAAATCAGCTGGTCCACTCTTGTTTATGCTGTCCCTGATAAATGAGCTGCTTGCTCTGAGAAGGAGGGCTTGTCTTGGATTCCTGTCATGATTTCAGCATGAGATGTGGTATGCACAGATATGACTGGCCGTCTATGGCAGATGGGAGCCGATGGTACAGCTCTGTTTGGAAGACTTCTTGTTATGAGGGGGACTTGTGGTGTGCTGTTCATGCAAAGCAGAGCCCAGCCCAGCCCAGCCCAGCCCAGCCCAGCATACCACAGCCCACCCCAGCCCAGCAACAAGTTAGGCACCGAGGGGTATAAGCAGGAACGTGAGGCATCATTTTCAAAGACTTCATAATGTGCTTCTAGAGTGATATCTCTCTCTCTCTCTCTCTCTCTCTCTCTCTCTCTCTCTCTCTCTCACACACACACACACACACAAAATGTAGTGAAGTTAGAGTAGAAATCGGTGTCTCAATAAATGATGTAGACATGAACAAGATTTGATCTCCAGGGTTTAATAAAAGGGTAAAAGGGGGATATCATTGTGATTTGGTGAACAGTTATGAAGGAGATAATTTATCAGTTGGGTTTCATTTTACATAGGCCAAGGGAAGCACTCATTTTTATAGGAGAACTATTTTTAGTTTTATTTTGTGTTTTTTTATTCTTCTTTCTCAATGTTTTCACAATGCTTCTGGTCACAAATAGTAGCCAATTCTCCAACACCAGCCAGGTGTCCCGTAACATCTTATTCTTAAAAATTACTTTTAGTTTCTTTTTTTTTTAAATTTTATGTGTATGATTGTTTGGCCTGCATGCACCACACGTGTGCCTTTTGGAGGTCAGAAGAAGGCATCGGATCTACTGGAACTGAAGTTACAGATAGTTGTGAGCCACCATGTGAGTGCTGGGAACTGAACTCACATCCTCTACAAGAGTGATAAAGCCTCTTTATCACTAAGTCATCTCTCCAGCCACCTCTTAGTCTTGACACTAACTGGAGTCATTGCATATTCCACAAGGTAAGGGCTCTATGCCACAAGACCATACCCTCGTCAGCCCCATGGGTTAGCCAGGGCAGCCGTCTCACTCAGCTACAGATTGGAGGAGCCCGGGATCTCCTTCTTTGGGTTTTATCAACTGCTAAACTGGCTTTTCAGGAATGAGGCATTTGTATATGCCTTGGGTGCATATACTAGTTTATCAGAAGGGTTACTAAGGAGAAACTGTGATGAAGAGATGGCTTTGGGTAAGGCATGAGGCAACAGACATGGGGCTGCAGAGCCCTCCCTGGGGGAGGGGGGGGCGGGTCACAATAGCATCTGACAGTCAGCAGTGCAAAGTGTCTCCTTGCTTGTTCTTTAGAGACTTCTTGTGTGACTCCATCACATAGGCCTGCTTGGTTGTTAGCTCCCCTTCCCCAAGGATGGGAGTCACACTCGAAGTTTGAAACTTCTTCTTAGCTTTGATTTTTCGAGTGATTGGGTTTCTATTGAAATACCCGCCAAGCATCACCTCTTGCAACAAGAGATGCTCTTGTCCCTCAGGAAATTTCATGAAGAATTCTGCCTCAGTGACCAGGATCGAAGACCATTCCCATCACTAGGGAAGTCATAAAAGTTTAAGGGGATGTATGGCAGGAACCAGGGGCAAAGTTTCTTTTGTTTTATTTTGTTGTTTTCCAGACAGGGTTTCTCTGTGTAGCTCTGGCTGTCCTGGAACTCGTTCTATAGACTAAACTGGTCTCAAACTCACAGAGATCTGCCTGTCTGCCTCCTCTCAAGTTCTGGGATTAAAGGCGGGGCCACCACTGCCTGGATAGCAGGGGCAAAGATAAAAGAGAAGGTTGTGTTATAGGCCACAACATCGTGGCATTCTATTTAGGAACAGCAGCAGGAAGGAAGGTTTGGAGTCAGAGAGAAGTGGTTGGTAAACAAGAAGAGCTGACTGGCAGTTGGTAACAGAGGGGATACTTCTTTCTGTAATTCAATGCAGCATTTTTTAAAGAACATATTTTTATTTTATGTATATGGGTGTTTTTCCTACATGTATGTTTTTGTACCACTGGTTTAAAGTTTCAAAAGAGGCCAGAAGAAGGCTTTAGATCCCCTGGGACTGGAGTTACAGATGGTTGTAAGCCACCATGTGGGTATTGGGAATTGAACCCTGGTCCTCTGGAAGAGCAGCCAGTGCTCTTAACCACTGATCCATTTCTCTATCCGTCAGTGGGCATCTAAAGTGCACTTACAGATGTGATAATACTCTTAATGATAGCACACGATGCTGTGAAGTCAGGCAGTGAAGGAGGCTTATCAGGTCCGGGTTCTGAATCCTAACTCAATGTGGGATATAAATCTTAGGTTGAGTTGTGGAAACAGCATTTAGGTGGAGAGTGTAAGGGAATCCAGCAACTTTTTTTTTTATTATCAAGGAAGATGAAATGGAAAATAAACTTGTTGTAGATGGCAGAATGCGATGGAGGAATACTATACATCCAACAAGAAGAAAAATGAGCTTGAGAAGAACTGCAGATAGACATGCTGGGCTAAAATGTGGGAGGCAAGGCTTAGGCTTAATTTTCTGTCCCACTTGCCAGTTCCCAAACAACTACACAGAGACATATTAATTATAAATGCTTGGCCAATAGCTTAGGCTTGTTACTAACTAGCTCTCACAACTTAAAATTAACCCATATTTCCTATCTGTGTTCTGACACACAGCTCAGTACCTTTTTTTTTAAATATGGCATGTTCATCTTCTTGCCATGTCTCCTGGGGACTCTGCCCTCCTTCATCCCAGAACTCTTTCCCTGTCCTTAAGTCCTGACTAACCTCTTTCTGCCTAGCTCTTGGCCATTTGGCTCCTTGTTAAACCAGTGAAAGCAACCTATCTTTATAGTGTACAAAAGATTATTCCATAACAACAAGGCATGGAATCCGAGTAGCTGCGGCAGGACAGGGAGAGCAGGTTTAGAAGGGCTCTGTGAGCCACACAAAGATTTGGAAGTCTGACTTCTAGAGCAGGAGAAATGAGAATATTGATGAAATAATCGGGATAGAGCGTGTTCATTGACTAAAAATGGACTTTTAAAAAGAAGTCAATCTATCTGTTGTGAATGACAGATGATGGCCTGGGCTCTTGACCCAGCTGGTCAGGGTCCTCTGTTTCTGGGGAAGGGTTGAGGTTTCAGTTTGGGCAGGTCAAGTCTGTGATATAGAAATTCACCCAAGGGGGAGACTTGTGGGCTTTGAGAAATGAGGGCTTGGAGCTGAGGAGGCTGTCAGTGGACTTGGCCTACCTAAATCAGATCAGAGAACCTTGGTGAGGTGGCATGGGTCAGCTGTGAGGTGCCGTAGGGTCCCAGGGAAGGAGTACCCCTGGAGCATCTGGAGAAAGGAGCAGAACACATCTCAGTTTGTGGGAGTGTCTCTCTTGTTCCAGGGAAAGGAGGAAGATGGGAACAAAAGAGCTGTCAGAGAGCTGAGAGGAAACCAAGAAAGTGTTGTCATGGAAACTAAGGTGGCTAAGGAGACTTTTAAGAAGCTAGACCAGCCTTCAGTGTTCCCTGCCTAGATACTGCTTACCTCAGGCTGAGTAAGTCTTGCCCCAGTAGTAGAGGAGACGCTGGGGGCCTTTGCTAGTGAATGGCGTCAAATGATCATTCTCCCCCGGGCTGCATTAGACGTACCTCGTGTTTTTCATCATCTCCGTGGGCTGCTATTAAAGATCTCATGTAGTATGAACAGCATATGCGTGCTTTCCTGAACACGGAACATGCAGGAAGGGATCACTGTCACCCAATGGCTTGGGAATATAGTGACCCCAAGATGGCACCGAAAAGGGAGGGTAAATAGATGAGCTACAGAAACAAGTGGCGATTGGGGCTGTCCTCTGATAACTGGGATGCGTGCTCATCGTATGGGTTGACCCTTAATTTCATACTGGTGTTTTCAGAATCTCATTGTTTTGTGCTTGGTCTGTGACCCTCCTCTCACTCAGTGCTCACAGACCTGAGCAGCTGAGCAGCCTGGATCCCCCCAAAGCCCCTGTGAAGCTGATCACATGGAGGCGACCTAGGGTGTTGGAACTCACTTTATCTTTGGACTCTTTGTCTGGGGCTTTTTCGCCAACCCAGATTCTCACTCCAATCTTAGCATACTCGGGTCCTTTTGACGTTACCCATTCTGGCCCTAGCAGGCTGTTAAGAACTTGATAGGCCTTTTTTGTAGGTTTCTCTCGTTTCTCTTGCCAAATCACAGTTGGCCCCACTCACTTGGCCTGTCTCCAGCTTTCGGGCACTAAGACTCATTAGGCTTTCAAGTTCAAGTGAGGACAGTTTGAGCTGCTTTCTCCCTTCCCCCCCGAAGATCGCTAGTGAAAAACTGCTTTTTGTGTGATGATTGACCTCGCTTAGGTGGAGACCAAGGCAAAGACTGGGTATTCCCAGCAGCTTTCTGTCAAGAACAAGGCACACATATGGACATCATGCCAGGCCAGTGTGCAGGGCTCTCATGATGGGCAGAACGGCCCCCTGGTCCTCCACACGTCAATAGCCTGTTGGCAGAGTTGTTCCTGTCAGCTCTCATCACTTACAGAGGCTTCCTGGGGAGCTCCTGTGAGCATTCCAGCATCCTGCATTAGCAACATGCTTCCCCTCATCCATCTTTGTAATATTTTCCCCATTTCAAGTGATGTCATCCTTGTCACAGTTTCTTTTCTCTTCATTCAGACTTTTGAACAACACAGATCTTAGATCTTGGAGCTGGTTCTGGTACTTCTTGTCAATGTGTTTGAAATTTATTTCAAGGTAATTATCATTCAATAACTGTTTCCCCACCCAGTATGTGGTGGTTTCTTACACCTCATCAGCCTGTGCCTCGATAAACATTGAGACTTCTATCTACTTAAAACGGCTTAATTAGACTCTTGCTTCCTGAAGACATTTCGTGTACATGGGTGAGAATGACCAGTTGCCTTAAAGACTGTCAGGGACCTGCAGGCTTAACTATGGAGTGCTGTGTGGCAGAGGGAAGCAGCTCTGCCCCTTTGCCCACCTGGTGAGGTTCCATGCTGGATTAGGCTTTCCAGTATTTAAGATTTAAGAGGATTTAGTAGCTCAGTAATTGAAGTTCCTTAATAATTCATTTTTTGATTGCCTCTCCTGGGCTGTCAAGCTGGGTGGGCTGACTTCCCATGATGAAGTGTGTAAAATCCTGTGTCCACCATTCTTGCTCAGTGTTTTCTTTGGTTACCTACAGGAGAGGGCCCTTTCCTAAATAGCCTACCGAGGGCCTGCCTTATGAATAGTTTCTTTTTAAAGTGAACTGCGAAAGTCGACTTCCTTCTTTTTATTAGAGCAAACAAAGAGGGAAGGAGATGGAAAATTGAGGCTGCTGGGTGTGGTTAGCTCCAGTGCCCGCCTGCCCTTGGGCTGCTGTGGATTGTTCTGGAAGGCTAATTTTATGGCGGAGGAAACTTACTTACCTCATCGCAGGTGGAAAGTGAAACATGAATTCATGGGTCCTGGTGCTCCCCTCAGGACATGAGGGGGTTCCATTGTCCCCGATGGCTGGGTGCTCCGTTTCCATGGTGTGTATCAGTGCTGCCCTGTGCACTGGTTCCAGAGTTTGAGCTATTGTTCCTGCTGTTGGCTCTGTGCTTCCCCATTCCACAATTCGCTGCACTTCATTCCAGTTCCTGGCGAGCTCTCCTTCCTGCCCGGTTTCATCCCTCTGAGTCTTAAACGCTCAGCCACACTGGGCACCTGGCCCTCCACGAGCTGACACTGTGCTGTGTCCTGCGTCCAGTGCTTTGTATGCACGTGGCTATGGCCACCTACCGTTTGAAATGCTCTTTTCCGTGTTTTTTATTTGAAAGGTATTTGGGTTGTGCCAAGATTTAGTAGTTGGTCTTACACATGACAGTACTCATGATAATTGTAGTTTTCTTTTTAGCTTGATTCTATGTTCCGTGAAGCAATGACAGCAATAGTGAGCCCTCTCTTACTGTAAACAAAGCATCCAAGACAGGAATCTTTAAAATTAATAAAGGTTTCTGCTTGCAGTTTAAGGGGTTTCTATCCATGGTTGATTGCCTCTTGCTTTTGAGCCTATGTTAAGGTTCAAAAGCCAATTGAAGAAAGGACATCAGTACAAGGCAAGAGTACAAGGTGAAAGGAACCTGTTCATCCCCAGGCAGGGGAGAAGTGGAAGAGGGAGGCAGTGTCTCTTTCCGGGCACACCTGCAATGACCACCAGTCTCTCTGTAACACTCCTTCTGACCTAGCAGTTCCAGAATCCAACAGCGCCACACTGGAGACAGGCCTTTGGGGGACATCTTCAATCTAAATTACAGCAAAGCTCACCTCACCCATCTTTGTTTGCCCAATGGTTCTTGTACAGGGCAGGCATGTAATAGGCATTTGAAGGAAGCATGCAGAGAGGGAAGATTATTCCGAGGTTAGTGTATTTATAACTAACACAATATACTAATATAACAGTATAATATATATAATAATATAACAGGCCAGCAGATGTATATTAAGTCTGATCTATCATAATCTATAATAGATGCTAGAGCTAAATTTAAGACCTAACCAAACAATAAAGATCACAGAAAACAGGATTTACCTGGGTTAGGCAATGGTTTTTACACATAACATCATACTTACAGTCATAAAACAAGATACATAGGATTCTGCCAAGACTGGTTTTTCTTGTTGTCATTTTGAGATACAGCCTTTCCATGGCCTTAAACATACCATGTAGTCAAGTCTGACCTTGAACACACGATTCTCCTGCCTCGTCCTGCTTACCGCCGGGATTAAAATGGGTCGCAGTTGCTGACAAGTAGGCATCTTGTTCTTCAAATGGTACCATGTGCACCTACCCACATAGGGGGAAAATACATGAAAGGGTAAGGGACCTTTCTCTAGAATCCGTAAAGAATGCTTGCTACTTAATGACAACAAGGATGAACAACCATATGTGAAAATGGACAAAAGATGTAAATAGACATTTCTCTAAAATATCCAAAATAGCTATAAACACGGGCAAAAAAGTACACGAAAAGATGCTTGATGTCCTTAGATCCTTAGTACCCAGAATCCTTCTGACCTAGCAGTTCCAGTTCTGAGGCCAAGCCCAAGGGGCATGAAAGGCAGATCTGAAAACTCATACACAGATGCTCCCAGTCCACATTATTCGTAATAGCCAACTGGTGGGAACCCCCAAATGCCCATCAAATGACGAGTGTTCTCTCTATGTAGAGCCCTTTGGTTTCATTGCAAGGAGGTATGAAGTACTGATGTATGCCCCAGTGTGGATGACCTGAGTGGAGAACGTTAGTCACAAAGACCACGTCCTCTGAGGCCATTTGGATGAAATATCCAGAACAGGTAAATCTCTACGCAGACAGTGGATTAGCAGTTTCCTAAGGCAAGGCTCACCATGCCGTGTGTAAGAGAGGAAAGAATGCAAATGGGCTTGGAGTTTCTTTTAGGGGAAAGGAGATTAAAGTTAGTTGTAGGGATGGCTGTAATAATCACAATAGCTGTTGGAGTTTACATTTCTAATGGTCAAGCTGTAGGTGGATAATACTTCTTAATAACATACACACACATTTAAATTTATTTTATTTCAAAAAGTCCAAAATATCATCTAGATGTACTTTCGGCTTTTTTTTTTAATGTTCTGTCCTTACTGGTATGACATTCTAATGTATTATTTGTATTTTAGAACTTCATTGATGACATTATATTCTCTATTGATTATATATATAAATATATATAATATCTATATATAGATATAAAATCTCTCTCTCTCTCTATATATATATATATAAATTATATGAGAGATTCTTGTTTTGATAAGTGTGCCCCCTCAGACTTGTGTGCTCTTGCCTACCTGACACAGGTGATGAGGACCCAACATGTCTGATGCCCACATCTGGCCCTCCCCTACCTGGCCTCAGGAGCAGAGACCCTGCACTTTAGCTGCAGAGCCCCTAAGGTAGAATGGCAGGTGCTATGCGAGGAGAGTTGTCACTGGTGTCTTCCTGCTCACCCTTACCCCATTAGTGTACCCCATGACATATCACAAAGGGACTCTGCTGCCTCCTTTGGGGACAGCCAGCTTCCAACTGTCCTTTGGAGTAATCAAGACAACACCCCTCTTTCTATCCTGCTCCCACAAATCAGCAGCCACTCCATGAGGTGAGAGCTATGGAGAGTGGCCTGTGAGCCTATCAGATGACCCTGCTGCTATCTGGTTGCCTGGAAGCAGTTTTAAATGTGGACCTCAGAGAATGATTTAGCTATGATCAACAGAAGTTGCAAAGTTATGAGTGGATCTGTGGTCTGTTGTAGTTTCCAAATTGATGTTTAAAGCTTTTTAAAGATTTGATAGTTATTAATTTCCTATCAATTCAGTCAACAAACAAGCACTAAGGCCCTGCCTGGGACTGGCCTCTACCCTAGCTAAGATTGCAGAGAGGCTGGACTCTTCCTAATCAACTAGATTTTCTGTGATTTAGGATAAGTAGGGAAGCCAAAGAGCTTTGGAACCTGGTAATGGAGGACAACAATCTCTTCCTAGGGAATGCTTCAATGAAGAGGCAGCATTTAAGATGTATTGTGAAGGATGGGTAGAAGTTTATTAGACCGTAAAGGACTTGGTAGGTGGGGCTGTCTAAAGACAGAAAGCTGCAGGTTTATGAAAGTACTTAGTCACAGGAAGGGTGGGCTAGGGCCAGCGCATGTGCATGGTGGGGCGGATTGGGATGTGAGATCAGGATCAGAGCCGTTTGTGAGAGGGATCGAGCAGCTTGTTGGTTGCAGAGGTTCCAGCAGCACATGGTGAGCAACGGTAGCCAGGGTCATTCCTACATAGAAGAACAGTGATTTGGGACATGAACCCT
The DNA here is from genome assembly GCF_000317375.1 of Microtus ochrogaster. Lineage (NCBI taxonomy): Eukaryota > Metazoa > Chordata > Mammalia > Rodentia > Cricetidae > Microtus > Microtus ochrogaster. Next base: position 23,728,500 of record NC_022027.1, read on the forward strand.
GTGATGGAGACTTTGATAACTTTTTTTCCTGTTCTCTAACATGAATATGTGTAACTGTAATTTTGTGCCCCGCCCCCAGCTACAGGAGCTGTAAACAGGCTCCCTCCACCTGTCTCATTCTGTTCACCCACAGTGCAAATTCCTACTATGTACTTCCCAGTTCTTAAGTTCCCTTCTTTGTTCGTCGTTTAAAACATGGGTTGCCTCCCCAAAGAATGACGTGCGCTCTTGTTTGCCTGTGGCCCCCACACCATCTGAGTCTGCGGCAGCCCTGCTGTAGAACCCAGGCCCATGAGTGTGCCCGGGGTTAGTGGGTGTGTGTGTGGAGATGATGTACACACCGAACAGGAAGCACACGGTTCTAATTGGTCTCACTACAGCAGGATCTCCCAGTAACAGGAAGCACACAGTCCTAACGGGTCCCGTTACAGCCGGATCTCCCTTTTTGAGATAGCAAGATCCTCTGCAGCCGTTGACTCCCCCACCTCCCTGTCTCTTCAGAACATCAAGTGAGGTGAAGCCAGGAAGCCTTGAAGAGTTAACTCTCGGCTAGCCTTTGACAGAAAGCAGGACCAGTGCCTAGGATGGAGTCCTAACCAAGATGTGTTTGTCCTTAGAGCCCTTACTGCCTTCCTGTGTGGGCATCCTCCCTTCCTTCCTCCCATCCTCAGCTTTTCTGTTGCCTTCTGCCCTCTCCAGGGGATGATGCCCATGTAGAGAACTCATGAGCTCATTTGCTGCCTCCGTTATCTCCCTCCGCCTAATGCCGGATGCTTAGGAGGAGAGCGGAGCCAGTGATTGACACGTCAGACTTCCAGCTGTGGGAGGCAGGGTGGAAACTGGCGTGGAGGAAATGATAACGCTGTGTGCTCTATGAGGTGTGTACTATATATACACACCTGGCCTGTGCCAAGTTGACTGTTCCTTCCGCGCTCCTCTCACTTTCTTACTAGCTGGTGTTTTTGCCCCCATTTTCAGAGGGAGAAATGGAGGCTCCTGGATGTTGACTACTTAAATAACTTTAATTGTGACTTATAGTTGGGATGTGAATGCAGGTGTTTGTTTCTGGTCATTTCTATTACTCTTAGGATCTTATGGGTTTTTGATTCTTAGGACTTCTTATTGAAGGAGCCTGCCTGGGGGGGGCCTAGAGATGGCCGCTTACCTTGGGCTGCACAGGAAGCCTTTTGAGTTGGGTCATTGCGTTTTCATTATCTAAGGTTCCTCTCCACCCTACTGACAGTGAACATAGCAAGAACTAAGTTTTTTAGCTTTGTGAAAGAAACACTAATTGCAGTCATTAATACATAATTACTACATAGCACAATGGTGATTACATGTATCACTGGCTGTGTCAATGTAACTTTATACCCACCCTATTTAGCAGCACTAAATTCTGTTCCCGTGTTGCCATTTTCGCAGTTCATTAACCATGTGTGCCATCTCAAATTGGTAGCTAATGAAAGCAGAAGAGAACTTTAGTAGAAGTCTTGGTGGGAAAGGCAGTTTGAGGTTGAGGGTTTGAATACTAGGTGGAGGCATTTGGAGGGTGTATTAGTTTGAATACCAGGGGAAGGCATTGGCTGGCATATTAGTTTGTGAAAAGCACTGAACGAAAGTAACCAGCATGTAAGGGTTCATTTGACTTATATCTTGTGGTCCATCGTTGATGGAAGGTGAGACAGGAATTCAAGTAAGAAACCAGAGGAAAAAAATCAGAGCAGAGACCATGAAGGCCATGAAGAGCAGAGACCATGAGACAGCTGGCTGGCATACTCCTCATGGCATGCTGAGCTTGCAGTTTTATACAACTCCCCTGCCCAGGGGGATGGTACCGCCCACAGTGAGCTGTGTCTTCCCCATTGGTTATTAATCATTAATCAAGAAAGTGCCCCGCTGACATGCGGACAGGCCCAACTAATGGAGGCTATTCCTCCATTGAGGTTTCTTCTTAGGTGACTCAAATTTTTGTCAAGTTGACAGAAATGTAGCTCAGAGGGTAGGTATCCTGTGACGCTAGAAAACCTGGACGTCATCTGGAAGAGGGGATGATCTGATCTAAGGCTGGGGTTTTAGAAGCACCGGTGTTGTGGACTTATTAGTGTGGGGGCTGGAGATTATTTGTTGGGGTGCAAAAAAATTGTATGTAGAGTGTTGTAAATGAGACATCTCGATCACCATCTCTTCGCCCAAGGCCTTCGTGGAAGAGAGGGCAGAAAGAGTGTAAGAACCAGAAGTCATGGCAGACTGGAGTAAGAGAATATGTGCACATGACAGGCCCGTCACACTCATGAGCTCACAGCAATTGTAGTTGCCTATGCAAGACCAAGCCAGCCAACATTCTGGTATGAAGTGGGGAAGGGGCTCATGGGACTCCACCCTAGCTGAGCAGCTGTTGGCAGCTCATGGCTTCAGCTGTCAGTTGACCTTAAGGGTGTGGCCCCTAGTAGGTTAACTGTGCTCCTGGGGATGGTCCCATACCTATGAATATATGAGTAGTATAAATTGGAGTGGGTGGGTTATTTAGAAAATTAAAGGAAAACATAAAGGTGGGAGGGGCAGGAAGGCAGGGGTGGACCTGAGAAGAGTTAGGATGTGGAGTGGGGTTGTGTTAATACAATCATGATACTTGCAAGAAATTCTCAAAGAATTAATAAAATATTTTTTAAATGGAGGATGATAGGAAAAGATCCTGTCTGGATTTAAGAAGAATCTATCAATGGGAGCTGTCACCTCAGACATGTGCCTTGACCTTGATGAGTGACTTTCCATGTCTAGGTTATTTGATTTGTGCCCTTCTAACCCCAGAGTCCATAATTTCCAGGCAGCAGGAATGGCTGCTCAAGAGAGGCTTGGCAAGAGAGCTTGAAAATGAATCAGCGGACCCTCAGAGCTGTAGATAGGTGCTTTCCGTTCCTCTCGGTGATGGTAGATCATGTGACATAAAGATTCAGGGACATATGTGGCCAGGTGCTTGGTTTCATGTTTGAGGACAAGGTTCTCTTACGTAAGATTTGCCATATAGGTTTTCTTTTCACTGCATGAGGTCCTCCCAGTGAGAGTCAATGTGGGGTTGGCATATAACCAATTAACACTACATCACAGTAGTGACAGAAACGTGACTGCATTTGTGCAGCTCGAGTTTGGCATTAGGGAAGGCTAGAGGTGAAGTCAGCTAGAACTCGTGGGGAGTGCGGAAGGAGAACCAAGAGTTGCTTGTGAGTGTTTTAGGACTAGGTTCAGGTGGGCCACATTACTCCTACTCAAGCTCCATTGGCCAAAAGTCCGTTACATTCCTACAGTAAATGGGAAAGGAGAATGTGGCTTAGTCTGTCTTGGAAAGAAGGAAGACAAGCAGAGGGTCGGTGGACAGACTCTTAACACGGAGTTCTGTCAGAATAGCAGTGTTGGTCAGCTCAGTTTCATGGGCCTGGGATCAGCCTCCTGGTTTCAAGGCAGCAGAGACCTTCGTTGGAAGCTTCTGTGATGTTCTTGGTGTGCTCAAGACACATGGTGTACGTGTGGCCTACCTGTTACCCATTCTGGACAAAAGACAGCACCCTCCAAACATTTGGTAGAAGGTAGCAATGACAATTTGTATTCCAGCAGTATTTTACTCGCTTGGAGTCCTCCTTGGTTCAGGTTTTGCTTTCCCTTTTCTTTTAGTAATTTTCCCCCCCAAATCTTAAGAGTTTGTTAATGTTCCTGGTTCTACCAAGACAACGCTAAGAAGAAAACTTTAAATGACATCTGTAACGGGTTGACGGTCAAGACCGCATTGATCACGTGCTTAGGTTTGAAACCAGATGCCATGTTTGATTAAATGAAAACGCCCATACCTTCATTCAGGGCTCACAGTCAAATCCAGAAAACCATCAAGGAAACCACGTAGAGGAACACTCTTGAGCCAAATGAAAAGGGACACAAAAATGGCTCGTTTTGTCATCGCTGTTCCCAATTGCAGCTGGGCAAACCGAGCTAATGAGACGATGATGTATTGTATTGTTGGAAAGGACAAAGCGATTTCCCGTAAGATGAGGCATGAACTTCCCATCCCGGTGTTTGAGGTCCAGAGCGGCTCTCTCCCAGACCCTAGGATAATTACGGAGCCCGGATCTCTGAAGCGAATGATTTGTAGAGTAAGTTCAGTATGCCTGAAATGCTTCCCCCTTTACACCTGACTGTCCACACTCCTGCTACAGTCCGGAAGCAGTCTGTCTGGTGGTCTAGTTCACCATGTCTGGACAGAATCTTTGTAATTACATGGTTCTGTGCCCCTTCCCAGAGCTCTTGTATAACCTCTGAGAAACAGCAGAAGTTCTTCCTTCAAGTCCAAAGATAAGAGACAGCTTTTGGTTCATTTGATTTTTGTTGTTATTGTTGTAGATATAAATATTTATTTATAAATACAAAGCAACGCTTAAGAAATATCTGAGAGGCCACCACATTCTGCACATGGAGAGCCAGAATGTTGTTGAATGCAGTCTGTGCTTGAGTCAGAACACTGGTATCATTCCTGGCTCAATACTTTCCTAAGGAATTCAATAGTGTGTTACTCTTTAAGAGTTGTGTTTACTGGATTACATGCTGCATGTGTCTTTAACACATGGTGGCCGTGCGTAGGTGGTGTGACAGCGAACCATACATGTGCACAGTCCTTTAATTCCTGTGGCTCTTAAATCCACTGGTGAGCATGCATTTCCACATAGAGACCTGGTCTTCCCTGCTTTCCTTTGGGTTCCACCCCTGGCTTCAGAGCCGATATCATGTGTGATCCACAGACACTTGTTGAGTCTGTGAAGAAGCAGTGGAGTGGTTTTTTTATGAGATATGGGTTACAATGTATGTCTTCTCTTGGGTTTATATTGCTATGATGAAATACCACGATCAAAAGAAATTTGGGGAGGAAAAGGTTTATTTTATTTTATTTACATATCACAGTTCATCATCAAAGGCAGTCAGGGCAGGTACCTGGAGGTAGTCGCTGATGCAGAGGCCATGGAGGGGTGCTGCTGTGTATTGGCTTGCTCCTCTTGCCTTGCTCAGTCTGCTTTTTTTTTTTTTATAGCATACAGGACCACCATCCCAGGGATGGCATCACCCACAATGGGTTGGGTTCGCCCTTATTAGTCACTAGTTAAGAAAACGCTCTGCAAACTTGCTTACAGTCTGATCCCATAGCACCATTTCTCTCAATAGAGGTCCCCTCCTCTCAGAGTGCTTTTTAGCTCGTGTCAAGCTGACATAAAACTATCTAGCACAGTGTGCTGAGTTTAGAATGTGAGCTTAGGGTGCACCGTTTAAGTTGTATCTGAAGAGGCACCTTCCTTTTTACTTACCTTTAGTGATGTTAATTATTTTAACAATTGAAATTCGTCTAAGATAGTAGTTTTCTTACTTATGGTTTTCTCCACCAGTCACACACTGCCAGACAGCGAGTAGTTATCAGTCAATATGACTTGTTTCTCTGAGATCTTTATCCAAAGGTGGCCGATAAGAGAAACTAGGTAAATGTCATTTTAGGCTTTGGCAGCTGGCTAATGGGAAATGGAAATTAAGCAACTTGGACTCACCTGCTACAGCGGGAAATGCTCAGCTACTGAATAAAGAAGCAGGCAATTTGCATTTATCACAGCCTCACGGTGAGCATTATCTGGAAGCTCAGTGCAATCTTAGATGGAGGCGAGGGCTTTCTCACCCCTGTTTTATTAAGAGGGAAACTAACCCTTGCTGAGTACCTTCCCAGTTACTTACATTTGGTAACTGTGGGATCTGCCTGCTAGAACTTAAGACTCCTGACTCCCAAGGTCTTTGTCACACCCTGATCTTCACCCTGAGTGCCATAAATTATCTGTATGATTTATTATTTTTTCTGATTCCCATAATACACATCACTATATATAATATAAAACATATGTATAGTTGTAAAGTTATCTTTATACTTATTCACGAATGGTGTTTTACAAATAAAAAGTAAGTTACTTCGGTCTCTATTTTAAAGTGCTTCCTGTTGAATTTAGGAAAAAAAAATCTTGACATCTCACGTGGACATCTTATGCTCCGGTCTTCTTCCTGCTCATCATGCTCCACTGTACTGAACATCTGAAAATTTCTGAATTTACCAACCCTACTCTTCCATCCAGGCCTCTCTGTTAGCCTCTCTGTCTGTTTGGAACTGTTGCCTGCATCTCTCTCAGTAACTTTGTGGTATTCAATTGTTTGTTCTTCAATGTTACCTCCCAAGAGTTTAGCCTTCTGACCATCAGTTGAAGTATTTGTCACATGACTGGTCACCAGACTGGTCTTCTAGTGTTTATGATTATCTCAAGATCTCTTTTTGTTTGTTTTACTTGTTTTCTCCTCCCCACGCTGCTCCACTCTCTCATCTATAGCAAGGAATAAAGCCTTTCTCGTCCACTTGTATGCCTAGAATAAGCACACGCCACAAATACGATAAGCATTTGGCAATAGCTCCTTCTAGTCAGTCCTTTTATCTCCATCATTTTTTTGTGTTACTGGTTTTATAATATGGAAATATTTAGCCTTGAAGATATGGGATGATACCATGCTTTCATTTTTTTTGATGCTTAAAATTATATCAATTTCCAAGAAGGAAAGAAAAGATTTTCAAACAAGGATTCAGTTTATAGACCAGAATAGCCTGGCACTCATCACCAGCATATCCTGCTGTAGCCTTCCCGGTATTGGGATTGCAGGTGGCACCACCATGCCCAGTCCAGAAACATCTTTCGATGAGTACAAAGATGATTTTTTTTACCTGACAGAGTAAACTACCTCCAAGGCCATCTAGCTAAAGGCTTTGGAAAGGATACCCCACAGGCAGGACAATAGTACAGTATTCCTGGAGAAAAGACATTTTGCCATGTCTGGAATTCCTGCTCATGATGTTGTAGACCATCCATAGACTGAGCAAGAATATGACATGTCTTCCGTGTTCCATCTCCTTAATAGATAGTTGCTTCTAGTTCTGTTCATTCTTACAGATGTTACCACTATATGTATGTGCTGGGATTAAAGGCATGTGCCACTGTGGCTGGCCTTTACCCCATGATATTTTGACACTGTTCTTTGT
>NC_022027.1:23735787-23803246 GCF_000317375.1 Microtus ochrogaster
CTCTACTCCTTGCTCTTCCTCTCCCCTCTTCTTCCCTTTCCTTCCCTTTTGCTGTAGCTCTCTTGGAAAGCATTCTTTTTAATTTATTTATGTACACTGGCATTTTGCCTGTATATATGTCTGTGTGGGGGTGTCGGATCCTCTGGCACTGGAGTTACAGATAGTCATGCGCTACCTTGTAGATGCTGGGAATTGAGCTCAGGTTCTCTGAAAGAGCAGTCGGTCCTCTTAACCACCAAGCCATCTCTCCAGCTTTAAGCTGGTCTTTCTAATACAGCAACTTGTAGCATAAATAACCACCCAAAAGGTAAGGGTTGACCTGGTTATATTACCAGCTGTGTGTATCTTGGGCTATCTGATTGGTACTTAGTTTTTCATTTTACAGACGTGGTGGAACATACATATAACTTCTTTCTTAGAACAAAGCTTCTGGGTAATAATGCACCTCAGAAGGGACATAAACATAAAATATCACCATGCTCATCACTGAACAACCTGTCATCCATAAATTTACATGGATGGGGAGCAATTGTGGCTTTAAGTAAAATTATAGATGAATATTCTTCCTCATAGTTGCTGCTTGTCTTTTTGTTTCTTAGTAAACAAACTTTTTCTCAGTTTAAGGCAAAATACAAGATAAAATCCAGGTTCTGGGTAATGTGAATTTGATGTTACTTTTGTTGTTGTATACTGTAAATTCCGTACAGAGCCAAGAGACTGTTTACATGGGAAAACACAGCTGTGCAGTCCTGAAAATGGCCTCAATGTGAGAGAGCAGTATGTCCTTCTGTTTTCTTGGTTTTTAGTGAAACGTTTTGAGAGAGGTTGTAGTTTTCCACCACCCCTTTCAGTAAAGTACCGTGTTATGGTTTGCTTTGTTTCTTTACTTTCTTGACATCTTCATGGGATGGGGAAGTGTCTGTCATCAGAACAGTCTATGAAGGGTGAATGTAATGATGAGTTTATAAAAGATGGGTGAGTAGAGCCATCATTACTACAATATCAATGAGTCCCTTGGATGCAGAAGACAAAGGATGCCCTTTGAAAAGAATTTTTAGCCAATACATTATGGAGGAGAGTTGGGTTTTTTTTCTACTTTCATCAGTTAGCAGTATATCTTAAAACCTATTAGCAATGCTATGTCATTTGGTTTTTAACATCTAAAATTATTTAAACAAATGATATATCAAAAATTGTCTCAGTCCATTTACAATGGCAAAAAACTTACACAAAAACATGGGAAAGTATTCATAGAGAGTGTATGGGCTGAACTCTGCTAGCTTCTCCAAACCTCATCTCTTTAAAGCCGCTCTTGAACCTGCATTACAGTTGATAAAACAGGCTAACAGCCATGTCTGGACCACCACTAGAAAGGGACTCAGCTGGGTGTTGGATTCAGGCAGTCCCCAGAATGAATGCTTTCCCATCAGTTCTCCAATATCCTCTGTGGTTATTAGTAAGGACATAGCTTCCATATGCATCGGTAAGACATGCTCTCCAAGGGAGATTGTCCAACCTTCAGGACAGACAGTCACTCCTCTGTGTTCATAGAATGCAGAAACGACACCATTTTATAGAAAGGACTAGAGAACCTGGAGATTTGGTACTAAAAGGGAACCTGGAAACAATCCCCTGTGAGTACTGAGGGATGGCTGCTTCACTAAGACAATGAGCAGGACAGTGTATTACGGTATGGTATGGTATGGTATGGTATGGTATGGTATGGTATGGTATGGTATGGTATGGTATGCTTGCCCTTTTAAAAATTATGTGTACTTGCCTGGTGGTGGTGGTGCACACACCCTTAATTCAATACTCAGGAGGCAGAGATAGGCGATCTCAGTGAGTTCAAGGCCAGCCTGATCTACAAGAGCTAGTTCCAGGACATCCAGGGCTGTTACACAGAGAAATTGTGTGTCCAGAAACAACAACAACAACAACAAAAACCAAAACCAAGAATTATGTGTACTTAAGTTTTTTCGTTGGCAATTCTTCACATTGTCTTTAGGAACTAGACTGTGGCCCCATGGGAGCATAGGGAACAGCAAGCAATTTACACTTTGCTATATATCCCTTTGTTTTCCTTTGAATTGTCAAGACTGTACACAGATGTTTTATAGTTCTATTTTAAATTACACGATGAGGAGCTACCAGGAAAAAGAATACATGCTAAGAATTCCATCCATTCAGTTGTACAGTGAGTGAGAGACATGGATTGCTCAACCTAAATGGGACGTCTTCATCAAGCCCCTTCCTTCAAGGCTTAGGGGTCTATGGAGAAGAGCAGAAGGAAAAACTGTAAGAGCCAGGGTGATGGATGTCACCAAGGAAACAGCCTCCTCCAGACACAACAGGACCAATGCACAGATGAACTCACAGATGCCCAGGACCTGCATAGGTTCAAGTCAGAGGGGATCCTAGCACTAACAAGAGAAGGTGGTCTTGGAGCCCCACCCCTAACTAAGAAGCTGTTTGAAGTTGATACCTGCTGGCTAAGAGAAAAACAGTGTTACTAGTTACATCAACCACAGTCCAGAGAAGTCCCCACACCCAAGAGTAATTGGCCAACACTCACACATCCTCCCCTTTTATGGACTTTTTCTTTTGTTTTGGTATTTTTTATCTTATTGGTATTTTGCTTGTTTGTTTTGATTTTTTGTTTTTGTGTTTCTGTGCAGGTTTTTGCTTTTTTGAGAGAGAGAGAGAGAAAGAGAGGGAGAGAGGGGGGGCACTGAGAAGGTTCTGGGAGGAGATGAGGGAGTGGAAAGATAAGATCAAAATACATTGTATGAAAATTAATTAAAACAAATTAATTTAAAAAATTCTGTCCTTTTTTTTTCCTTTGGAAATCTTCTGTGTATTTTAAGCCAAAGGACAGGGAATTTTAATATCATCTAAGAGAACATACTGACCTAGGTCACGTGGGTACTGGGCCTAACGGGACCTCTGAGCATCTCTGGGGAAGTGACTCAGCCATACCAGACCTCAGCTTTCTATGCAGTAAAATGGGAAGTTACCTCCAACTCAAAACGCCAACAACCCAAGAATAGGTTTTATAGAAGTACTTTTCCAAAAGGGTTAAATGCTACTTCTTTAATGGAAAAGAGTAGCCACCTTGGCCCCGGTGAACTAAGTGTCCCATGCCTGCTCTGACCATTACATGCTGGAGCAGTGTGTGCGCCTTGTAATGAATGACATGTCCGGAGACCTGGCGCTGAGCTTCAGTACAGAAGCAGAGCGTCCTATCCCACTGCTATGCTGTCTCCATCCATGTGGAGTGTCTGAGAATCTGTTAGTGACCTGTGGAATCTCTCCGCTGGGCCTGGAGCCTTTACTGGGGTCTTAGATTGCAGGGCGGAGAGCAGAAGTCGGCAAACCTTTCCTATAAAGGGCCACAGAGGGGACATCACCCACTTTGTAGGCCATGTCTTCTCTCACTGCTCACTGAACACTGAGGCTGTATACAAGAGGAGCTGCAGACTAATCTTCACAAGCAGGCTTGGCTGCGGCTGTGTGCCAGTAAAACTTCATTTGCAAAACAGGTGCTGGATACCCTCGGCCTGTGGCTTTGCGGTTTGTGGACCCTTGAGTTTTAGTAAACTTCAAATTTCTCTTTACATAGTATTCTGAGGTAAATCCTCTAGCTGTCTAAGTCTTAAGTAAGTACTTCCTTTCTACAATCCCTTACTGCCAGCTAGCTAGTGTTTATGAGCACCCTACTAGAGTGGAGCAAACGCTGTATTCTACCTTCTCTCTGACGCTAGCCATGTTCCCGTTTTACAGCTTGCTTGCCATTCTTCTGTTCTTCACACTGTTTATGTACGGACCACGGCTCAGTTACTCTGGCACCCCCTTGCTTGTACTTCCATTTTCACATGTGTTTAAGCTCTCCCTGAAAACTCTTTTGCTTAAGTGATTCTTTTTTGGTACCTAGGGAATGGTGGTCAACCTTGTTTCGGATATTCAGTATAGGATTGGTTACCCCCTTAGAAAGTCCACTCTTCCATTTTTAAATGAAGCTCCGCCACATCTAGCGAGCTGCTCTCCTCAAAGTACAAATAGGGTCTGGAGACAAAATTTGTCTTGGCAGATCATCTGCAAAGATCTGTGTTGGTCTCTGAACCTAGTCCATCCCCAGAGACATCCTTGCCTGAGCCAGAACTGGCAGCTTGCCTTACCTTGGGTTGCGGTACATGGCTCTGATTCCAGACAGTTCTCCCCTAGACTCAGCCTCCCTCACATCTTTGTCTGTTCCCACGAAGCGCTCTCTGCATCTTTCTTTTCTCCTCTCCTAACTTTCCACTCTGTGATTCCACCTGCTGTCAACAAACTCCGTGTTGGCAGAGCTCTTTCCTTACCCGGGGAGGCTGACGGATGATTGAGATTTACGGCTTGCTTTAAATTCCTAGGTTTTCCTAGTCAGCAGTTTAGCCACAGCTCGGGATGCAGGTGATTTGTGTGATCCATCTTGTTTGACGTCTCACTTGACATTCTGCCTTTTTCACGACAGGTTGCTGAATGCTATAAAGCCAGGACTTGTTAAAAAGATCAATAGATTGCCTACCCCCATTGCAGGATTGGTGAGTATCCACAATTGAGATTTATTTTCCAATATTCCTTTGCTCTAAGGGTCACGGCAGTGCTGTTTATCACAGTTCTTTCCCGCAATGTGTATTCTGCATCAGTGAGAACACATTGACTTCATTCCACTCTGAGGTTCCTTGAGCATGAAAAATTCCAACCATGTTCAGATGGCATTTTAATCATTGTTTGTATTTTTTCCCAAGAGGGATACAGTCCTTCAGTCTTAAAGAGGTAAATTTGTTCTGGGGTAAGAGGCTGATAATTTAGTTGAGCCCAGGAAGGGAATGTGATTTTAATTACATTTCCTCTTCTTGGTGCTTCACTGCGGGCCCCTTTCAGTGGAGAAGAGGGAAACAGAGGCCTTTCAAGAGGAAATAGCACTTTCATAACAAGGTGCTTCTTCCAGTGTTAATCCAGCACTGGCTAGTTGTAAACCAACGCTCTCCGAAGAGGACTCATGCCAAGGCTAGCCAGTGTTTGTTACCTGGAGAACCATGCAAGAATGATCCCAGCCCTTCCAAGCACACTCATGAGATCTGTAGAATTCACATGTTCATGTACATCAGGCAGGATCTAGTATTCATATATTTTATGTGTTTTATAATTCTTGACAATCAATAGTAGCCACTTAACTGATCCTACCCTTTTGTAGAAAAAAGGAAAAATGTAAAACAGGAAGATAACAAAATCTTAATTCTTGAAGGAGCTTGCACACACACACACACACACACACACACGGTCTGCTAACGATTTGCTGACTGTTTCCTTGATTATCGCCTTCTTTGCCTGTGTTTTTGCAGGAAAACAATGAGAAAAATGTCAAGAATTTAGGCTGGCTCCTGCATAGGCCCTGCTGATTGTTTTAAAGTTTCTTAGTTATATCATGATGACTGGTTAAAATTAGATGTGACAAGAAGCTTTTGTGCTTGAAGGCTGTGGGGGTCCTGGTGGGAAGGCACGATATCAGCGAGTTGAAGAAACTGGATTCTTTTGTGAAGAATTGCCATTTCTCTGGATACATTTTTCCTTCATATATTGGTTGGTAGAAAGTTGGAGATTAGTCATTAAAATTCCACCTAATTTGTTTGTCAGAACCATGTAGCCAATAAGCTGATAAATAGGAGGATAGAGAGATACACTTCGGAAGAGTGGTTTTATATATAATTCAACAAAAGATATATATGAGTATTATTGATGTATCACATATGTTAGTATGTATGTACATCCATTATTTTAGAACTTTTTCTATTAAAGCCATCTTTTCCAGATGTGGAAGCCATGGTCTTTATGACTGGTGGGTTTCTGTTTGGCCTTGAGCCTGTGGCAGCCCCTGATCTTGCTGACCTTGGAGCTCTGGGGATTAGTGTCCCAGGAATAAGAGGAAACAAGGTGAAGGAGGCTCCAAGAAGCACTTGTGAGCCACAAGCAGCTCTGTGCGCAGTAGCTAGAGGAAAGGGGCTTGGAAACCTTAATTTCCAATGCTAGCCATGAGTAGTTTCAGTAACACTGCCTTGTTGAGAACATACATGCATTTTGATAGTTTTTCTTGGGGAATCATCATGTTGGCAGTGCATGCTGTGTGGTGTATGCTTAGGGCTGGCTGTGTTTACATAAGGAGGCCAGAGCAGGACTTTGTGTCTTATTTGGTTCCTCTTCGTGTTATTGCTTCGAACAAGTTTGCCTCACAGAACTGGAACTTGCTGGGGTTTACAGACATCTACAGACATGCTTGGCTTTTTACGTGAGTGCTGGAGATTTGAACTCAGGTGCCCACGATCGCAGAGCAAGCACTCTGACCCTTTGACCCAGATCTTGAGTCGTATTAGATCAAATACTGTTCTTCACATGTCTGGCAATTTGATGTAAGCATGGGTACTTGAACTGCCTTCCCGCTGGTATAGTTGACCTCTATTTCCCCTTTCTTTGTGTCTTCCCACCACCCCATGGTCTGGATCTTTTCTAGCTGACGCTTCCCTGCTTGTTTTCATTCTTTGTCACCTCTTCCTGACTGAATTACTATCTTCTGACAGTATTTACTATGTTAGTGTTAAATACTAAATAGATTACCCCTTAGTAGTGGAGCATTTAGAGAATGCTTTCCTGAGTATACTTACTGTCCCAGTGGTTAATGAATTCCTGGTCCTTCCTCTCTTTCTGGCAAAATCCTGTGCATTTATCAAGATCTAATGCAGAACCATCTGTGTGAACTCTGGAGCTTGCATAGTCTGTTAATATCTTTCCTTACAGAATATGGAGGGCATCCCTGATATTGGAGAAAAGAGGTTAATGCATGAGAAAGATAAGCATCGACTTTAAGTATACTCTGGAGAATAAGATGGTGGCAATAATTTGAAATGGAAGGCCTGTAAATGTTCAGTATTTATGCTAAGACAGTGTGGCTTAAAATGCTAATTAGCTACAATCCCACATGCCAGTGGCATCAGTTGTCATATTTTTACATTAAAAACCACCATTCTGAAGAGTGTAAGACAAGTCCAAATGAAGGCACATGCTGCAAAGCAGCAGACCTGTGCTCGTCAACATTGTTAATGTCACTTAAATGTACAGATGCTATGGTAGCATTATAACCGTTTGGGTAGATTTGCAAATTTTTATATTAGCACAAAGACCAGAGGTTCAAAGAGAATTCTGTTTTGTAGGAGGAGACTCCAAATAAGCAATACATTCTAGATTGTTGCCTTTGTTTTAGTATATACATATTTGAGTGTGTATAATATATAATGTGTATATACTTATAACATATATATGTATATCTACATATGTGTATGTGTGTATATATAAAATGGTTTTTCAAGGCAAGGTTTCTCTGTTTAACAGTCCTGACTGTTCTGGAACTCATTTTTGTATACCAGGCTGGCCTCAGACAGAGATCTACCTACCTTTGCCTCCCAAGTGCTGGGATTAAAGGTGTCCAGTACCACTGCCCAGCAAGTATATTTTTCAAGTGATATTTCCTTCATCCTCATATTCATTGTTATAGGTTGCTCACTAGAGATAATGACTCAGATACAGTTTATAGCCGATTGAAAATCTTTATTCCAGGCTGTGACTACACTTAGGTATTTGGGGTCCAACTGTGTCTCCAAATGTTTAAGGTAAGGGGTTTTCAAAAGCAAAAAACACATCCTGGTAATTTGCTTAGCAGCTGCAGGGGGAGGTTTTATGCAAGCAAGCAGTTTAGCAGAAACTGAGATAAGCAGTTAGCTCTAGGGAGTCCTGCATAAGCAGGCAGTTTAACAGAAGCTAAGGTAGCTGGGGTATCTTGACCTCGGGTTCCTAGAATAGAGTTGGGTAATTTTCCATGGAGCTTACCATCAAGGAGATCAAATTCTAGTTAAATGTTTAATGACTGCAATAAGAATACAAGATGGAGGAAACTCTGCACTGTCTTTTCCTGTCACATTCATGACACTAAGCAAAAGGCAGAGAATATCTCAAATGTTCCTTAAGACTTCCAGGTCAGTGTGTACATTGCCAGGGAGTTGGCAGACCACCAACCCACTGTTGATCAAGAAGTCTCAGGTCTCCTGAGAAGTGCGGCTGGAGGGTTTTCTGTGCTTAGAGAGGGCGTGGGGAGACTCAGTATATTTGTATATGTGTGTTTGTGTGTGCTTATATCCATTATGTATGTGTGTGTGTCTCTGTGTGTGCATTTTCTAACGGCTTAGTGTTGGAAAGTCAATCCAGTAAGATGGGCCATTCACTCAACTGGAAGATAAATAGCCAAGTCTGTTTTCACATCCCAATCCAGAATTGCAAACACATGCAGATTCACAGAGGCATGAATAGGTGTATTTTACCTCCCTAACTGTGGTTTTAGAGAGTTAAAGGGGCAAAGGTGTTAAAACAAAGTAGCTGAGAACCATTTCCTGGCAAGAACTCACGTAGAGCCTGGATCCAGGTCTGGGTTCCTTCTATAACGTTGACGTCTGAAGCTGCGTGGTGACTGCCTGCAGATGCTTGCATTCTTCTTTAGGTGTTAGTGAAAACGTCTGCTGCTGCCAGGGAGAAAGACCTCTAACTCAGGGCTTGGCCTACCAAAGATTCCTTTGTAAGCATCCCTTTGTCTGCCAGCTCATCAGTGTTACACAATCACGTTGCGTCCTGAAGTTCCAGTGAGCGGTCATTAGAGAAGATGTTGAAAGCCACTGCATGCCAGGGCCTTTCTTACCATGAAGTTTGTAGCTTGATCTTTTGGCTGTATTTCTATTTTAACAGTCATTTACATATGCATATGAGAAGTGAAATTAGAGATAGAGGATACTGGAGATGCTGCCTCAAGTCCGGAGTCTTCTTAAAGCTATCTTTTTTTTTTTTTTTTCTTAAAGCTATCTTAAAGTAATCATTTGGTTTTGCATCTCGGAACATGAGGATGAAACTGATTCAAGAGGAAATAGATGCGGACATGAGGGCATATGGTGTGTGTGTGTGTGGGGGGTGGTATTTGACCCAGATTAGGAAAACAGTGTAAGCTGGGATGTGTGCTAACTCCTAGCGACCCTTCTGTTACGTATCGAAGTGTTGCCAGTTGAAGATGGGACAGATACGTGACAGATTATTGGAATTCTTTGAACAAGAAGAAAGGCAAAGTCTACTGTACCATCTAGTTACCTTAAACCACTCAGAAGTGATTTTATTTTATTTTTTTTTTTTGCACAACGGATATATTTTTCTCTAGCCAAAGATACTGTTTCAAATATGGGTAGAGCTGAGCTTCCTGGAGTGGCTGTAATGGAAGTTTCCAGAATCAGCAGAGTTCTGGGAGCTTTCAGAAGGCATCTGCAGTGGTTGGTGCCTTTGAGGGAGATCAGAGAAGGGCTGGTTGATGGAAGGGCTGTTGTTGTCTGAGGTTTCTGTCCTGCCAGGTTCCCGTAATCGTTAAGTCCCAAAGAAATCACACAGAGGTCTACATTAACTATAAACTGATTGGCCCATTAGCTCAGGCTTCTTATTAACTCTTAAAACTTTTATTAGCCCATTATTCTTGTCTATGCTAGCCACATGGCTCAGTACCTTATTCAGCAAGGCAGTCACATCTTACTTCTTCTGTGGCTGGGTCAGCACTGTGGACCCACCTTTCCTCTTCCCAGAATTCTCCTGTTCTTGCTGCCTTGCCTCTACTTTCTGCCTGGCAGTCCTACCTATATTTCCAGCGTTTTATTAAAATACAACCGTCAGGGTACAAACCATTGTCCCACAGCAGGCTGTAAGAAGATTAAACACATTGTTTTAGACAAAGGGCGCTTTGGGCAGCTCTTGAAAGCAGACGTGAAAAGCCTTATGCAAACTTCTTTTTAGGAAAAGGACAAGGAAGTAAATTTGGGCCCCAGGTGTTGGGGTGTCTACCAGCCCATGAGAAGTCTCCCTTAGAACCCACTTTGAGGTGAGCTCCCTGTACCAGCCCACTCTTCTGAAAACCTTGTTTTGAGGTAGATAGCCTATCACTTTTCTCAGAATTTCCAGGACTTTCACCCTCCTCCAACAGTTGGACTCCCAGCATCCACGTGGTGGCTTACAACTGGCTCTCACTCCAGTCCCAGGTGATCTGGCCCCTCTTCTGGCCTCCATGGACACCAGGCTTACCCATGGTGCACATACATATTACCAGACAAATACACACGTAAAATGATATTTTTCAAATATTAAGAAGTTTTGCTGAAGACTTTTTTAAAAAAAAATCATGATTCCACTTGCAGCATACCCCCAAAACTTCCACAAACGGCATTCTCTTCCGTTCTGTATGCATGCGTGCTCACATGTATGCATGTACACACACACACACACACACACAGTCAAATCTCACAAACGAGGAGGGGGGAGGTGGAGAGAGGGAAGGAAGGAGAGAGAGAGAGAGAGACAGAAAGAGGGAGGGAGAAAAGAGAAGGTAGGGAATGAGAACACAGCCGTTTCAGGTGGAAGTCACAGTCCTTTATACTTTAATCAGTGGCAGTTCATTACCTCTGCCACGTGCATTTGATTAAAAGCAAGTCATTGGGTGCCACCCACACTCCAGTGAAGGAGGTGACGTAAGGGCTCGAATACCAGGAGTGATCCCTAGGAGCCTTCAGACGTCACGTGCCGGGGCAGATACTCTCCAGCGGGTTTGGTTCACCATGGTTTGACTTTACTATGATGAAAAAGTAATGCCCGTTCGGTAGGATCTACACTCTAAACTTTTCCTGGGCTGGTGGTGTGCAGTATGACATTTTACATCCTGATAGTGGCAGGAGCCACATCCTTTCCAGTCAGCCATACATACATAAGTGTAAAAAACATGTGCTGTTGCGATCTGTGCCCCTGGGTATGGGGTTTGGTGGGGTAGATGTGTTAATCGCATATTCGACTTACAATGTGTTTCTCAGGACTTATCCTCTTTGTAAACAGAGGAGCATCTCTGCTGACCTGTAGGTCTCTCATTCTTCTGAAGGCATGTCCCTAGGGCCATAGGACTTTAAGTTTCCTGGGACAGTCTCTCTTATATGATACCCAGCTTTTGTTTCCTTATTTTTTGTTTCTTTGTTTTTGTTTTTATGTACATTGCACACACACACACATACACACACACACACACACAAAGAGATGGCTTGTTCTCTCTTGCCTTCCAAATGAGAATCCACTTCTGACATAAGTCATAACCTTTAACTTTTGGGGGACCTCCTTCTAGGAGGCAAATAAACAAATCTAACATTATAGGGTGCTAATGAAGTCTACTATGCAACAATGAACAAGGAAGGTGTGCTGACTTGAGATCAAAACCTGCTTTGAAAGGTGAGGTGTCGCCAGGGCTCCCATGAACACAAAGTACCCTGGAGTGTGGGAAGGATGCTCTTGTGGGAATGGTCAAGGCGGAAGAGCTTAGGAACTGTGAGGGGCCAGTATTTCCATGTGACAGTATGTAGCGCTAAGTGTCCCAGAGAAGTTGGTGTTTTAGAAAGTGAACCAGAAAGTACATTGAGGCCAGAAATGCCATCTACAGAGAGTTGCTCTCCTTTCCCCTGCACTGAGAGCCACTGAAAGCAAAGAACTTCGGTGCTGCGGAGAACTGTGCAGCTGTGTGCGGCTAGCCAGTTTTTATCTCTAGGACAAGATATCTGAGATGAAAAACCCGACAGGGAAAAAGGTTCTTTTCTGATTCATTTGTACAGATTTCAGTCCAAGATCAGCTGACTCTGTCGCTTTGGGCTTGACAGGAGACAGGGAGTTATGGAAGTGGAGGGGGTGGTGGCCGAGGAGACACCTATCCACATGGAAGCCAAGGAGCAAACAGGCAGAGAAGAGACTGGAAAAAAACATATCCTTCAATAGCACAGCTCTAGTGACCTTTCTCCTCCCACTAGGCTTACCTCTTAAAGCCCACTCAGCTGTGACTTCATCGTTACGTATGTTGTCATACTCATGATTGGGTCACATCTTGGGGTCCCACCTCTTAATACTTGCTGCGCTGGGGGCCAAGCTTTTAACACATGAACTTTTGGAAGACATTTCAGATTGAAACACCAACAGTGTGGGAAACCAATGGTGGGAAGAAATGAGGAATAAAATCATTTGATTAGGAGACAAGAAGTCCAAAGGAGAGATGATACACATCTAAGCCTCAGTGAAGGCCAGGGGAACGGACACGGGAAGACAGAATTTGTCTCCAAATGCAATAAGCCATCATTTTTATAAGACATACCGTTTTTACGAGCCTAGCTAATAAAAACAACCTGCCGGTTCAATTATGACACAATGCTAAGGCCCCGGCAGTGGAAAGACTCAGCTTTATTTCAGATGTTAAAAATATGTACGTGTTGGACGCGGTGAAACACAATAAATAATGCTAGGAAGATGACAGCTGCTTTGGACCTGAGCAACTTGGAGGATGCTAGTGCCATTAACAGGGATCATGGGAGCAGGGGAATGAGAGATGGGTTCCAAGAACAAAGATCAGTGCTGTTTTGGACACACTGACCTGGCTCTAAGAGACGCTCATGAGCAGCTGTCTGGCAGCATACAGGCCATGTAGGGTTGGAACTCGGGGGAAATGACAAAATTTGGACTCAGTTAATGAATGAAAAATTTTGGCATTAAATCTTTACATTTAAGTATGGACAAAAACAATTTCTTTTACTGTAATCACAAACTGTGAATGTCCGCCCGCGTCCACTGGTAGTCTTGTCTTTAGGTGTGTTTGGCCAGTTCTGAAAGGATTCAAGGAAAGGGGGAGAGAGAAAAGGGACTTGAAGCCTCAGGAGGAGTTGTTGACTGTGAGAGATAGATGTGAAATCAAGACAGATGGAGACTTTGAAAGTCCTTTGTCCGATTGGCGGACAACCTGTTAGGTAATCCCTGCCAGACTCCAGCTCTCAGCCTTTCTCCTACCCCTTGACTTCTCCTGTTAGTGCCAGGGGAGTGCCATTTGTTTGACCACTGTAACAAGTGCCACACACGGGGAGCTTGAGCAACGGAAAAGTGTTCTCTCAATTCTGGAGGAAGGTGCAAGTCCAAGAGGCAGGCACCATGAGGCCCAGTTTCTTCTGAGTCTTCTTTTTCTTTACTGTGAAAGAGGCCATCTTTTGCCTTGTTACATGCTTGTCTGTGTCTACATGTCCACCTTTTTTTTTTTGGAGGGGGAGTTGAAACAGGGTTTCTCTGTGTAGCTTTGGAGCCTGTCCTGGAACTCGCTCTGCAGACCAGGCTGGTCTCGAACTCACAGAGATCTGCCTGCCTCTGCCTCCCAAGTGCTGGGATTAAAGGTATGTGCAACCACCTACCTCCCAGCTGCATTTCTGCTTTTTATGAGGAGGCCATCCCAGCTTGGCTTCGGCTCCGCTGAGAAGATCTCTTATAACTTAATGACCTCTTTAAGGTCAAACGCGGTCAAATTCTGTATTATGGGCAAGTAAAATCTAGCTTATGACGGTGGGTAAGCCAGCCACCTAAATTCTTCCACGCACTGTGTGTGCGAGCCTCACTCACTGAAGTCGAATCGCCTCTTGGTACGCTGTACATTATTTTCCAAACTTGTTTCCATGATCATTTTGTGTCCTTGCAAAGGTGGGAGTTATATATAGACATTCTGTAAGCTTTTTCATCCTTCCCCCTAGGATTTTTTTCTCCTTCCTGTCTCTGGGGGAAGAAAAAAAAAACAAACCCTTTCTTTGAAGAAAGAGTCCAGTTGTTGTTCCTTATCTTTCACTGGACAGAGTTCAGCAGCTTGTGACATTACATCACTTCCTTGCCTCTCTGCTTGGGAATAAACCCTTTAATTAGGACCTGGGAGGAAAAATATGTAAGAGCAGGAACACATATCCTGGTCTGCGTCTCACCTGGCCTTCACAGTCGTCTCCTGCCTAAAGAAATCTCCATGAAACTGGCCCTTACCATAGACTTCCGTCTTGAGTTCATCTGAGTTCTATAGTCTGACAAGAAAAAAAAAAATCTCCCTCCTCGCTCGAAGGCGTCGTCCGAACAGTAGGCCATAGTTGGCTGAAATAACACTGCTCTTCCAGTGCTTCTTCCTCTGAGACTGTTTTTGTAGGAAGTTTGTCTTGGCAAGCGTTTCAAAAGGATTGCTAGACACCTATCTGGTAATTAACTGGCTTCCCGCTAGAAGCTTGATTCCACCGTCGTCTAAAAATGGATGGGAGCTTTAATTTCGCTCCCCCTTGCCCTCTCAGCCCTGTAAATACAAGGTAATTGGGTAAAGGCCTTGTGAAAAACTTGTGTTTCCAAAGTTCAGTTTTTCTTACCTTAAAGCTTCTGTTTGACTCCAATATAAAGCTTTTAAAAATACGCTAGCTGGTAGGCATGGTGGCACAGACCTATGGTTCCAGTTTCTTGGAGTGGAGGATTGCTTGAAACTAGGAGTTCACGACCAGCCACCCCCGCCCCCATCAAAAGTGAAAAACAAGCCCAGAAAACTTAAAATAAAAGCAGCACCGATGATACAATGTTGTAGAAATAGTACTTAACCTTAATGGGCCTCCTCCCGTAGCTCAGTGTGAGGGGAAAAAAATAGCAAAGCAGAAAACATTCTAGAAAGTTCCCAGCCAGAGCTCTTCACAACTGCCAAGGCCAAACCACAAGTTTCAGAAACAAGGTAAGTCCTGAGGAAGTGGAGGGGACATGCTGACAATGTAATGTGCTCTCCTTGGTGGCGTCAGGAGAGCCGGAAAAGAACACTAAGGGAAAATGAAGGAAATACGAGGAAAACACAGAGTTTGGTTCACAGCTCTCTGCATGAATCTGCTCACCAATTGGTGCAGATGATCCCAAACATTGAGATTCAGGGCTTCGGTTGTACTGAAACTCTTTATTTTTGCAAATTTTCTGTAAATTAAAAAAAAATCTCCTAAAGTAAATATTTTACTTAATAAGTAGAGTAAATGACAATCGCGGTAAAGGAGGGCACGATGGAAGGACACAGGGAAGGGCCAGGAAACACAGCAGTTATTAATAAGCGCTAAAAGCTGGCCTACCGCATGATATATTGGTGTCAATAAACGGCAGGATACCGGAGAGTCTGCTGGCCTATCAATCTAATAAACTTTTATAAGTGATGGATGGTCGCAAACACTGTGTTTTACAGCACCTGAAAATTCCAAACAGTAAATCCATACTCAGTATTTCTGCTCACATATTTCAGGGCCCTGTTTTTAGAATCTGCACAAAGGAATATTTCATGGCCCTGTATGGAGTTTTAATAAAAAAAACAACAGGTGGAAAATGGATTCTGCAGTAGCGTGAGCAACTCTAACCGTAAATACTGGCACTTCAGAATGACACCAGCGGAGACTGTAAACACATGAATCACCCAGCAGCGTTGGATTCCCTTCTCGGATGTCATCTCAATTTCAAGCCCAGAGATTAAATGCCACCATTTAAATTCAAAACACTGAACGGATGTGATGAGCTTTTATGCTCATGGGGATTCACAGAGCGCATGGGATAGTTTCCTCACCTATAAAACAGAGCTAATAAATCTCATCTTGGCCTTGTGGGACTGAGCAAGCTGACACACATTTAAGTGTGTAAGAAGATGGTGGATGTATGTAGTGTGTTTCCAGTAAACTGTAACAGTGTTTACTATTTATTAGGTATGTGTTTGTTTCCATGGTTGCAAGACGAGGAGCCATCTAGCTTTTTAACAACACCGTTCTTTTAGAAATGGGGAAACTGAGTCACAGAAGGTGGTAACTGACCCAGGACCTTGCAACTGGTTTGTCTCAGAGTTGGAACTCCAGCCTTATGCCCTGAGCCTTCCTTCAATCCGATTCCAGAAGGGCTGACAGTATTGCAAACCCACTGTGTACTGGAGACTGTCACCTCGTAGTTTGGCAGAGTTGTATCTGGGTCTTGGAGCTCAGGGGACACTTTCTCCTCTTCTTCCTCTTCCTCCAGGGAGCAGAATCCCGCCTCTCTCTAGCACTTTGTTCTCCTCTCTAGCACTTCATTATCCTTCCCCGCATCAGCATCTCAGCTCCTGCAGCCTGCTTTGCTCCGAGCATGGCTCTGTGGGAGTGAGGATCTTGCTGGGCAGGAGAATGTAGGGGCATCTGGGCTGCTGTGAGGGGCTCACAGGAGGGGAGCTGTAGCTCCCATCTCTCTGTGTGGGTCTGCTGGAGCTCCGTGAGAGTCTGAGGACGTGCTGGGGTGAGTAAAATCCGTTATTGGAAGTATATATGATGGATGGTCAGGGGAGAAGGAAGGAGGCTATGTTGATTTTTACGTTTAGTTTGAAACATTACTTTTTATGAGTATGGCTAAAGTAATTCCAAAATCAGTTTCCTGTCACTTAGCCCTTGATACGGGTTTTCACCTTTTACATCCCCTCCCCACCACCAATTGCTTTAACTAGGCTTTATCTGCTAAGCAGAATATTGCCCTTTCCTTTATGGTTATATAGTTAAAGGCACAGATATATTAATTTGTCAAACTCAGGAGGATGTTAAGAACCTTGTGAATGAGAAGCAGCCTTGCTGTCTTTTAAAGACTGGTGCTAACACCGCATCATTCCCGACAGCACCTGGTGCCGTAGAGATATGCGACTGCATACCGAGGAGGCACCTCTTCCCCGGACCTCTCACACTCTGCTCTTATCTCAACTGCCTTCCTTGCATTGTGGAAATCTCCTTTTCTGGCAGTGAAGAGGGAAATAATCAGGGAGAGAACCAGGCAGGGAGGCAGTGGTTCTGGATTCAAGGGCTGGAGAACCAGCCTCACCTCCCGGTCCTTGTCCATCACAATCCGTATTTATAGCAGGCGGAGAAAGGACCCGAGGTTATTCCTGAGCAATCTTCTAATAAAATCCCGTCAAAGCTGTCTGAATACTGACTGCTTCATGGCACTGGTTATCAAGGGAAGGAAATATCCCGTCATCAAATTTATGGGGCTGGATCGAAAACCAAATTGAAACAGCTTTGCGAATCCCCGTGGCAAAATGATTCATCTCCTTAGGGTTGGAAAATCTATTTTTATCACCTTTATTCCGCCAACTCCTCATTTCCAGTCTCTCCCTGAACTCCTGTGATTTCTTTCATGGTGCCGACTAAACCAGATATCTCCAGAATCTGACCGTTCTCCCTGGATCCTTCCAGCCTGGCTGATTCAGCAGCCGGGGGAGAAGGGAGCTTGTTCTGTACTGTGTAGGTGGGGACCCCCAGAGGCTGCGAGTCTCCTCAGCTGCATGGGACCCCAGAAGTCTGTTTAGAGGTGTGAGCCACACTTTGCGACCTGCTTTCTTTCTCTGTGGCTGTGTTGAGTGTTATGGATGGCTGTAGCTCTTCCAGCTTACTCAGTAAAGAAGGGACAAGAATACAGCACTCCTTCAGCCCTCCCTCTGTGACCGGGAAGGAAGGCACATGAGTGTCGCCATGTTTTTTCCTCCTTCCTCCTGACTTCATGGTTTACACTTCCCCTGTTCCGTCATGTCCCTGGCTATCCCTCCAGCCTCTTTGCATGTCACCAAATGGTTCTTTGAGAGTCCTTGGAAATGGCAAAGGAGTGAGACTGTTTCCTCCGAGGACGTGGAAAGTACCTGTTTTCTGGGCTCCCTTGAATCGCATGTGCAGCAGCATCTTCTGATGATTAGACATGTAAGGAACTAGAGAAGCAGTGAGAACTGCAGTGGCTACATAGGGCCGGCACTCATGCCAGCTGGGGCATTTTCAACACCTGGTAGGTAATATATATTCAGTAGGTATTTGCAGAATGAGTATAATGCCTTCCCCATAACCCTCAGCCTTCCTAAAATCTGTCTTTCAGAAGGTGGTGGTATGTTTTGTTGGCAGCTGGCATTCTATACAGTAAGCTGGCCTAATCTGAAATCCCGAATTTTCAGCTTTCTGGCTGTATTCTGGCAGATTCCTTAGTTATTTGAAGTCTGGGTTTACTTGCCTGTAAAATGGGCTTGAGAACTGTCATATTGGTTTTCTGCAAGGGCAGGAAAAGAAGAAGAGTAAGGGGAGGAAGAAGAGGTGAAGGGGGAGGATGGGTCAATGAGATGAGCTTGGAATCCTTTGGGATTTTAGCTCTGAAGGTTAAGTGTGTGCGTGTATAGGTGTAGATGTGTGTGTGAGAGATTGAGTATGTAGTGTGTGAGTATGTTGCATGCATTGAGTGTGAGTGTGGGGAGTATGAGAGAGAGAGAGAGAGAGAGCATGAGAGCAGGCGGGAGAGAGACAGGACACAGAGAGAGAATTCTGATCATTCCTGAGTACTGCCTGCACTTCAGCTCAATCCAGGTCCTAAACCAGATGTCAGGTGGTCAGTGTTGGAACAGCCACCTCAGGTCTTAGCCCAGTGGATGCAACTGTCCAAACTCTGCAGCGTGTAGCAGACTGTAGGGTGCCACTAACTAATCAGACCAAGAAACTGTGTCCCTTTTCCAGTGCTTTAGAAAGGGATGTCTTGTAGATCTGGAAGGACACGGTGTTTCTGTGCTCGTTCCTAGGCAGCTATAAGGTGTCTATGTATAGGGTGGCAAACCACAGTGCTCTGAAAAGCGATACAAAGGAGAGATAAGGATGAGCCCTAGGTAATTGGTTCCAGGGGCCCCAAGACTCCTAAACTTTAAGAAGATGGTTTAATGAAGGCCAGACTCTATGGCTTCTGGTACTACCTTGGCAACTGAGCTTGTATTTGGTTCCTTCCAGAGCCCAGAACCTCCTATCTCTTGGGTGTGTAAAATGTACTAATTTCTATCTGACTTCTCCAGTCTGTAGAACATCTACTTTAATATGGCATGTCCTTTTTGACATTGAACACCTTCAACAATGACTTGTACTTGCCCTTGACCCTGTTCCCTCTCCTTTGTGGATGTTTTATTCCTAGACGCTGTAGAGCTCTGAATTTGAGAGCGTGGTGGTTAATTTCCCCTCTGGTTTCTGTCTGGAAGCTGGATGGGTCCCTGGGATCTGCTGTCTGGAAGCAGTCATTTCTTCCCCCAGCAGCCATCTGCAAGGAGCTGGAGGTTACGACATGAGTGGGGTGTGTTTTACATGGCTACAGTCAGCCTCTTCTCTCTGGTTCCCATGTAAGTTTTGGCAGGAATTTCTCCAGTCATGTTTGAGGGAGGTGCTGGAGAATGCCGTTGGTAAACAGCCCCCTGGCCATTGTTGACTGTCCCCGCAAATACCATGCAGAGGACATCTTGAAAAGTTGCTGTGGTGTCCCTACCTCTCCAAGGGTTGAACCCAGGGCTAACCTCCGAGACCATGACCTCAGCCATACTTCTGGAGTAAGCAGTGGCCTGGGATTGCTCTGCTTTCCCTGGCTTCTTCTTGGCTTCTCTGGGCCAGAGCACAGAATCACTTTATCCTCATTATCTGTCCTGGGATTGTCACTCCAGCCCTGATTCTGCTGAAATCATTTTTGACAGAGCCTCATTTTGTCTTTCTTGTTCCTTTTCAATTTTATGCTACCAGAAAGCCTAACCAGCCTAGAAGTTTCCAGTGTATTGATTTTTACCCACCCTGCTGCTTCTACATTTTCACTTGGAAATATGGGAAAACATAGGCTATTCTTGGACATTTTTTATCTACATAGATGGAACTGATGGTAGGATGTGCTCAAATTATTCAGTCAAGACAATTAAGTCTTTAACACGTTTACATATTTCTACCTACCCTCCCACCTGTCTACCTATCTACCCACCTGCTTATTTAGTAGTGACTTTCAGAAAGAAAAACGACCTAGGGGAAACGTAATATGAGAAGACTGGTAAGGAAAGAAAAGTGAGAAAAAGTGAAGAGAGGGGAGAGAAAGGAAGGGACATGGGAGGGAGGGAGGAAAGGGGGAGGAAGGGAAAGCTGCCTGACCGTTTTCCTCAGTTCCCCCTTAAATACCCCTGCTGTTTTCTGACACTGACCCAGTTCTATTCCCTTTAAATAAATTCTTCTATTCTCTTAAAAAATATACACACAGGCCTTTCCCCCACCTCATCATTTTGCAGACATCACTCCATTTTGTCTCACTATGGGGGATACCGCTCTGTGTGTTTCCTTAGTGGGGGGAGTGTCTCACATCAGTGTAAGGGTGAACAGTAAGAAAGAAAACCTTCCTGGGCAGTGCTTCTATAAAGGAACTGTCACACAGTGAAAACCAAAGCTAAAGAAATTATGAGCCACTTCTTGTAATAGTCCTGAAGACTATTACCAATTAACACATATATTGGCCAAGGGATCCATTGACTTTCAAGAAATAATGAACCTGTGTTATCATCAGCGTGTGCTTTTGGGGTGAGTAATATCTTGATTTGAAGAAAGCTTAATTGCATCAGATGTGTGAAGGAGAAGGTAACATATGGATCTTTGCCTAAGAGATTTGGATGCCAATTCTTTCTGTGGATCCAGCACTTTCTTCTCTAGTGAGCATTCCAGGACAGCTGGTCGACCTCAGGGCTCAGAATGTCTAATGGTATTTAGTTTTGACTATAAACATGCACATACCATCTTTTAAAAGAAACATGTTGATCTATAACTGTGCGTGTAAATACAAGGATATAAAATACATAAATTATGTGTTTGTGTTCTTTGACGTCCCAGGAAAAGTGTTCTCAAACCAAAGTCTAGATCTCCTGGTTGTTAGTATCCATTTTCTACCATGTGTATGATTCCAAGTCCACCTGCCAATCTAAACCCCTTGGAGAGGCATCCTCTTGGCTTCAGTAGACCCAAACACCAGAAACAGATCTGTTGTTGTTGTTTCCAAAGAGGGTAGCACTAGGAAAGGCATTCTTCCCCCGTTTGTCCAATCTCTGGTACATTCCTGTGATGAGTTTACAACTCATGACAGGCTGGACAAACTCTTCAGGGAAGCAGACTCAGCATACCATATGGACCAGCCATCCTTATCAAAATGCTCCCCAAAATATCACAGAGCTACAGAAAGGGTGGCCTCATTGGAGCAGTTCTGCTTAAACTCATCCAACCAAAAGATGCTCTTGGGCAGGTGACTTCAGCCATTTGGCCTTGGGCTCAGCAGCTATTTCCTGCTCACATTCGTCCAACTCCCCTTCAGGAGCTGTGGCAGCCACCTTTTTATTTTCTTCTTTCCACTTAGCCAGGGGTTTCTTCTTCTCTTTCCATGAACCCTTTTCTTTCCTTGGGCTATCCTTTTGAGGCTGGCTACTCCACACTTCTTGGTGTCAAACTAGGCCATCTCTTCACACAGCTTTACCTCCCCCATGACACCCATAACTGGGACTGGTTAGTGTATGTGAGGAACCAACATTTGGTATTGGCAAGGTCTAGCAAAAAGAAGGCTCTAAGACCTGTTTATTGAGCCACGGCAGGATACAGACAAGTTTGGAATCAATAAGTGTCGCTTATTACACCAGAAAGGTCCTCATCTTCCAGTGTGTGTCCATCAGCCCCAGAATTCACATCCTCTCCTCCTTTGCACTTCCAGTGGCCTGTTTGTTGCGACGCATGATGCCCAGATGGGGGTTTGGGGCGGGATCACCCTGATGTTCTTGTGTGGCTGGAGGAACCGTGTTCCTAATGACAAAGCTTACCCACTGCACCCCGTGAGCTGCTGCCCCTGGGTTACTTTTCCACAGCTCCTCCTTGCTCACATAGTAGGCAATGGCATTGCTGCCAAGCACACAGAATCTGTTGTTACCCTCCAATGGTAGAACCTGGTTGGGAGAAAATTTGTAGAGAAGCTCAGGCAGGGGAACAGTTGGTTTGACCAAAATGGAAGTGGAATGGTAATGGAGAACATGTAGACCTGAGTCCCACTGTACTGAAGAGCAGTGAGGGCCTGAAAACACCCCTATACCCCACCCCAAGTTTTCAGAATATGAGTACAGGGTCCTAGCCACCATGGTGATTCTGCAGGGAAAGGTTGAATTAGGTTTGAATGGATTGAGATCTTCTTTGTGCTCCTGTAGAGATGGTGTTGTGTATCAAGAAAGTTGGGATTTTCATGAAATCTGCAGGTTCAATACACGTGGCATCTAAAGTCCAGTTCTGCTTTACTCGGCCTGGATGGAGTGATAGTTGTGGGATACTTTGATCACACTCTGACATTCTCAAGATTGACAATAATATTTGATTCAGATGGTGGGACTAGCTACTAGCTGAGTGTGATTAGCCATAGAGGTTTTGGGGGACCAAGGGCAGATAGAGAGGCATAGGATGTGGTAGGGAGGGGCTTAGGAAGATTCTCAGTTCTTTTTAGATCCAGAAAGGAGGGTGGAGAGGTTACTGGTTGCTTCTCTGCTGCTTCTCTGATCATTCAGGTTCTTTCCACAATATCTGACTCCTGAGTTGTTATTGATAAAGAATAATTAGATAAATGCTTCAGAATGGAACTTTTGCTTTTTCCTTGAGCACTAGGATGAAGGCACGTGCGTGGGACAGCACGGTGATGCATACCTTCATGGTAGGTGCATCTTCTTTATGTACATAGTTGATTGAACAACACGTAAAGGGATGTTGTCACCATCTTAATTCTCCCATCCAGATCTTAGATCCTCTACTAGGCCCCTTAGCCTAGAGCAGTGCTGCCATTTTGTATCCTGGTATCTGGGCTGTCAGGCTGTGATGGTGATGATGATGATAGTGACGATGACGATGATGATGACAGTGATGATGACGACAATACAAAGATATCTGTCTGTACCTTCCTAGAAAGTGTATAGTGTGCATAGTTTTGAGATTAATTTTATCACTTTGATCTTTCACAAGTCCTGGTTAGTTGTCCCCTCCCATTCTTTTGCATGTATGGATGACATATTTGCCAGGCATGTCAACAAACTCACCATTGTGGAAATCATCTTTCTTCAGATATTTACATTTCTTTCCCTGCCTGGAATTCAACCTTGTCTCCTATGGAGACTCTCCTGTTTAAGTAACACAGTGAACTAGTGTCGTTTTCCCAACTGCTCACCCATGTCCCAAACCTGCTCAACCACAGTCCTAAGATTATGCTGGAGGCTTTACACGCTATGCTTTGAGTTCTATGGACCAACTCAAAAATCAACTGCCCTGAAATAAATCTCCAGCCCTTTGGAGAACAGATACAGCTGGCGAAAGAGCTGATGGACATAGCTCCTTGATAGACTGTGAGCATTCTTGAGCCCTTTGAATAACAGCAGTCTTTCCCTGTGCATATATGTGCCCTGGAAACTTACGAAAAAAGTAACCACAGCAGCATGATATTTAATGCTTTTGTATGAATGTTCTTAACCCTGCAAAGTTTTTCTTGGCAGGACTTGAAGCAGACTTGGCTGTCATCTACTTTTCTCCTGTTGAGGGGAGGAGTTGAGCCCAGGGGACTGGAGTGGCGTGGAGAAGCCATTAAGAAAGACGGCCAGGTTGAGCCTCTGGTGCCCTGCAGGTCCCTAGCTTTCCATTACCAAGTTCACCCTGTTCCCCAAAGCCCTGTTTCCGTCATGCATATCTCTACGTGTGAGTCTTTCCTTCACTGGAACTGTAATGTCTGAGCCCACCCTAGATGCCACACTCCTGCTGTCCCCTTTCACCTCCAGTTGCTAGGTCCACTGACATCAACACAGTTAAGCTTCCCAAAGGAAGGTCCTCATTTTTCTGTGCAGGGCAACTGATGAGAACGCGCACACTTTGCTGTCATAGGTTTGGCCTTCAGGGACTCTTCAGCTTGCCTCAGTTACCCCCTGGGTCCTTGATCCAAACTCCAGTTGCCTGGTAATGAGGATGCAGTAATTTGCATTATCCTCTCTTCCCTTACCCTTCTGTCTTGTTTCCATTCTGAAAACAACCCTCTGACTTGACTCCTGCCTGCAGGGACTTCTGTCCCACGGGACAGCTACTTGCTCTCTCCTTTGTGATGACCTCAGAGTTCCTTCCACTATGAGGGTGAAACAGATTAATCATGCTGAAGTTCAGTGCTGTGTGAGCTGGAATGCTAAGAAAAGCTTGGAGATATTTTTAACAAAATGGAATATTTTGATGAATATCTCTCACCTGAAATATTTCTCAAATTTTTTTGTTTCTAGTTTTTTTTTTAAAGCAGCTTCACAAAGGGGTATTGTATTTGAGTCGGAAAAGAAAAATATTTTTATTTCCTGTCCTTGACATTGAATGGCATTGATAAAAGCATCAAGGCCCTTTGAGTTCTGGATCTCCTAGGGGTGGCACGGAACACATTATGTAAGAAAGAGGTTGAGTGGTTTTGTTTTGTTTTTCCTCTTTGTCAGCATGAGAAAAGAGTAGCTGTGAAAAGTGATGGACAGTTGTCATGGGGGGGGGGTGGAAAACAGAGAACTCTGGGAGAAGGCCATAGCAAGAGTGATGGTGTAGCTACCACTGTATCTGGCTATAATGTCAGTCTTGACCTGGACCACTGGTTACTTGCTTACATATTGCCTTGAGAAGAAACAGTTCCATCTTGACTTGTAGTTGTTGAGTTCTCCATCATTCTATTTCATGGCCATTAAGTCACTAAACTAGTGAGTGATAGTCTCTCATGCGTGATCAGACAAGGATTCCCTAGAGTGTAAGGCGCAGGCTTGACTTCCCAAAGGTAGGTAAACAGAGCTTGTACTTTGAAACAGTTGGAGGAAAAAATAATATATCCAGTAATATATATTCATGCTTATTTATATATTTATGTTTATTTGATGTTTTATATGTTTTCAGCCATAGTTCAGTTGGTTCAGTTTGCAAACATGACATATTAACAATGAACAAAATGACTTATTGTTCCTATTTGGCTTTCCTGGTTATCCATCATGACAGTCAAGACACTGTCACAGACTTCTAATGAACATTTGCTTAATATTTTCAAATAAAGACTGGCTTCCATGTAGAAAGACATCTTCACACATTTATTTTTTGCATGTGCATGTGCACACAGGCATGACCACATGTGTATATATGCAGATGCACATGAACATGTGCATGTGTGTAGAGAACACAGGTTGACAATGAGTGTGTGTATCGGTCATTCTCTATGTTTTTTTGTTTTGTTTTGTTTTTGAGTCAGGTTCTCTCACTTGTCAAATCAGCTAGGCTTGCTTGCTCACAGACTCAGGGAACCTACTGTCTCTGGATCCCCAGCACTGGGATTATAGGTATATGCTGTAGTACCCATCTCTTTTCAATATATGTTCCACGGGATGGAACACTTGCCCTCATGCTTATGCATCATGTAGCATATGGCTGAGCTGTCTCAGCCCCAGGAGCTATGTTTTTTAATGAGGACAATCCCCATGCACTTGCTTATATTGTGTTATACTCATGGAATGGAATTGATGTATCTCTGCTTTTTTAAATCTCCACTTTCTTCTTCTCTTTAACACCTTCATTCCTTCCCTGCTCCAAAGCCTTTGAGGCACCTGTACCTCCCTTTTCTTGCCTGATTTACTGTTCCACTTAGCATGCTCTTGGCCAGGCAGTGAGCATATTGCTCCTGCTGTGATAAGTCACAGCCCTATATTGGAGTGAGCTGTAGCATAACACAGCAAATCCCACGCTCTGACGTCATCTCTAGTTACTTCTAGCTCCGCATTTTCTTCCTCAGTTACTGTAAAGGCAGCCCCTTCCCCACTCACCCCCCCCCCAAGATCTCCCTGTTAGCTTGGGTCTTCACTACTAGAATGTCAAAGGTTTGCAAATGGGGACTTTCTTTACATTTGTTATTTCATGCTGTTCTTTTTCAAATTTGTTTTAAGTAACAAATAGTTGTTGCTATTTGTGGGGTACGGCAGGATGTCATGATGAAGGATGACTGCCAGGCAAATGAATTCGTGCATCACCTCCCAAGCTTGCCATTTTGAGGTGGGAACATTTGAAACCGATGCAGCCAACTTGAAGCGTGGATCATGATAACTCACAGCCATCGACCTGCCATGCAGGAGCTCTCTTGCTCCTCTGGTCTAAATGAAACCTTGAGCCCTCTGACCAGTACTGCCCCAATCATGTCCTGTATTTCTCAATAGTCTGTGCTCACGGCCAGGCTACTCTGTACTTTGTGAGTTTGACTTTTTCAGCCCCCACATACAACTGAGATCATGCAACACTTGTCTTCCTGAGCTTGTTCCTGGCTGAGGGGTAAATTATGGAGCCTCATAATCCTGCTGAACAACTTCTGTAAGGGGTCTTAGGTCAGTATGTTTCAGCCTTCTCTAGTAAAGTGAGGAGGAACTTTGACACCAACCTCATGAGGCTGTGGCCAGGCTTAATTGAGCTACATGAACAGAGTAGCCTGATTCTGCCTGGCACATGGGATGTGTTCCCAAGCATTTGGTGACGGTCACTACTCTTGTGCAGGGCTTAGTGTCTCTTTCTCATATCCTTCCTCTCTCGCATCCTTCCCTGAACTTCTGCCTCCATATCTGTGAAAGGGTAGAATAATTGCATCTGTCTCAGTTTGGGTTTTTATTGCTGGGAAGAAACACCATGACCTTGGAAAACTCTTACATAGAAAACATTTATTTGGGGTGGCTCGCTTACAGTTTCAGAGGTTCAGTCCGTTATCATCAGGATGGGGAGCATGGTGCTGTGTAGGTATATGTGGTGCTGGAGCTGAGAGTGCTACACCTTCTAGGCATCAGGAAGTCTACTGACTGTCACACTGAGCAAAGCTAATGCAAAAGAGACCTTAAAGTCCACCCCGACAGTGACACACTTGCTTCAGCAAGCCCACACCTTCTAATAGTGCCACTCCCTTTAAAGGCCATTTTCTTTCAAACCACAGCTTCTAATCAGTTCATTTGTGAAGAATAAGGACACATAGGTCAACTCAATGTGTTGTCTAGCCCTAATGAACTTTCAATGAATGGTGGCCGTGACTTTGGCCACTTGTAAGACCATGACATTTCTTCTATTGATGGCTATTTGAGGTTTGTGCTATAGACCATAAACTCTCACGATGCTTGGAACCTGAACTGTTCCATCTCTGTGACCAGCCACTTGCTGATTTCTTGGTTTCTATTTTGCATTTGAAGTGTACACTGCACTAAACTCTTGGAATAATACTTCACTTGGAAATATTTTAGCAATGATGACAGTACTCATTTTTTAGAAAATCCTGTTCGTGAGAATCCTGTTTGAGAACTTCCTTGTCACTACTGGAAAAACCTCTAAAGACCCTAGTAAATTTTCTCATATTAAAAAGAAAAATCAGGGTCTTTTTTTTTGATTAATGACTCCATGACCTGGCTCTATCCCAAAGTATAATTTATCAGTCTTTAATTCCCCAAAGTCATTCTGATTTCCTATGGTTATATTTTTAATTTATAGGCCTTTGGCCAGTTTCACAAAAAATTAAATATTGATGCCTTCCAGATCCACATGCTATGGGTGAAGAACAAAGTTGAGTTGTGCCTCGTCACCAGCGGCAGCCCCTACCTAGCCCAATGTTTAAACCTTTTCCCAGCTTTCCCTCTATTAGCATAGGGAACCTGTTTCCATAATGACCTCACCATTGCTGGAGACAGAGGGACCAGGAATGCAGTGTGGTTTCTAGCTAAGAATGGAGAACTTGAAGCCCCAAACCCTGTGTTACAGACTGGGCTCTGCCTCCAGGGCAGAAGGGCGTGAATTTCCCTGTTTGTGAAAGGAAAGAATACTGAATGATGTCGAAGAACATTGTACCTGTGAGGCTTGGGACCCTAGTCCTTCTCACGGAAGTACATACTGTTAGCACTGGCGACCATCAGCTGAGCGCTTCCTATGTGTCAGACATTGTTAATGGCAGTTAGCTCTATGTCACATGCTGATTCTGTGCTAAGCATCTTGTGTCTGTTGTTTATTCTTCACGATAATCCCAGTGGTAGATGAGAGGGGTGGCTGTGCTTCCTAGGCCACTAACCCCGAGGACTAGGAGGTCCTTGCTCATAGGCTTGCCCGAGTGAGAGATAGGAGACTTGGAATCCTGGAGTCTGGCATCCTGTCCTCCTCCTGTTAATTAATTGGTTTGTAAGTGACTTTTATGTGTTGGGGGTGTGTTGTTTGCATATATTTGTATATGCATGCACCCCATGAATGCCTGGTACCTGGGCCTGAGGTTAGAGACTGTTGTGAGTCACCATGTGGGTGCTGGGAATTGACCTAGGTCCTCTGGAAGAGCAGCCAGTGCTCTTAGCTGCTGAGCCATCTCTCCAACCGTCTTCTCACGTTTATTTTGCCCATTCTAAGCACTGCCCCCTTCCCCTGGTTTTTTGTTTGTTTGGTTTGTTTTGGTTGTTTGTTTTCTTGCAACCTTGAGAAGTATGGTGTAGAACCCACTTTTTATACAATAACAAACAGTTCAGGAGCAATGAACAGTTTGCCCAAAGCCTGCAGAGCCCTCCTCCCATCCTCCACGTGTTCTTCTGACGTCACACGCCATCCTGCAGAGCCCTCCTCCCATCCTCCACGTGTTCTTCTGACGTCACACGCCGTCCTGCAGAGCCCTCCTCCCATCCTCCACGTGTTCTTCTGACGTCACACGCCGTCCTGCAGAGCCCTCCTCCCATCCTCCGCATACTCCTCTAATGTCTAAAAATCTGTTTCCTGGGTTGAGGAGACAGAGGGGTGGATCAGCACCTGCTGGACAAGCATGCGTTTTGGGGGAGCAGAGATAGGCAGATCTTTGGAATTCACTGGCCAGCATGCCGAGCCAAAAGGGGAAGCTTTGGGGTTAGTGAGAGACCTTGTCTCAAGGGAATAAGTCAAAAAGCAATAGAAAAAGACACCCCAATGTCTTCCTCTATTCTCTGCATGTTTATCCATGAAGGGGAGCACACACAGGTACACATCATATAAACACATGTGTACAACACACATGTGCGCACGCATGCACGCGCGCACACACCCCTAAAAGCTAAAAGCCAATGAAAATATCTATTTCTTGTGTATACGAAGGTAAGAGTCAAAATGTGATGCATAATCTGGTTGGTTCATTTTTCTATTCTGAGATTATATGGCCAATTAATACCAGCTGCTAGATGGATGAGAGAAATCACATGATACTGATAGCTTCTTTCACTCTTCTGGGCATTTAGAAAAAATAAGTCTTCCACTTTCAAAATGCAGACTAGACGGCTTGGACTTATCTTGCCTCACCATCTCTGGTGTGCAGAGTTGGCCTCCCAGGCTCTTGGCCTGAAATTCTAAGTAATAGTTGTCAGGAAATGGGCAGCAATTCTTCCCTTGCTTGTTGTTTGTGTAAATACTGAGCGCCATGGTGACCAGATGCAGACAGCCAGATGAAGACCAGAAACATATGGAGATGTGGACGCCTGGAGAAGGGGTATCTGAAAGAAAGGCCTTGTTTGGTTCATCTTGATGTGACCATGTTGCTAACATGTGTGTGTGTGTGTGTGTGTGTGTGTGTGTGTGTGTGTGTGTGTGCGCGCGTTACTAACATGCTTGATTTTGTGTATGTTTCGATGAGAAGACCAGGCTACACTAAGAATCACGAGTTAATTAATTGATATCTCACTTTTGTTCTAACAAAAACTTCTAAGAATTCACTAATATAGTTGGAAAAGATAAAAGCTCTGACCATGGAAAGTATCAATATAACCAAAAGATACATATATAGTTTCTGTATTTGGGATTAGGAACTTGGCTTTAGTTTCCTAGTGCCATAGCAACATGGAAAATATGATTAATCATGTAAGTTCAAGTGTTCATGAAAGAGAGTCACACCAAAGTTGCATGAGAAAGAAAGCTATAATTAACAGCTAGGCATAAAAAAAATCCTACTATAGGTACACCGATAGATGATGAACTCTGATTCCAATGTTTTGCCTATCACTTTGCCTCTGGTAGGAGACCAGTGTCATTCAAGATGGTAGGTTTGAAAGTCATTGTTAAGACAGCTGCTCAACTCAATAGAAGAACAGATGGCTCATGAGCGGTGATGTGCCTTGGTCCCCCTAACTCTGTCTATACACTCCATGGATTTTGCTGACTTTTTGGAATAGTGGGCATCTATTACAGCCTTGGCTTATATTGCCAGGCTCATTAGACACCATTCAGAATGGTGTTCAGCAGATGCAGAGATCCACAGCCAAGCACTGGACCGAGCTCCGCAAGTCCTGTTGAAGAGAGAAAGGAAAGATTGTGTGAGCCAGAGGGTCAAGGTTATGGCAGGGGAACCCATGGAGACAGCTGCCCTGAGCTCATGAGAGGTCATGGACTCTGGACTTAGGGAGCCTGCCTGGGGCCAGTCTAGGCCCTCTGCATGTGTGTGACAGTTGTGTAGCTTGGTCTGTGAGGCTCCTGGCAGTGAGATCATGATCTGTCCCTGGCACACTTAGCTGGTTTTTGGTAACGTGTCTCTCCCCAAACTGGATTACCTAGCCCAACCTTGATGCAGGGAGAGGAGCTTGGTCCTGCCTCAACTTGATGTGCTATGACTTTGTGCACATCTTTGAGGGCCCCTGCCCCTTTCTGAATGGACAGGACAGAAGAGGAGTGGGTGGGGAGGGAGATAGATGGGAGGTAGGGGTAGTGAGTGGTAGGAGAGGAAGGAGGGGAAACTGTGGTTGGTATGTAAAATAAATGAAAAAAAAAATCCCAACTCATGAAAAAACTAACAAACAAAATGGTGTTCAGGCTTCAAAACTTCCATAGAAAATGACAAGAAAGAAAAGAAGTCTTGAAAGATGCACTTTGCTTTCTATAGCTTTCTGCTTTGTGAGATGAAAGTTAGGTTTACCATCGAAATGGTCAAATACTGAGAATCTTCCAGGAATGGGCCATTTTGCTGACACTTTGGCTGTAAAAAAAACAAAACCCACAGGAGGTCAAACAAGAGCATTTGTATAGAACAGAGCAGGGGGACTGTTAGCCATGGCCTAACTCGTGGCCTGGGCTAGGACTGGCTCTTTAAGAGAGCGATGCTGGTGGCATGTGGAAATGAAGTGGGAATTTCATCTTTATCTGTAAACACTGGAATCAGCTGGGTCTCTGCATTTGCGCAACATCCTGATCACATTCCTTCCGCAGTGGTGGAGCTGAGCAGTTATGACAGAAAACACGAGGCCCTCGAGGCTAAGATGATGTGTTATTTGGTCTTTTAGGAAAATTTGCAAAGTCCCATAGTGGTGGAGAGGGTACTTGTTGTGTGTCGGCAAGGTGATGCCTCCATGGTGCATGTGATTCTCTTCAGTCTGTGGCTCGTCCTTTATGCCCCTACATACTGATCTCTAAAACATGGCACCTGCTAAACCTGCATGATGAGCATCCTGAGAGGAAGAAAGAACGTTCTGGAAACCTGGAACCATAGGCCAAGTACCCAGGACTCTATAAACCAACATCATTTTGCTCATGGAGCAGATGACTCTGTTCTCTTAGGGTGTGTTTTTTTCTTTGCCCCTTGCTGTGTTGCTCTCTGAGGCTGCCCCTCACTAACCTGTCAAGTTGTAAGCATTTGAAAGTTTTGTGTCACAAAACAGTGCAGTCATCCCCATTCCTGCCTCTACTGGACACTCATCACATTTACTGTCAGTTCCATCATTTTCTCAGGAGCCTGGATAAAATGGCTCTTAAGAAATATTTGTTTAATGTGTTCACTTTCCAGAAGGCTCTGCATTTGATGTTGTTATTTAATTACAATTATTTGAAAGTTGATGTAAGCAGAGGTAGATCAGGTTGAAGAAGAAAGAGAGGGAAAGTTCAGGGCTCACGGGGGTAGCTTGTAAAATTATCCACTTAGGAAATTACATTAGCACTCTGAGCTGAGTTATTTTTTTTAAAAATGAAAGGATTTTAGTTTTCAAAGACTGAAAGGAGGCTCATGTGATTATTATGAGGGCTGCAAAGTGGTTATCGATGCCATTTGTCATCAGGGCTCAAGCATCCTAAGGATCATCTCATTTTGGAAACATAACCACTAATCTCTGGGTCACTCTAGGCAAGAGCAGCAGGCTTGCCCCGTTATTTCAGACCATGTGAACATCTGTGGTACCCACTGCTGTGAGTTTGGGGTTCTAGCCATGGAAGGCATGGTTGTCCACCTGAGGAAAATCGATTATCTGTGTGTGGGGGAGACAGGCATTTCAACTTAGAATAGCAAGTATTAAGAAGGATACAGACTAAGGTACCGTGGGAGTACAGAGAAGGACATTAGTGAAGCCTACTTGGGAATCTTGAAAAGGCTTTTTTTGGGTAGACAAAAGGAGAGTTTGGAGGTTTTGTTGCAATGCTTTGAATTTGCCAGGCATATGTGTTCTGGGCAGATGGAAGAAGATGTGGGTGTGCAGAAGCACAGAGCAAACTGTCCAAGGGACCTATGTCCACAAAGCAGAGTAGGATGTAATTGGAGAATAGGAGTTTAGGGAGAAGGATCAAGAATTGAGACACCCTGGGTACCAGGTCACAGGGCTTGGAATGTCTTCTGGTGAAAAGCTAAAGAAATTGTGCTAACTCTACATGGCAGGGATGTAAGTAGAGTGATCAGCTGGCTTAGTATTCCAGGGTAGACCAGCCGTCCTGGTAACCTGATGATGAGCTCCCACTGAAAGTTCTAGAACCAGTTTCTGTAATAGTCTCTCTTGGATCTAGGTACTGCTGACCGGCCTTGGCATCTTTTATTATTAGCATTTGCTAAATGCTTACTGTATACTGACTGTGTGCTAGATCTTGTACTATTGTGTGGTAATGTATAAACAAAATGCACACTGTCTGGTTCAAGTTCTCATGACAGCAATTTCAGAGCGAGGCAGAGCTGGTCCTGCAGCCTGTGCCTAGACAGACTCTCAGCTGTCATTTTGTTCATCTCCAAGCTCAAATTCAGTGAAGCCTATGCTTCGTATGGAGGACTCCGTCTTTATAAAGCCAAAGGTTATTTTCTTCAGAGCCCCTAAACCTTAGAACCAACTCTAAGCGTGTGGGGGAGACAACAAGCTTGTTTTTATATAGGAAAGATTTCCCATCGACTCTGTTTCAGTTTTCTATTATTGTCCTTGGACATGTAGTGGTTGCCAGATCTCAAGAACAATAAACAAGTGTCAATCACTTACACACTCACACGTCTAGGATAGATAGTCCCAGGGAACTGCTACGGCCAAAATGGTAAGGGGACCAGCACTGCTTCACGTGACTCTCCCGCTCTGATGGACCTCTCCCAGCATGTCCTTATACTATCTAGTTCCTTCCATTAATAGCCACGCAACTTCATTTCTGAACCATTCACCATCATGTCAAGATTCATTTTTTTTTCTAAACTGTGCACCTAGATCCATGTATCTCTTTCCCAGATATGACCTCCCTTTTTTGTTTTGTTTCATTTGTTTGTTTGTTTTAATGCAGGAAAGTCATTATTTCTTATGCTCTCGATACATTAATTTTCTTTTCTTTTAAACTTCACTTTCATGTTTATTTCATTATATCTATATATTCATAGAGATATGAATTTTTTTATACTCATGTCTGTACTCCACATGTGTGTCTAGTGCCTGAAGAAGTCAGAAGAGGGCATCTAACCTCCTGAAACTGGAGTTCTGGATGGTTGTAAGCCACCATATGGGTGCTGGGAGTTGAACTCTGGTTCTCTGCAAGAAAAAGTCCTCTTAACCCCTGAGCCATTTCTTCAGACCCTACATCTGCTTTTCTTAATTTTTAATTTGGGCTGGAATGGCATTAGCTCATTTAGCAGTTGAATTACATGCTTGGGCCTCTATCTCATCTCAAGTTCAGAAAAAAGAACCAATCCACAAAAAGTGTGTGTGTGTGTGTGTGTGTGTTGTGATCAACTTTATCCATCTTACTGAGTCAGCTGTCTTTGGTGTTTCATCCTTCAGTTGTATTCCTGGGATTTTGTAAAGAGTCTTTGAAATATGTATTGAATTAAATAAGTTTATTCATTTGTTCAGTAAATATTTATCAAGCCCCAAATATTGTCCTCAGATTTAGATATGGATGCTGTCCTTTCTCTGATGGACTCATGTACCAATCATAAAAGTCAGTGATAGATATTAAATGTCTGGCAATCAGGATTCAAGGCATTGTCAGTGGTGCTGCACCTTTTCACAATGAAGACCTCTCTGTTCAATTTAAGAGCTCCTGTGTTTGATTACAATTCTAGTCATTGCTCGGTGATTGATAGTTGGGGCTTTGGTGAGCTATTGACACAGCTGCCTGAACAGGCAACCATAGTTAATGGATGTGGAAACTGTCTACACATTTAAAAAGCAGGTTCCTGTTAAACATCCTGAACTTGGTCAACATCACACTTGTGGAGCTGTTCATTTCAGCAGAAGTCTCCTCCTTGTCATGGGCTATTCAAACATTCCCCCGCCCCGTGCTGCCTGATGGGCATAAATCATGACTCATGTTAGGTATAGGAGCAGGTGGTGAATACTTAAGTCCACACAAGGAATGCTTTCTGTCCGTGTGCCTTGGGTGAGAGCCAGTCGAAAGCCCCCACCCCGACTGGCTCTAGACACCCCATTAGCATTGCCTGGGGTGTTGCCCTTTCTCAGCAGCTGATATGGGACAATTTTGAGGGTGTATTACCCTAATAGATCCAGCATTTAAAATGCAAAGCACATTCAACTCTTCATTTTTTTAAAAAATCAAATATCAAGAGTCCACCAAGCACCAGAAATGCATCAGTGGACAAAACACCTGCCATTGTGAAAACATGGCTGCCACTACTCATCTGTTAAGTAGGAAGCTCGGGTGATGTGCTGGACAGTAAGAGCAATAAGAAGGGCATGTGATGCTGGGATAAAGGGCTGTAGGGTATATGATTGGACTAATTTGAACAAAGAGCTGAGAAAAATAAGTTAACTATAGAGCTATTGAAAAATATCAACCATTTAGATAAGACCAAGGTCTCTGGGCCCATCAGATGGTGCTATCAACCCCCAGACGACATTAGCTTCTAA
The DNA here is from genome assembly GCF_000317375.1 of Microtus ochrogaster. NCBI lineage: Eukaryota > Metazoa > Chordata > Mammalia > Rodentia > Cricetidae > Microtus > Microtus ochrogaster. Next base: position 23,770,685 of record NC_022027.1, read on the forward strand.
TAGATGCTGGAAACAAGGCATTGGATACTTTGCATATATTGCTTGGAATCTGCTAGCAGGTGGGTTGTATTATCCATAGCCACATACGGTTGAGGAAATGAAAACTCAGATTAAGTCAAGTCTTATATCCCAAATAGCAGGGATACTACTACTGAATCTGCCTTTGAACTTTTAACACAGAAAGCCTGAATATTTTTCTTTTTGCCATGTGGCTTTTCATGTATTTATGACCCTAGTGGGAATGGGCTGAAACTAACTCAGGAATTAGGGTGTTTTTTTTAAGTGACGGGGGATATAGCTCACTGGTAGAGCACTTGCCTATCATGTATCATGTCCTAAGTTTGCACCCCAAGATGAGAGGATTTGATGGGGGGAGATGAATACTGAAAGAGAGAATATGACATCATTAATACTCTACAAAATCCTTATCAGGATCAACTTTTCCCAGGAAATCTCACCCAACAAGGCAAAGAGTACTTGGAGCGTGACATCCAATGAGACCATCCACGTTCCTTGTATAGTCTGGTTGCCATGAAGCCATCCTGTCCATCTGATTATTAATGGGATATGTCTCTAATTCCTTTGGGTACCCGGTCAGTTCTTGGTGGTGAACTGCATTGAGTAGTGATGGCTTGAAAATCTCAGGCCACAGGTAAGCACAGACCTTCCTTAACTTCCACGGCTGCAAACCCAGTCACAGAGTGGCCTGCTGCAGAATGGGTGACATTTCCCCTGTAGTAACGGTATCACAATGGAGTCCCTTATACCTGATGCTTAGGGACTGGATGGCAGTAACTCACCCGTGAACCAGCAATGTTGTGAAAGTAAAGATAAATGTAAAATTGTGTTTCGAGACCTGTAAACGGTGGTTATACAAGGGAGCCCTGTGTAGTCAGCGTGGTTAGTACGGTAATAAAAGCCCAGCCGCACTCTCCCCATACTGAGAATTTACAAGGGTTTGGATGGTATAACCCGAAAAACTGAGAGTCTAAGGCCCTTCCTCTCAATAAATAACCTTAAATCAAGCAAAGGCATATACATGTGTTTGTTTGTTAAGATATATACCTCTTCTAGGGTCAGAACCAAGGCAGCTTTAAGCACTTTCGTGTTAGGGCTTAATCAGTAGTGGAATGCCTGCCTCATATGTGTGAGAACAAAGTTTCAATCCCAAGTCTGTCCGTCTGGCAACACTGAGATATTCAGATACCATTAGAAACATAGGATGATGAGAAAGTTCTATTTCCTAGAATTCCCTGCACACACTACAGTTGAAAGGGCTTCTTCTGTGAGGGAAGTAGGCTGGCAAATGCCAACTCCCAACGGATGCTATTCAGTGAGGAGCTTTTGTGCAGGCTCAATTGTGAGGCTAAGGACTTAAAATGGGAGACCCCGTCCTGGCACCAGTGCAGACTCTACCTGCCCCAGAAGGGTGCTGTGTGACCTGCATCAGCCTGGTGGCGCAGTGCAGACTCTACCTGCCCCCGAAGGGTGCTGTGTGACCTGCATCAGCCTTGTGGTGCACCTCAAGGTTGTCTCCCAGGCTCTGGCTGTTAGTTTACTTAAAGCTTCAAGCATTGCTGATATTCACATCAGACCAAATGGAAGTCCCCAATAAACACTCTGTGCCTTTGGGAACCTTTTCACACATTGGTGACAACCCTCGGGCCATTTGAGTCTCTTCTAAAGGCTCTTAAAAAGCCAATACTGGTAATGATTTTTCAGAACTTCAAAGCTTGTCTCTTGAAGCTGTAAAGGCGGGAACAAAAAGGCACCGGCCTTAGATCTTATAGGCATGCCCTGCAAGCAGGCATGGTATCCATTGAACCAGTGGCTAGGGAAGTGGCCTGGATACTGATGAGGCATCCTCCCAGCTAGAAGTTTATTGGTTCCTTCCCCAGCAGGCTACAATTCATATTCTTTTCAACAGCCTGCCTAGCCTCATTTCCTGCCCCTTTATCTCACTTTCTCCACCTCCCAGTGTTACTCCTTTACCTCCCTTCCCTCTTCAGAGAGGAGCCTGACTTGACTGACCACCCTTAGGGTGACCTTGTTCATGTCACCTCTCTAAAGTCCCCTTTGGAAATTTCTGGGTGGGCTCCCAGCTCCCAGTACAACTCTCTTTGCTGGGACTAGTCATATCATATTGAAAGATAATGTCTAGGAGTCTCCTCTTGAGACTGTAAAGTCTATGGGAGTTGGAAACCATTGTCTGTCCGTTCCTTCAGTGTGTGGCTTGATTATAGCTCATGGGTGATTGAATTAGCATGATTCTGTAAAGAGGAGGGTTCCTCTTATATCTCAGGGTTGCTTTTGTTAAAATGCGATGATTTCCCATTTAAATGCTCACTCCATAAACACATTGTCACCCTCTGATTCTGTGTATTTAGCTAGCTTTATGAACCAGATGTATTTTTATTTTGTTTTACCCAAGAGGGCCTCATCTGTGTAGCTTTTCTCTGGTTTGGCAGATTACATTTGAAGGTTGGGGAGGGTTGGGACAGTGGGTAGAGGAGCAGATTTTGTTATTTGCTTTTTAGATAATCCTCTCCCAATTGCAGGCTTTAGTAAAGCACTCTTGTTTCTGTTACTAACAGAAGATGCTAAGCATAAGTTGGAAGGCTAGCTTCACGTGACCCTTCTCGGGTACCTTCAGCCTCCTTCCTTTTTCTCTAGACATTTCCTGCAGCCTGTGTCATCTCCTCCCTGAGGCCCGTAGGAAGAAGGATCCTATGCTCCCTGTCTCCATCTGTTCTTCTCGAATGTCCTCAGGGAAGGCCCACACTGAAGCCTAGCCTGTGAGTCTCACATTCTCTGTCCCTCACCTCACTACCGTTGCCTTCCCGTGAGTCTACAAAACTCATCAGCTCCATTCTCCCTTTGTTCTCCCCTTTCCTGAGCCTGACTGCATCTCTCCAGTTCTGCCTCCTCCACGCTTGACTCTACCGCAGGTGCATACACTTCCTCGTTATCTCCTGTCATTGGAACCCTGGCTTATTTCCATCCTTCCCAGAGTTTAAACCTGGAGGTACCAAGACTCATCTGCTGCCTCGCACCGGACTCAACCCCACTGTGACATTACCATCCCTCCCTGTGACAACCCTCCCCCCACTACAGGATATGGTTCTCCTATGTGGTTCTTAGCCCACCCTCTATCAGGATGCTTCATTTTCTTAATGACCTACTTTCCTTAAAAGCCACCCTGCATTCACAGCCACCATGCTCGAGCCATTCTCAATACTCAGTCTTCCGTGGGGTTGTTCCACAGGCCAGGAAATTCACCTGAGTTCTGTCTGTCACAGCTATCTGCCTACCTCCCGATGGCGCCAAAGTTCTGCTCCTTCAGGACAACAACAAACTTCCTTCGAAGCCTTTTCAAGACTTTCAAGGCCATGCAAGACCGACAGCAGTAAAGGCCCAAGGGAAATCCGTGCCCTATTCATGGTCAAACAATCTCGGAGACAAATGGACATATATGAAAATGCCCGTCCATGCCTCCCTCAGATGGAGCTACTTCCAAACTTCATGCTCATGTGTGCCTCTTCTACTGTCTTCCCTAGATTCGGGCACAAATCAGTTATGTGCCTTTTCTGCCCCAGGCCTTCAGAACTGTGAGCAGATCCAAGGTGTGACTTGCATCTGTAGGATTTACAGGATTCTTCCTGAACCTATATTGCTTGATCAAAGCTCTCTGTGAAGGACTGGAGACAGTGCTGCTCCAACCTGTGTCAAAGTCCTGTGTGGGTGCTCATCCCTCTCTGTTCCCTTCTCCAGGTCAAGAGTGCTGCATTGAAATGCGGTCTTGCTTCGTGTGCTGTATTTCTATTTATTTATTTATTTATTTTCAGAACGGCATGGAATTTTCTGTAAGGACTGGAAAGATCTAGTTCTGTGCCGCTGATTGCTTTGTAAATCTTGGTGAGTCAGGGCTTGTTTGTAAGCGACGGGAACACTCGGGTTCTTTGAGGCTGGCGGCGCATGAGCAGAATGCAGAAGAGCTCATTAGAATGTATAGTCATGGCACTCGCTTTGACGCTGTGCACGGGAAGGCTGTAAACACATCTGGGCCATCAAGTCTTATGTCTGTATTTCACGGGGACGTATGTGCTTGCCATTGCTGTATGGAAATTAGTTTATACGATTTCTTTGAATACCTCGATCTTAAGTTCTTCTTTTCCACTAAGACAAAATGACGAAAAGAAAAGGAAAAATGAAATGACAGAGAAATAAAGAGAAAGGAATGCACTCTAAAAAGTTGCAGTGATGGTAGATTTTGAGTGCCTACCAAGAATTTAATCAGCAGGAGACTTAGGGGAAGGAGATGGGAAGGTCACCCACCAATCCCCTTCTTTATGTCTTGTAATTACAGCGTGAAGAAATTGAAGGATGTCACAAGAACACACACTTCAATAAACATTCTCCTGAAACAGCATTTAAGCATCCACAGAGCTCTCCCCAGAGGACTTTAAACCCCTCCTGTCTGGAGAGGGTTCTGATTATAAAATACTTCTTCATGGCTCTCCCTCTTTGGAGGCAGTATCCTGATTGCTTTGTGGGCTTGAGATTTGGTTTTACTTTTGCTTCTGTTGTGTGGCTTCTGAGCCACTTTCAGAAGTAGCCTAGATGGCCTTTTTGATATGTCACCAGCATGAAATGACAGGAAGAGTCCTGTGACACCTCTTTTTGGGGGCGGAAAATGCCTCTCCTTAACTTTACATACCATGGTCTAACTCTGCAGTCCAGATTTTCTTTAACTTCCCGCAAAATTGCCTCCTCTTAATCACCAGTTGTGGGACAGGATGAGAAATTTTCTGTTCCCTCCTTTTCAGTGTGATGATGAGTGAGGTTTTCTAAGTGCTATATTTTGGCTTTTCCTTGTCTCTGAGAGCAGTTAAAGAGGACTTGCAATGTCCCTTGATCGGGTTTCTATTCAGAAATGAAAGAAACGGGAGAAGTATCAGGGAGTCTGGTACTAGCTTAATAATTCTAATGAGATGCTAAAATAGGAAGGTATGCTTTATCATACATTAGCATGGATCCTATCAGCTCTAAAGAAAATTTGCAATCTCAGTCAAATGTGCTGGTCAATAGCAAATAGCAAAATTCTGCATTGCTGCCCCCTAATATCAGGGCCTTAGGCACTGGCACAGCTAACATTGTGTGGGGGCTCTTAGGATCTGAACTCAAGTCATTGTGGTTGTGCAGTAAGCACTTTACCCACTGAGATGTTTCCCCTCAATTCCAGACTAGGTTAAACTGAGCATCCCTGCTTTTAATGAAGATAGATCGTGACGTAAACTTCAAACACTGCATAAGTGGGAGGACTCATCTACTATTAGTAGCTGCTCTGACAGATTACAAGAGAGGAACAGCTAATGATAAAAGATGTATTCTGGCTCGTGGTTTCAATCCAGAATTAGCCAAACTGTTGCTTTGGGCCTAAGGGAAGACAGAAAATCGTAGTGATGAGAGATTGTGGCAGAGTCCACTGCTCACCTCATGGCACCAAAAAGCAGAGAGAAAGAGGAAGGGTCCGGGGGACAAGTCATTCTTCAATGGCATACCTCCAGCAACCCGCTTCTAACCAGGCGGTGTAAACCCAGTGCCCTCCTCTGACCTTCAGAGGCATTGTGTGTTCATGGTGCACATGCCTGCATGCAGGCAAAACACCTATATTCATAAACTTTTTAAAATTAAAGAAAAAAAACATAAAGTAGCTTAACTTTATATGCCTTAATTTCCTCCCATAGTATGCTGTTTAAATGAGGTAATATTAAAATGAATGTGTTTTAAGATTAATACATCAAAAGAGCAATGGCAGACGTGTTTCAGGTAGTCTGTGTTACTGTTAGCGTTATGAATGTGATGGTAACGTCTGCAGCCCTGCAGCTCCGACATTTACTGAAGGGGCCATCAAATGATGTTTGAGGAACAAATAGTCGAGGATCCATTTAAACAAAAGCAGTGGTGGATTAGCAAACTCGCCACAAGGGAAGCTTACCTACCACTTCACAATACATTCTGTAACCTGAAAGTAGCTCTAAACTCCTCACCCCAGAAAAGATTACTAAAGACCCAGTTGTGGGCCTGCATGTATGTGTGTGTGTGTGTGTGTGTGTGTGTGTGTGTGTGTGTGTGTACAGGTCTGTAAACATACATGTTTTCAATGGGGCCAGAAGTCAGGGGATGACAAAGACACTGGATATCTTTGTCAATTGCTCTGCCTTGTGCATTAAGGCAGGGTCTCTCACTTGAGCAAGGAGCTTGCTAATTCAGTCAGTCTAACTCCAGGCAGGCCAGCTTGCTGGGAGTATAGGTAGGTTGCCACACCTACCTTGGATTTACAAGGGAGGTGGGGATTCAAACTCCTGTCCTCACTCTTCCACAGCAAAGCTTAGCCCATTGAGCTGCATCCCAGCCCCCTTCTTCACCAGTATTACGACACAGGGATTGTGACAGTCACTTGCGAGGGGTTGTTCGGGATCTGACCCACATAAACACTGAGTGAGTGTTCTTGAAACTATGGTGACATAATGTTCTACTTATTTTGGGTCTAAATTTTTTTCAAACACCCTTGCTAGAAAAATACTCTAAAATAGATGATTTCTTCTGGCTTTCCTTCAGAGAAAGTGAATAAGAAAATTATGAGGCTCTGAAAAGTGGGCCAAGATGTTGATGAGATGTCTGTGAATGTGGCTGGGTATAATCAAATGTAAATTGTCTTCCTTGTCACAGAACACAGTGGGGCTACAAGCCTGGGTGCTGGCAGTCCCCGTAAATAGCAAGTAGCTATTGGAAAAGGTTGTTTGCCTTTGAAACTGAGTGCAAAGATAAACATGGGAAAGAATCTTCTCAACTTCTGGGTCTTTCAGCTGGTTAGTTAGTTATCACCAGCTTAGGTGAGGTCTTTGCTCCCTGGCAGTCTGCTTACACTTCTTTTTTTTTTTTTCTTTTGTCTATCTGTGTTTCCAGCTCTTTGTTCTGTTGACTTCCCAGCTATGGGACAATGAAAATGTGCACAGACTGCAAGAGGAAAATGCTCCCCATAACTGAGTTTGGGGCTTCTTAATGCTACACCACGTAGAAATGACTGAGCTAGGGAAGTTGGAGTACACAGCTGAATCCAAACCAGCATTGATGGTGTTGACAAACTGGCTTAGTTGTCATGATGTCCTGTGACCTGTACTGGGAGATTCAGGAGTGACAGCTCGATGATCAAATACTCCCTTTCTTTCTCTGGGGGAACCCTGTGTACCCCTCGCTGGCCTCCGACTTGCCGCGGTTCCCATGTGTGTAAGTCCCCCACTCAGCTTCATTTTCTGATTGACTGAAGGAGCCTGAACGCCAGGCCTTTGGCCTGCAGTAAATGTGCTTGCTGTTGTTGCAGTCTGGGGTAAGCTAGACTGTGAGCCCCAGAAAGAGAGACACACATAGGTCTCCCCTACAAAGACTGGACCCACAAAACATTTAGTGTGTAGGAGAAGAGAGCATGTTGCTCTCGCCAGATGCCGAGGGCAGGGCTTAGAAGAGCATGCCTGCCATCTTTCTCGGAACACATCCCTCTGCTAGCTCATGAGCAAGGCGGCAGAACAGGACCTGGGGACCCATTTCTAGTGGGGCTCTTTCTCCTCAGAAGCAGGAAACAGATCAGGAAGGCCTGCTGTGTTACAACATGCAGCGGATACCTGTGATTTAAGCACAAACAGAACAAAACTAAATCTCTGGCTCTCATCATTCTACCTTGCTACCCAGATGAGTAGAGATAAAGATCAGGATGGTTGCAGAAATAATGATACACAGGACTCCAGCTATGCTGCCAAGAGCAGAGTCTCAATCCTGAATGTTCACCCTCAAACATAACCTGCTCGCTGGAGGAGACCTTGCTCCTCGATAGGTGCATTTCTTCTATTCAGCCCTCTTTTTCTTGGGGGATTTTGCATTTGAGGAGCTTGCGTATCTTTATTTATTATGGTTTGTGTGCTTATGCCTGGAACCATCAGTTTTGGAGAAGGAATGAGTTGTGGTATTGGACATAAATACCAAGGAAAGCAGAGGATGGACAGTGGCCCTGCTCTGGACATTTTGTGGCTTTGATGATCTGATACGTAGTTCTGGATAAGAAGGTCTCAAGAATCAATATTTAAGGAAATGTTGATGCCACAGGGGTGAGTGACACTGCCCAAAAAGAACAGGCAGGAAAGTGTAATTGGCCAGGAGGTATATGACTTGGGAAACTGGTCATTTAAGAAGTGGAAGGAAAAGCCGGGCATTGGTGGCACATACCTTTAATCCCAGCACTCGAGGGCAGAAGCGGGCAGATCTCTGTGAATTTAAGGCCAGCCTTCAAAGCTACAGAGAAACCCTGTCTCGAAAACCAGAAACAAACAACAACAGAAGTAGATGGAAGTAACTCAGTGGCAAGCTGAGAAATGGAAGGAGGTATGCGGTGGGAAGTGGAGTATTCTAACATCAACTAGAAGGCAATTGTCTAAAGAGAGATGGTAGAGAGCTAACCAGGGCAATGGCTGTGAAGGGGCCTTGGATTAGCAAATAGGGCCCTAATAGCCAACCTTCCCAACATACACAGCGCATGGGGAGAACTGATTAGATGGGGAGGGGATCACCTAGGGAGAGAGGTGGACTAAGTAGGGACAATTATTAACGGCGCAAGAGATAGGGCAATCATGAAGGGGGGTTGAAAATGTTGAGGGAGTCACCCCTTGCTTGGAGGGCTGTTGCTTAGGGTAAGAATGTTTGTGTTCAGAGGAAAAAGAAATGGCCACTGATGGGAAGAAGGTGACTAGTGGTGAGGGGCTGAATAACACAGATAGGAATGATGATCTGCCAAGTACCCACTCAAGGTCTTATAAACACAGAGTTTGGGGGGCAGTTAGAGCTACAAGCGGCAAACAAAATGAAAACCCGCAATTCAGTCCGACAGTGGATTTCAGTAGATTCCCATGGGAGTTGGCGTTACACTCTATCTCACTGTCAGAAAATGGTATGTTCTACAACTTTCTACAACTTTCCCCAATACTAATTGTTGCTTTTGTTTGTTTGTTTTTGGTTGTGTTTCTTGGTGACCAGGATCAAACCCAGGGCTTCAGGCTTTCTTAGTTGTGTGCTGTACCGTTTGAGCTATGCCCCTCCCAGGCCCTCAGTCCTAGTCTTTGCACAAAAGCAAAGAAAATATGAGATGCCTTAATTCCCAGAGGTAACTCAGGAGTGAGCTGGAGTGAAATGGAATTTGACAGGGAGGTAAATAGAAAGGACCTCTGAGATAAGGCTTTCTGGCAGAAGAAAACAAGGCTTCTGGTAGCGTATTTGGTGCAGGGGGAAGATGGTAGAGGAGAGGGGTTCCAAACAGTCTATCATAATAATGAATGATGTACTACAGGCTGAAATGAATTGATTCAGATTTGGCATGGGGAGTTCATGTTTTCACTTAAGTGTCTAGTTAGATAGACTTTGGATGCGTAGAAGGGAAAGACTTAGTAAACCTTGGGTTAATCAAGAACATATAAGACAAAGGACTTCCAGGAATTAAGTCATTAAAAGAAGAAGCAGACGTGAGCCTTCTAAGGAGGAAGCAGATACTCCCCACGGGCTGTTGGCATTCAGTAAGGCTAGAGGTTCTTAGATTCTGAGTCCAAAATGCAGTTGTCTGCAGTAATGGGGCACTTTGTATGTCAGCGATTGTATAGATAAAGAAAGTCTCTACTCATTTTGACTGAGGGAAAGCTTTCAGATCCTCTTCAAGCATGGAAACCAGGATGGGCCTGAAACTCAACTATCACACGGCTTTTTTTTCTGCAGCAGTGATGAGCTGGCCAGACAGAAGACAAAATGAGGAACCATTCCTGTCTAACCGTTTATGTTGGCTTGGCTGTAATTGCAGAAGGCCTCTAGCTGAGAACCAACAGCACCAGAAATCAATTTAGTTTAAAAATTTGTTATATTTTCTGGACTGAAGTTTAATACTTATATGAAAATTAAGATTTCTTAAATGTGTGAGAAAATAAAAGCACACGTAATGGTCTGCCCTGTCTTAGCATTATAGTTTGCAGCCCAGGTCTTTCTGTCTGTTTCTATAAACTTATTATATAAATGGCATGGCCGAGGTTACTGTAGACATCAGTTCTATCCTTTATTCTTCCTTGACCTTGATCATGAGGATTTCCCTATGCTGTTAAGTAATTCTTTGAAAAATGCTATTCTGATGGCTATATAACCTTGTCCCATATGGTTGTACAATAAATTACTCGTGTATTTCTTTTTTGGCCAGTTGGGGATGTTTCTATTTTTTAAGCTATTATAAATCAACTTAAGATGAACAATACTGAACATCAATCTTCCTTTTTCCTAGCCATTTTTAGGGCAAATTCCCAGTGGTAAAATGGCTACATCAAAGAAAACCCACATTTTTATGGTTTTTGAGACATTGTCAAGTCTTCCTCAAAAAGGTTGCAGTATACATGATGCATGTAAAAAAATGCCATACAGCCCCCAAGGGGGTATTTGATGATGGAAGCTGATGGCCATTAGGTCATTAGTTTTAAGAACTATTTTTAAAGGTTTGAGTTCTGGATCTTTGCCATAAGCTTTCATCTGTAATGCAATGAAGAAGAAAAATGTAGTATTATATGCCATCTGCAAGGAGCTTGTGCCAAGTGATCCAAATGCACCTCCTTTTATGAACACAAACCTTGGAGGCAGGAAACAGCCCTGGCTTTGTTGCGCTGGTTTTATTATATGGAATCAGGTGGGATCTGGCAGGGGAGGTCCACTGAACTTTTCAAAAAGACAAAGCGTGTTGCTCTTACATTGGAGACCATTCTGGATCTGACGGCTGCTCCCATGAGCCCCCTTTCTGGATGCCGCAGCATCCAGAGCCCTCCCTGGGAGACGAGGTGAGGTCACAAACCTAGCTCATCAACCATCACTGCTGCCAGTGGTTAATGCATCGGATTTAAGCAGTGCAGATCGTAAGAGTGGCCAGCTTTTTTTTTTTTATGCTGTTTGAAGTTGTCTACCCGGCTGTATAAGGGAGTAAAGTGGACAGGACACCGGGGTCAGATTTAAGCCCCAGCTCTGCCACTGGCTACCTGTGTGACCTTGGAGAATAATTTCGTCCCTCAGAATCATAGTTATTTTAAAACCGTGTGTGAAATGTCCATTGCACCTTCACTTCTACAGGCGCCCCCCCACTCGTGTGGTGTTTCTCCTTCACACCCTTACTTCTTGCCTTGCAGCGTATTTTGTGCTAGCAAGAGGTTAGAAGCAGCAAGGATGTCTAGCACTAGCAGACACATGTAACGAATCTGGGGCTGGGAACCGCGGTCCTTGCTTAAGTGTAAAGATACTAATGGGATAGCCTTTCTTATCTTTAATTCATTTATTCATTTCTATAATGCACTGTTTAGCTATTGATTATAATGCACAGTGTAGCCCAGACTGGCCTTGAGTTCACAACCCTCCTCCCCAGGCCTCCCCAGAAATGAGAGTCCAGATGTGCAGTTACCACACCAACTTGGAGCAGCATTTCTTTAAGAGCTTTGACTTTGAGAAGCACCATCCCTGAGAAAATGCACTTTGGCCAGTCAGTTCCATGGCATCATCAGATACAGTTTTCATAGGTGGATGTCTGTCTCACCCCAGATGTGATCTTTTAATGGGTATTTATTATGGATCCGTTTTTCACATACTTGTTACAAGGCCAAAATTTAAAAATTATATTCACTTTGATAAATGCTCTCTCGGAAATAATTTTAGAACGCTGTTTCATCGTGTGGATTATGAGTCTCCATGAAATCACTCAGGAATCCTGTCACTGCTACTTGAGAGCACTCTGTACTTGGTCTCCTGACTTCGTGGGGGAAAAAAATTGTGTTCTGAATATAATGCTCAAATCAGGAGTGTCTTTGCAGTGGCAGGAAGTGGCCCAAGGTTAGGGTTTTGGTGTAGGACATTATTAAACATATTTTGTATTTCATTTTTGTGGTTTTTTTTTTATTTTTCAAAACGGCATTTCTCCGTAGTTTTGGAGTCTGTCATCTTTTTAAGTAAAAAGAGCTGTGACTTCTCCCCCAGAGAGTCCGTCTTGGTGGAAGGAAAACTTGCTTCTTGTGCTGTGGAGATGATGCAGTTCGTAGTGAATATTACCATCAGTGGCTTTTCCGAGAAATTTCTCCTCTCCTCAGTTCCGACAGCTGCCAGGGGTGCTTCTGATCCTCCAGCGGCTGCCCCGCCTCCTATGAGGTCAAGTATCTCTTTGGATCTCTTTGTTCTCTGACCAGAAGAAAAGACAGCCTTTTTGGTTGGCCATTTGTTGTATGTACTGACTTCAAATGAAAATTACCTTGAGGAGGACAGACAAGAATTATAGGATAGAAAGCAAAAAGGCCGTAGACATTCATGGACACTAATAAACAATATAATTACTACAACCCTGTTTGCGTTTTCTGACTGCATCATGTATTCATCTGGACATGCTTCTTTTGTTTGTTTTTAATTTTTGTGTGTTTGGGTGTGTACGTGTGTTGTATGTATATGTGGTATGTATGTGTATGTAGTGGGAGGGTATTCATGCCCTTGCGCATACATGCAGAGGACAGAGAAGGACACTAAATATCTTCTAACACTCTCCACCTTATTGCACAGAGACAGGGTCTCCCGCTGAGCCAGAAGCCCCCCATTTTGGCTGGGTTGACCAGCCAGTAAGCTCCCAGGTCTATTTATGTGACTGTGTCTCTGAATGCTATGGTTACCGGCACGCATGGCCACACCTAGACTTTACATGGATTCAGGGGACTTGAGTTCAGGTTCTCTGGCTTGAGCAGCAAATGCTCTTACCCACTGAATCATCTTCTCGGCCCCTCCACACATTTCTTTTGGAGCTTATGTTTGGTTTGAAACATCAGTGTAATCTCAATATCCACTCCTTTCATTATTTACACTTTTGTTTCTCTTTAGGTACGTATGATTAAGAGTACTTTAAACCTGCACAATCTATATTTTTCAGTTTTTAACCTGGAAGGCTTTTTTCCTTGTTATAAAAGTAGGTGTTTATTAATGTAGAAAGGTGAAAATGACAGCAACAGTTTTGTAGACATCCTGTAACTATCTGCTGCATAAAAATATTTGACTCCAATTATATTTTTCTTTTTTGTTGGTTTTTGAGAGAGGGTCTTCCTTAAACTTACCCTATAGCCCAGGCTGTCCTTGAACTCACTCTGTAGCTCAGGCTTGAACATACAGTAATCCTTCCTCAGCGTCCCTAGTGCTGGGATTACTTGGATATACTTGCGTAAACCACTTACCTGTGGGCTTTGGCCAAGGAATGTCACTTCAGTTATTGTATCCTAGAGTTGAGCTTCCACTGTGTGAACTGTTTATTAAGGTTTTGTTGCAGTATCATCTTCATCACCACCATACCAAATATTGTGGCTTGAAGGAGACACATCCCACATAGGCTCATGTATTTGAATATTTGGTCCTCAGTTGGTGGTTCTCTTTGGGAAGTTTATGGAACCTTTAGAATGTGGAATCTTGCTGAAGGAAATATGTCCTTGGGAGCAAAGTTTGAGGATTTTTAGCCTGGCTCCATTTCCTGTTTGATCTCTCTGTTCCTTGTGTATATATAAAATGTGATTAGCCAGCTTCCGGCTCTGGGCACCATGCTTTCCCCAACTGTTACCTTCCTTGCTGTGCTGGACTCTGTCTCCCTGAAATTTAAGCCAAAATAAACCCAAAGTATGTTAGAGATGGGAAAACACTCTAAATGTTCACAGAACATTAATTTTGAAAAATTGTCTTAATATAAACAATACTTCCTTGAGTTCAGTTGTAAATTGTTTTTTATTATTGCCCCTTTGAGTATCTGCATAATTTGAACTTCAAGACTAAACATTTTCAAATAATTTTAATGCCCAACAATGAGAATTTATCAATGATGTGTTGTAAGAAGGCCACTAATTTGTTTCCTGGCTAACCGGCAGCTCAGACCTGAAATAATCACATAGAAAACACATTATTTAAATCAATGTTTGGCCCATTAGCTCTAGCTTCTTATTGGCTAACTCTTACATCTTAATTTAACCCATCTCTATTAATCTGTGCATTACCATGAGGTTGTGGCCTACCAGCAAAGTTTCAGCCTGTCTGTTTCCTGGGGCATCACCATGGCTTCTCCCTGACTTCACCTCCTTTCTCCCAGCATTCAGTTTAGTTTTCCCCACCTATCTAAATTTTTCCCTATCAACAGGCCAAGGCAGTTTCTTTATTAACCAATGGTATTGACAGCATACAGAGGGGAACCCCACATCAATGGTGCCATAGTTTCTGACCTTTATGTCACATGATCACTCAAGCAACCTGTTGTTGCACATGCATTTGCACTTCATCATTTTAAACCATGCTGTAGTGTGTATGGTTTTACAGGAAAATGCTTGTGAATGATCGGTGTGTACATCTTTAGGTCAAATTGCTAAAAGGCGAATTGCTAAAGTCTGTAAGATGCTTAAGACTACAACTTTTACTCTTACTTTTTAATTACCCTCCTGAAAGATAGTATAGAGTTTCTTTGTTCTCCTCTTAGCTGCACTGAAGCTGTCTATTTCTTCACGCCTTCCCCAGCATTGAATCTTATTATTATTCTTCCTGGCTAGTCTGGTGGATTGGATTGTTTTCACATCATAGTTTATGTGTTCAAGGAAAATTTAGGAGCATGTTAAATTTCTCCTTCTGTATATTTGTCAGGTGTTTGCATCATATGAATAAAGATAATAAAAAGAAATAAATGATGTTTTAGTGAGACTAAAATTTTTGAAGAATGTCCTGGAAGGAGGAGAGTCTACTAATTTTTGACTTTCTTTCTTTTGCTTGTTAGACATCTGGGTTAAAAGGTGCTTTGGGGGGGCTGAAGAAATGTCTCAGAAGTTAAGAGCCCTGACTGTTCTTCCAGGAGACCCGAGTGCAATTCCCAGCACTCACATGGCAGCTCACAACCGTCTGTCTGTACCTCCAAGATCTGACACCCTCACACAGACATACATGCAGGCAAAACACCAATGCGCATAAAATGAAAAAAACATATTTTTTTAAAGTTGCTTTTAGAAATATCAAGTCCCGAATTATATAAACCTTCAGGGCAGCAATCAAGTTATACTAAACTCTATCTGTGCATGGGGACTAATTACCCCATCTTGTTTCCTGTCCTCCAGAATCTTACCAGCCACTACATTTGGTAGGGCCTATCACCACTTCCAATTCTTTCATGATGTTGAGTCAGCCATGAAACCGCCTAAAAGGAATTATGATTTTTCTGAATTATTAAATTCTGTACCTTTAAGCCGGAGGTGGCGAGCCCTTTGTGTTAGGGTGATTTTACCTTGCCCGGCCTTTCAGTGGCACCAGGTTAGACGTCTGTGCAGAGAGTCCTCCAGTCCATCTGGCTTACAGACGGCCACCATTAATACAGCAGTGCGCCACATCATATACGGATGTCTAAACATCAAACAAATCATACTCCTTTGATGTCCTTTTCAATCAGTCTTTAGTTTCAAAACTATTCTCTACAGTGGTAAGTAGAACGGCAAAATTGCTTGCTGTCCGCCCCCTCCTCCCCCACGCTGTACACTTCAGCGTGCCTTAGAGGCTTTTAAACACTTAACTGCTTCAAAAGACACTTGATCCGGGATGACTGCCTTTCCTTAGGATCCTCTCTCCAGTGTGTCGCATGCATGCCGCGCCGTGTCCTTTCCTCCATATGTGTGGTCCATGGGACCTGAATGGAGAGCCAGTCTCCATTCAAAGGCTTTTCTGTTGCATGCTGGGACTGCAAATGGGAGGTGCTTCCTATCGTAGTAACTACGCGGGCCTTTGCAGAGGGGAAGGTGTATCACAGGACCAGAGAGAACACACGGCTCTGCTAATCTTCCACCAGTTCCAGTAGAGGAGGAAGCACACTTTATGTTCTTGTGTTTTTTGAAGGCCAGCTATGGTTGCTGTTTTATGCTTGAGCTCATGCTGAGACCTAAACCTGTGCAGGAGATAGGATTTTAATATCACACATTTCATGCTTTTTCTTATCATATCCTTCTAAGTGGCCAGTGGAAAATTGTTAAGCAGATGAGTTTCATGGCAGTGTCCAAAGATGTAAACAAAAACATAAAAATAGATTGTTAAATGTCCATGGAATTTACACTGTCATCCTCTTGCCTCTTATCTTGTGCTTGATGATCAAGAATCAGAGAAAAAAGGGGTGACTCAAAAAGTTGTCCTCCGGTTAGGATGCCATGGGGATCGAAATCAAATGAAACAATTCCAAAAGCTTTATCCACTTGTGAATTGGTAAGCACATTCATTGATCACCTTGGGCTTGAAAGGGAATCAAGAGGAAGTTAAAGTTATCAGGAAAGAAATTAAAAAGAGGATATTTATTACCAAAATTTCCAAGCAGAGTGGGTGAGATGGACTGCCACCAAGCCTGGTGACCTGGGTTCAATCCCTTAGACCTACATAATGGAGGGGAAAATGGACTTCCAAGTTGTCCTCTGATCTCTACACATGTGTTGTCATAAAGGTACACAAACACACACACACACACACGTGCACACTTACATGCACAAATAAAGATGGTAATAAAAGTTTTTTTTTAAGCACTGTGAGTGATGCTCTCAGAGGAATTACTTCTTGTTAAAGAATGAAGGTCTTATATAGCACTATCCTCCAAGCCAAACAGCTGTCATCTGCATGAGTTCAGCTGCGGCTGCTTACAAACGATCATTGCAGCTGGGCGTGGTGACTGTTGGCATTCCTTCATAGAAGGACATGTGGGAGGGTCATGGAGCCCTCACCTGTGTACACAGCCATGCCTCCCAACCAGTTGGTATGCAATTCAGCCCTACTTGCACATGATCTAGTGATCTCAGGGAAGGGCTAGGGTATATTAGGTGTGGGAGACTTGGGGAAGGTGGTTCTCTATATGGGGGACCCATCATCCATGCTAGGTGTAGACCTTTTTGTGTGGCTGCCGTAGTGTCACCCATGCTCCTATCAACAACCCCTCTCTGATGCTCTGGAAGTAAGCCCAGTCATTTCACTAGTGAGGTTGGTGGAGCAGAACTTTGCTTTGTCGTTGAATTTTTAAGATGAGGGCATGGATGTTGACTATGTAGATGTCATGTCTCATAGTCTCAGTCAAGGAGAAAATTCTCAAAAAAGAAAGGAAATGGGGCAACTCACTAGCTCAGCTTTGGAAGTAAAGAGGAGCAAAATAAACCTTAAAGATTCACCAGAGGGAATGGATAAAAATAAAAGCTGAGGCTTGAAGAAATAGAACAATGGACAAAGTATCCAAAGGTCAGTTCTTTGGAAACACTGATAATCCCCATGAAAGCCCAGTAACAGAACAAAGTGGACAGGAAGCACAAAAATGCAAATATGCAAAAAAGGAAATAAAGAATTGTTAGCCAATAGAAAAGGCTAATCTCTTAGCAAAGTAGAAATGACCAAAATGAACCGCTAAAGTAGAAATTACGACTATGCCAACTACTGGAAATGTAATTTAAGAGTGAGCTTTGGTGTGGGGCAGTAGTTCAGTCAGTGATGTGCTTTCTGTACAAGCATGAGAACCTGAGTTCTCATGGTATCCAGGACCCCTGTGGTGGAAAAGCTGCACACTTGGGAGGATTCTAGCACTGAGGAGGTGGAGACGTGGAACCTGGAGCCTGACTAGCCAGCCAACTAGCCTAGCCAAATCAGTGAGCTCCAGGCTATTGAAAAGCCAAGGTAGATAGCTCCTGAAGAAAGATGCTCAGAGTTGCTGTCCACATGTGTTCATGTGAGTACACTTGAAGACACACACACACACACACACACACACACACACACACACGCGCGCGTGCGCGCGCGTGAGCTAGCATTGATGAGTGCTCTAGAACCAGGTCTTAAAGAATGAATGATTTTTTTTTTAAATCTTTCAGTCTTAAGCTGGGCATTGATGGTGTATGCCTTTAATCCCAGCACTCGGGAGGGAGAGGCAGGCGGATCTCAGTGAGTTCATGGCCAGCCTGGTCTACAAGAGCTAGTTCCATATAGGCTCCAAAGCTACACAGAAACCCTGTTTCAAAAAACAAACAAAAAACCCAAACAAACAAATAAATAAATCTTCCAGCCTCATTGATGTATAATTGATAAACAAAATTATATATATATTTAAAATATAGAACATAATGTTTAAGAATATATGTAAAATGATCACAATCTATTAACACATCAGTCCCCAACATAATGACCTTTCTTATGTGTGTGGTCAGAACACATAATATCTACTTTCTTGGCAAATTTCAAGTGTACAATGCAATATTAATAATCATAGTCACCATATTGTATATTAGATCCTTAGAATTTATTCATCTTTTAACTGAGAGTTAGTACCGCATAACCAGCCTCCATTTCCCCAGCCCTTGGCAACTGTTCTCCCCATTATAGCCTTTATTTCTTTGCATTTGATGAGTTAAGATTCTACAAATAATTAAGATGAGGCTGTATTTGTCTTCCTCTATCTGCATTACTTCACATGGCAGAATGTTCTGGGTTTCATTCATGCTGTCAAAAAAGGACACTTGTTCCTTTCTTACGGATGAAGAACATTTTCTTTGTTTCTCTTCATCTGCTGAAGAATGTGACTGCTTCCATTTCTTGGCCATAGTACAGACACAAGCATGCTATTTAAACTATTCCAAGTGAATTTTTAAAATATGCTCAGCACCTGTTGTCTGTCGGTCATAGTGCTAGTCCTAAAGTACTCTTGAATATGACTCCACACATGGTGACTCAGAGGCAGAGTGTGCACCAGAATGTGTATGCATCCTGTTACTGTGATCATGGGATATGTGGTGCTGAGGGAGTGTGATCCAGAGACATGTGGATATCACCATGGCAGGAGACATTTGAGCGGGATTTTTATAATATCTTTCTTTTAGATTACATATAAATGGGCTTTTGGGTACCTGTCTTAAGTGTTATAGATGACTGGTATGGAAGGTCCTCCTGTCTATGTGTTGCTTTTATTGGTTAATGAATAAAGAAACTGTTTTGGCCGATAGGAAGGCAGAGCTTAGCTAGGTGGAGAAAACTAAACTGAATGCTGGGAGAAAGAAGGCGGAGTCAGTGAGAAACCATGTAGCCCCACTGAAGACAGACGTAAGAACTTTACCTGGTAAGCCACAGCTATGTGGCGATACACAGATTAAGAGAAATGGATTAAGATGTAAGAATTAGCCAATAAGAAGCTAGAGCTAATGGGCCAAGAAGTGATTTAATCAATACAGTTTCTGTGTGGTTATTTTGGGGCTGAGCAGCCAGAAACGAACAAGTGACTTTCTAAAACAGATGACCTCCTGGCATGCCTGATTAGAGCATCTTATTGAAGCCTGTGACAATTATGTCTTTATACCCTGTGGGCCAAAACATACACCAAGAGACAATGACATACATGATAACGAACAGAGCCTTTGGAATGACACTTCCTTCATGATCTTCTTCTACATCTGAAAAGTTTTTAGGTTAATATGCTAGAAGTCAGTGTGGAAAAAAATTTAAAACTCCAAATACTTTATAGGGCCTCAGTCTTTCTTGTCTCTAGGTACCTATGGATGCTCTTTCAGAATCCCAAGAGGGGTCCTTTGTAGCCACATTAGTGGCTCTCTATTCCTTTGTTCATCTTGCCTTCTTCATCCCTCTCCCTGGTGACTTTTGTTTCATGAATGTTTTGTGAACACAAACAGCAAATTGGATCCAGTTGGATGCCAAGAACATACTAGATACTATTGGAGAGGGGAAATGTGCCTATTAGATTTATTGTACAAATTAGACCAAACATTGCAGTATCCATGGATTTTTTTTTTAAATTTTAAATACACTTTTTAAAAAGTTTCTTAAAGATGCATTTGTGGCTTCCACTCCTGAACGTTTATCGAGTCAGGAATTTATGGGCTATTTGAAGACTGCTTTGCTCCACACCTTTTTAAATTACGTATAAAAAACCTAGCATAGTGAAGGTGCCCCATTTCAGTTAGGAACCCGATAGACATGGAAGAGCAAAAGCAGTGCCGTGGCCATGATGTTTCCACCCGTTTCCTTTCTTCTGCCCTTGACTTCTCTCTACTTCCTCTTTGTCACAAACATTTAAATATTAGCAGAACATTTGAAGAGACCCGTTTTTTTTTTCCAGCCAAATATCTTAAATGCTAAAATTACTCCCGGTCACCATCTCTGTTGGTGAGTGCAAAGGTTGCTTATGGCTTTTTACCCTATGGCATTTCCTTTCTTACTGGCATTTAGCCTGCTCAGTGGAGAGGTTGTGACCCATCAGTGCAAAAGGGATGGCCACATTTGAATCTGTCAGTATGACTCCTGCTTGTTTCTTTTTCTAATGTCAACCACATGCCTGACCCTGACTGAAGGACTGTTCCCCCAGTCAGTGTTAACCAGTAAATCCTTGTCTAGAGAGGCGGCGTGAATTGCAACCTTTCTTGTGAGGCAGGAAGGAATTGGACTCCTAGCTGTTGGAGTCCTGTGAGCCTTGCCTGCCTTGGCTTGGTGTTCCCAGTGGACTAACTGAGAGAAGAATATGATCACAGCAGAGTGGATGATGGCTATTTCATTTTGTTTGCGTGTCATGTGAGAGTCTCAACTCTTTAGCTTTTGAAGTCGTATTTTATCAACGGAGGGGTAGATGATGGAAACAAAAGACTGAGGTTCACCGGGTACAGGAACTGCTGAGCTGCAAGAATTTAAAAGGATGTCTTGGGGTCAGAAAAGATGGCTCTGTGCTTAAGAGCACTGAGTGCTCTTGTAGAGGACCTAGGTTCAATTCTTAGCACCCACGTGATAGCTCCTGACCATTTGCAGCTCCTGTTCTAGGGATCTGGCACCCTCTGACCTTCTCAGGCACCTGCATGAATGTGGTACACATAAACTCAGGCAAACATACACAATACATGCATGCATGCATATATAAGCATATCTCATAACAGTGACTCTAAGCACTGTGACCTGCAGTTGAAGAATACTGTTTCCCTAGGTGATATGATTCACACTTTGCCAGATCATGTATTCCAAAACTGTACTATGTAACAAGGCAAATTTTGTTGCTGGCAATGGCCCTTTCCCTTCCCTTCCCTTTCCCACCCCTCCCCTCCCTTCCTTTCCATCACATAATACAGATTGCCATTTTAGATATTCGGTTGAGTGACAGTTGGTTCCACTCTTTATTTGTCTAGTTCATCAAGCTGCTAAAGAAAAACACTATAAACTGGCTAGCTTATGAACAAAAGAAGTTGATTCTCATGATTTTGGAGACTGGGAAGTCTAATATCAGGATACCAGCAGATTCTGTGTCTGATAAGAATCTGCCCCCTGGTTCATAGATGCATATTTTCTGTCTATAATATCACATGATGGAAGGTGTAGAGATAGAAAAATTCATTTATGTGGGGTCTGTTCTCATCACTGTATCACTCAAAATTCTCTAGAGTCACAGAACTTATGAAACGAATCGCTTTCTCTTTTCTCCTTCTCTCTGTCTCTCTGTCTCTCTCTGTCTCTCTCTGTCTCTCTGTCTCTGTCTCTCTGTCTCTGTCTCTGTCTCTCTCTCTCTCTCTACACACACACACACACACACACACACACACACAAATGAATTTATTGGTTTGGCTTACAAACTGCAGTCCGACAATGCCTGTTTATGAATGGAAAGTCCAAGAATCTAATAGCTTCCCAGTTCCATGAGGCAGGCAGTTTCAGCTATTTTACTTGGATCCCAAAGAAGGAAATCAATGGACTGATAGGGGTGAGGCAAGCGGGCAGCACCCCTCTTCTTCCATTGTCCTTATGTAGACCTCTAACAGAAGGTGTGGCCCAGATTAAAGGTGTGCCTTCCAGCCTGAAGGTCTGGATTAAAGGTGTGTGTCATGCAGCCTCAAGACCCGGATCATAGGCATGTTGTCTTCCTGCCTCAAGATCTGGATCACAAGTGTGCCCCCCATTTCTGGATTGTAGTTCATTCCAGACATAGTCAAGTTGACAACCAAGAATAGCCATCATAATCACTTCATTCCCTCCCCGAGGTCTCTCCTCCAAATGCTCACCTTGAGGTTGAGGTTAGAGTATGGGAATTCTGGGTAATGCAGACATTTAATGTTTATACTCTTTTCAGAACTTTTCAGCACCACAGACTGAAACTCTGTGCCCATTAAACAATCCCTTTCCATTATCCCTTTCTCTCTCTGACCCTGATAACCCCTGGTCCATACTCCATCCTTCTGTGACTACTCTAAGGTACTTCATATAAGCAAAAATATATATAGTTTCTCTATTTTTGTGTCGGACTAATTCCCATTAGCTTAATGCCCATGGTTGTAGCATGTCCCCAATGAATGTCCTTCTTTCTGCTGGCAGATGCATTTGGATTGCATCTATTTTTTGGCCATTGTGAATATAACATCATTGTTCAAGGAATCAAGTTTGATCTCTACCCCCCCCCATTTCCATTATTTTATGTGTATGTTCAGAAGTGAAATTATGGGCTCATGTTGTAATTCTGCTTTTAACTTTTGGAGAAACGGCTGAATTATTTTCCTAAACATCTAAGACACTTTTGCAGTCCTGCCAGCAATATACAGAGCTTTCTTCCTCTACATTCCTCCCAACACTTTTTTAAAAATTGTACAAAATAATACTGTTCTACTGAATATTTTGTTGTGTTTGATTTGCTTTTTACTTTGGTTGCTTGATCAGTGGACACTGGTGTCTATTTTCACTAGTTACTTGGTACTGCCGCTAAATGACTTGCGTATTTGGAAGTCACGCATACTAAGGTATTTATCCTATTTCAGTATGATTAGTCCATTAACCCTACAGTTAGACTTGATTACAGTGCCAAATTATTTTAAACAATTTCTTAATGCTTTTTTTTCTTCCAGTTCTTCATCCATTTGATCACGAAGCCCTAGCAAATCCTTAGCAGTCTGTCCACTACATTTTATCAGTGGCCGTGGTCACACTTGACAAGCCAGACACATGCCTATTTGATAGAGTGTGATAGATAATTTAAGGAGTGTGATCCTGGTGCACACGAAAACTATTTTCATTCAATTCCCCAAGCACAATTAATGGAATATATTGGGAAACAATTTGTCAATGTAATTTTTTAATGCTTATGTTGTGTTTTTAGGGTTAGGCTTAAGTAGTTTAGGAAGCAGGCCAGTACTTTATCGGAGGATTAGATTCCATGGCATCTAGACAGCTTTCCTGATTGTCTGGAGTCCTACTTCTGAGAGCACTGTGGTAGACTTGTATACATGGCCCCCAGTCAGGAGTCCAGAAAAGCAGATCAAATCAAAATGCCAAAGGCCTTGGAGTCTTTGGAATTGGGGCACTCTAGATCTTAAATACCCCATAAAAAAGAAAAACTGTGCTTCAGTTGCTAGTGGGGGAACTGTACTTGAAAAAATAAAAAATCTCTTGCAAGAAAATGAATTACATAAGTAATTATTGCTCCATTCTGAAGCATTTGTATTATTAACTTTGAGAAAGAAGGCGGCATTGTGGCTTAATAGATAAACTTTATTGTGTTTTTAGAAGCCCCAAGTTTGATTAGCGTTGATTGATATGTTTACAGCAGTAGTAATAACCGTATATTCCACTCCCTGAGAACAGAACTGAGAGATTAAAAAGCCAGTTTGGACTCTCCCTGTGAGTCAAGCTAGCGTTCCTGGACCAGGTTCCCTGTTGAAGAGTCATTTTCTCGTGTTGGAAATAGTGTCTCTCCTTCTTCTCTTCATTTACTGAAAGGGTTTGTGAGCTTGCCCGCCCCCCAGTCTCTTTAGACATTGTGGGGGAGAGCTTCACTTTGTACAGGCCTGCAGGGATCTTTTCCTGGCATGTTTTCCTAGTGCAAGTAAGGACAAACAAGTGGCACTCCTTAGAGAGTCACTAACAACTTCAGTTAGGAACTGAAAGGAGGGTCAGCAAGCCCAAGAGTAGACAGATGAGCGAAGTGCAGGCCCCTCAATCACAAAACCCTGGCTTCCTGCTGCCTCAAAGGGTCACCTGGATACCCACTTCACATCCACTCTATAACTCACGCCCATGTCACTGCCATTTCCAACCCCCCGGGTAAGGGAGTCCTGCTGTTAGTGTTTTACATCTGGGTGAGTGTTCCTGTGCCTGAGTTATGCTAGGCTCCATAATGCACATACATCTATTTCTTCCGGGCTTCTCTAATTTGCAAATAAGAACCCAGCCCTGATGATGAACCATCCTGCTCCAGGGTACTTCACGCATTACTGTTCACGCAGTAAAGATGCAGTGAGCTGATTCAAGTGTTTGAAACTAGAAAGTTAACACGGCTTAACCTCTGACACTTTCGCCTTCACCACAGCCAAGGTGTACATCTTGCTCCTGTTGGTAAAAAGGAAAATATTAACGGATTATCTCCTCAGGATATCCCACTTCGTCTTTTAAATAGAAATTGTTTTCAGGCACAGAACCTGTGATGAGTGGGGTGAGGAGATTTAATGTCATCCCTCAGAGAGGCGCTGGTGAAAGATGGCAGAGAGACAAAGGACTGAGAGGCAGGGAGCTTAGGAAAGCTCCTTCAAGGATGCCGAGAGAGCTGAAGGAGGCCCAGAAGGGTTACCACCTGTGTCTAGTGGGCCAGTGGCTGCGGGAGCTCATGTATCTGTCGCTCCTCCAGATCCAGAACAGCACTGTTCTGTCCAGTAGCCTTGAGGACGGAGCTGTCAATCAGCAACACCCCTCCCTTGTCCCCCCAAGCTGAGATATAAACACAAGAGTCACACCGGGGGGCAGACGGATCAGCACTACTTCCCGTGAAGCTACCTAAAATGCATGGAGCAGGAGCTGCAGCCAAGTGGCTCTCGAATTAAACAGACCCAGCCATCCATTCCTGCCGCAGCTGGACGTCCACAGCATCCCCCACAGAGAGCCCCCCTCCCCCGACCACATGGTAGAGACAAACAGAACACATGTGTCTTACAGACAGGCTGTCTGCCACAGAAAGGATATCCCAAACTAGCTGAGCTGGGTGTGTGCCCCATTTGTTGAAGCAACTTGCGGGGAGGAGGGGTTAGGAGTATCATATTAGCCAAGATCCCTTTCTGTAGACACATGACTGGTTCTTCCTCAAGTGCAGACCAGGAAGGTTTGATTCAGCCAGCAAACATATCTGTTTCATCTGTCCTGCTCCTTTTCTCTGCTCTCCGTTCTGTGATAGAATACTGCAGAGGACAGGCAATGGGGTCAAACAGTCAGGCTGGTCAAGAAAGGCAACATGGGGAGAGGGAAAGGGGCAGAGGAAAAAACAAGAGGCGTTTTGAGGGAGAATGAGAAGCTTGCAGTGGGGAGAGCTAGTGTGCAGGAGGAGGATGGGGGTCAGAATCTGTCAGGCAGGGCTGAGTAACGAAAGCCTGGAAATTCCGGGTGTAAACGGGAATGGCCTCACTGGTCCTCAGACATGCGGTGTAGAACCCTGCCAGGGCCTTGGCATTGCTTGCTCCTCCACTTAGAGCCTACATGCTTCCTAGAACAATAGCTGGTGAGCAATTAGTAAGCACTCAATAAAAATGTGTGGATTGCATGATCCTGAGAGTGGGGGAGACGTAACATGCCAAGGCTCTTGTGTGGTGTTACATAAGGAAAAAAAAGTGCACGAAGCACTTAGAATGGGAATTTTTGACACACGGCAAGAATCCAATAAATGGTTTCCATATGATACTTACTTTCAGTAAATACTGTTCAAGCACTGATGAACGGTTTTCTGATTAAAAAGATGTAGCTGATAGGTTTTTTTTTTTTTTTTGAGAAGTTCAAGGGAACAATGAGGTAAATCAAGTTCCTAAAGTCAAGAAACTAGTGTAGAATAAAAGCAATAAAGTAAGCTTACAGAGAGACTTTGAGGACATTTAGCTGATCTCCCCCCACTTCCTCTGCTTATGAGCAGTTGACTCCTCAACCTCTGTGTTGTTCAGTGATGTCCCCAGAGAGATGCGGCTCTGTGAGTAGTGGGCGTTCCAAATTAAACCCAGTTCCTTTTCTTTCACCAGCTCATCTTGTTCCTTAAGATCATTTCAGCTTTGGCAACAATGGGGAGCACCTAAAACCTCCGCCATTGCATCCCTGGCTCCTTAGATCACTCATCTTTGAGTTACTTCTTCCCAAGGTCATTGAACAGGCTCTTTGGTGGACCAGATGCCTCCTTGACCAATGAGTCCCTCCCAGAGAACCACACACATTTGCCTAAGTTAGAGGGATGGTTCCAAGACTCCACAGGAACTGACTTAAGTTCTCCACAGTCTAGAGCTGTGCTCATTGCCCGCCTCCATCAACCTGAAAACTTATATTTTTTCCCCCTTTCCTCCCTTCTGTTCTTTCTTTGGAAACCTACCATGCTTTTGCTCATTCCCCATCCATGGGGTTTTTTTTTTGTTTTGTTTTGTTTGTTTTTTAACTTCAAGAACCCACCCAGATGTCACCTTTCTGGATCAAGTCCCTAAAGCCTCCCAGTTGCGGTAAGTTGCTCTTTCCTCTCAGTGGCAGAGCTGGTGTCCTCGTTAAGTGCTCCTGGCTAATAAAAATGCTTTGGTAGTCTGGCGAGTTCTGGTTGTTGTTGGACGCCAGCCAATCCCAGGAGTTTGACTGGAGCCGGTACGGACTGGGCAGGGACTGGGAACACGGCAGGTCCAGGAAACCCCAGCGTTCTATTAATTATGGGGGAAGTTCCTGGAGATGTTTGCTACTGTGTTCCTCAAGTTTTGAACTTCTTAGTTGCATATGTGTTGAAGGGAGTTTGCTTCACATGGAGAAAACATAACAAGAAACACATTTTAAAATGACTTTTATAAGCAGGAATAGAAAAGTAACATTAATCTTAGCTGTTGACTTTTCTAACAAGATCTGGCCTTCTGTGATCTACTTCTACATCTTTCTGAGATATCCTATGGCTTATTAAGGTTTTATGGCAAGCTTGTATTATAGACAGAGTATTAGAATGATGATCCACGGTGATCACAATTTACATGTTTGTGGTTTTCACCTAATCTTTTCACTCACAGCAACTAAAAATGGCAGGGATGTGTTATTTTATTGAATTTTAAAATACCTGGCTGTGGTGAGGTTTCCTGAAGCTGGACTCTGCTTTGCTTTCACGTTCTCTGAACTTCAAACCGTGTTGATCTTTCTCTAATTGAGGAAAAGAAATAAAACCAAGGCAAGCGGGTCCACCCTGCTGAGGGACTCCACTCATGGCTGGGCTCCTCGATTACGGCCAGAAAGCGGCTTGCCCTGTACAATGGCTCAAGGAGATGGACGACTCTTCTTTTCTAGGTAGAAATGACTAATCAGGGAAGTGAGACGCAGCAAGTGGTTTCTTGTGTGCCGTCAAAGAAGAAGTGAGCAGCAGCCTTACGATGTGGATGGGGCGGTGGAGCATTCCCCAGGGACTGCACTGGGGTGCCTTGCCGGCCCCTCCATCCTGAAGCACTGCCAAGGGCAAAGCAGGCCTCTTCTGTGGGCAGAGGCTGATGGGATCTGTGAGCCAACTGGAGCCAGGAGCCAGGAGCACCGGACATCTGCGCTGTGTCTTCCCGCTGCAGGGTTTGCTCCATCGTGTAATTAATAGCCCTACACATATACCCTGGCTTACCTAGGCTTTTCTGAACTGAATTGGGAAGGATCGCTCAGGGGTTTGTTTTTGTGTAGTAATTGCCAGTGAGGACTGACATGCAGGCAACTACCTTGTACGCCACCTTTGCATATATTAGCCTGCTCCCAAGAGTGAGGCTGCCTGTAGGCGCCAGGGGAGACTGACAGTGGACAAGTGACAGCAGCGTCTCTCTTGTTTCTGTAATCCTCCATGTCACTGACGGGCTGTGCGCAGGGTCTCTCTTTTTCTTAGACGCATGAGCTGTTCTTCATTCTATTTTCCAGTCTTTGCTCGACCTGAGTGGGCAAAAATGCCCTGATAATGACCTCTGTTTCTCAGACCTCACTCACCTTCAGGGAATCATTCTGAGATCCCCAGATCAGAAGATGCCAGAAACGTCAGTTAGTACCAAACCCTGAGCATACTAGGTTCCCTCCCCCCCAAACACATACAGTCATGGTTGGATCTGAACTCGTGCTTTGACCACTTTGTTCCCTAACTGGTGGTAGTGTTTCACAAGGCTGTGGAACCTTTAGAGGGTGGTGCCTCTCTGAAGATGCAGGTCAATAGTAAGAGGCAGGCCTCTGAAAGCTATAGCCCTGCCACTGATTCTGCCTTATGCTCAGATCCCTGGTTTACTCTAACGTGGACAGCTTCCATCTCACACTCCTGCCATCATGAGCTCCATGGTTTCTCAACCATGATGGGCTGAGGTCTCTGGAAGATGGGCCAAAGTAAACCTCTGCTCCTTTAAGTGTCTGCCAGGTATTCTCTCATAGCGATGCAAATGTAACTAATACACATGCCGACCAATGATAAATTCGATATATAAAATAGTAAGTTGTTAATAAAAGCTAATGGTCAACAATTACGATAACGTACTGTAATAAATTTTCAGTACTATTGCTCTTGTGCTTTGAGGCCATTATAGATTAAGATGCAGATTGCTCAAGCTTGTGGTGGCTCTCCAGTTGTCCTGATAGCCAAGATGGCTGCAGAGTAACTCACATGTAGGTAGTGTATTTGGCGTGGGTACACGGACAAAGTGGTGACTCACATCCTGGGCTGGACAGAGTGATATGGTATAACACTTTATCACATTATGCAGAACAGCGTGCAATTTAAGACTTACGAATTTTTTTTTTTATTTCTGGAGTTTTCCATTTTATATTTCCAGACCATAGTTACCTATGGGAATAGCTGAAACCTTGGAAAGCCAGCCCGAGAATTAGGGGAACTTCTGTAACGAATGCCTGGAACAGGCCAGACTGTGCTTTTTAATGCATGTTTCCTGCAATTCTGGCATCCACATCTACAAGGCTGATAGCATCCTCCCCTTCCAGACTAGAGAGGTGAAGATTAGAAAGTCTAACCAAGAACACACAGCCGGAATGCAGATGGGGTTGAGGTTCTAGCGGAAGTCCTTCTGTCTCCAAAACTATTATTGCCGTGTTCCCCAGTGTCTGTTCTCTTATTTCCACTGTCTAATTTGATACAAGACCTCTGTTTATGTGGGTTTTGAATTTTTGGGGTGTGTGTGTGTGTGTGTGTGTGTGTATGTGTACACATCAGAGAACAGCCTGTAGGAGTCTATTCTTTCCTTCCACCTCTTAGCTCCCTGGGATCAAGTCATCCAGGCCTCCAAGCTTGGCAGCAAAAGCCTTTACCCACTCAACCAGCTTTCCCTGTTTATGTGGATTTGGAACAAATCTAAAAACTTCTTGCTCTGAAGTTGCCAGAAAGATAGTACAGTCATGTCTCCACCAGGGCCCCCAAAAGCATTTTCATTTACTGGGCATGCTCATAAATCAGTGGAACGGGAGAGCTCTGAGGCCTAACCAAGAAGTCAATGCATGGTGGCTGTACAAACAGTGGTTCAAACACCTGTATTGATACCAGCCTGGTGACAACAGGCTCTTTCAGGAAGTCCTTGTTTGACTAAAGTCCTTTCCGCTTGGTCAGGGTTACTGTCTGTCAGGAACACCCGGTTGTGACCCCAGTGGCTTTTAGGGCGTCCACTCAGAGCTAACAGTCTTCCTGCCTTGAATTTTGCAGAGTTGGTTTTGCCAGTAAAGTCCCAACCCTTCTAGCTGAATCTACTTTTATAAACTTGAAAACTTTCCCCACATATGTCCTGGTGAGAAAACACTTCAGGAAAAGGTGTTAGGTTGTTGCAGTGAATAACTGAACACTTTTCGCCTGAGGTGTGGTGAGCTAAATATCACTTGTGGGCCAAATCCTGCCCGGAGTCCGCCTGTTTAAGCACCATGTGTTGTGAGCCCCTGTGAGCCCAGGTTAACTGATTCCATGGGTTCTCTTGTGATGTCCTTGACCCCTCTGGCTCCTACAATCCTTTCTCCCTCCCTTCAGCAGGATTCCCCAGCTTGGCCTGATGTTTGGCTGTGGGTCTCTGCATCTGTTTCCATCAGTTGCTGGATGAAGCCTCTCTGATGACTATTAGGTACCGTTCTAAGAGTATAGCAGGATATCATTAGGCAGCGTTACTCCTCCAGTTGTGTTTGATCCCCTCCAGCCTGTGGGTCCTGGCACTCCAGGCAGTGTCGGGGTGGGCTCGTTCTCATGGCATGAGTCTTAGGATGGACCAGTCATTGGTTGGCCACTCTCACAATCTCTGTGCCACCCTTACCAGCACATCCCATAGGGAGGCCAGACTGTAGTCGAAGGTTATGTGGCTGGGTTGGTGTCCCGATCCCTCTCCTGGATTACATGAGATGACCAGTTCAGCTACATATTTAGAGTTACCAGGTATGTTAGCTAGGGTCATCCTTGTAGATTCCTTGTAGATTTCACTTGCAGCAGGTTTATACCTGACCCCAAAGGGCCCCCCTTTTCCAGTCAGCTCTTTCAGTGCTTCCCCCAACCTCTACTGCCAGCCTCTCCTCTCCTTCCAGTCCCTCCCCCCCACCTCCCCTCCACTCCCCTCTTCATTCCTCCTCCTCGGTTTCTTCTCTTCAGAAAAGTGCAGGCCTCCCATGGATGTCAACCTGCCATGGAGTATCAGGTGGCAGTAAGATAGGTACTCTCTCTCCTGTTAAGGCTGGATGAGGCAACCTGGTAAGAGAAAATGATCCCAACAGCAGGCAGCAGAGTCAGAGACAGCCCCCTGCTCCCCACTGTTAGGAGTCCCACAAGAAGACCAAACTACACAACTGGAACATATCTGCAGGGGGCCTAGACAGTCCCATGCAGACTCCTTGATTGTTGGCTCGGTCTCTGTACTCATCAATTCTTCATATTTTGCTGTTTATATATTTCTCTCTCTAAACACAGAAAACCGCGTGTACAGCCTCTCCGTTCCTGTCTTTTGCTCTGTGGCCCCCCTCTTCTCACATGTGAAGATACTCGTGTGTAAACAGACGTGCATAGACAATTTTCTTTTTGAGCCATTTAAAAGTTGTGTTATAGATGCAACACACCCTTAAATAATCCAGATGTGTACTTAAAAATATGATGTCCACTGCCTGCACTGCCTCGCCATTGCCACACCTCGGAAAGTTAACGCCCAATCCGTAGTTTATTCAATAGTCTGCCATATTTAACTGCACAGCCTTATTTACCTTTCCTTCTGGAATCTAGCGTCCCGTTAAGGCTATTTAGTTAGTATGCATATTTAATTACCAGGTTTTTTACAATGACTTTTTTCAAGTCCCTAGAAAGCTCCCCAAAAGATTTCTTAATGGAATTATTGGCTGTGTGCAAGTGAGAACCATTTGATAGTCACTGTAGTAAATCTGTGTCTCCCTCTTCTCCTGTGGGATTGAGACGCTGTTAAATGGTTTAGCTCTGACCTTGAGCTACTAAGATGAGGGCTTCCCTTGAAATTTTAAATGCGGAGCTGTCTCAGTGTGGCAAGAAGGCAGATGAGAAAGTACGGGATGCGTCCTT
This sequence comes from Microtus ochrogaster, assembly GCF_000317375.1. Taxonomy (NCBI): domain Eukaryota; kingdom Metazoa; phylum Chordata; class Mammalia; order Rodentia; family Cricetidae; genus Microtus; species Microtus ochrogaster. Next base: position 23,802,318 of record NC_022027.1, read on the forward strand.
TGTAATTAAGAACACGGTTGTTCTTGCCTGCTCCAGTGGCTGGCCTCTGTTAGCTCTTGGCTCGGTGGCTCTTCCTTCTGGCATTGCCTCTGCCTAGGGTTTGGCTCTTCTCCAGCGTCATTAGGTTACAGCAAGGAGTTGGAAACAGACCTGCACTTATTTAAATCTTCCAGCCCAAATTGTCCCTGCTGGCTGCCATACAGAGCGTGTATGTTTGCAGGCTGTGTGCTGAATGCTGCACTGTGTTCCAGGGTGCCCGTGTGCATCTGGGGCTGTGCATAGGAAGAACACCTCCTTGTTTGTACACCCTCACAATCCGGGGTGCCATAGTCCTAGGGGACTGCATTTTGTGCTCGCTGGTGATTCCTAGAGAGCACCCGCTCACTTCCTCACTTTCCCGAGAGGCACTCACTTCAGTCCAAAAGACACTCAGATGCCCACTGGAGCCCACCTGGCATCTGAACAGGGCACTGCCTTGTTTAGGGTTGCTTTCCTCGGTAAAGGGTATGTTTACTCGGCTGAGATATGGGCCTGCAAAGCAAGATCCTTATTTTAAGCATGGCAGCCTCAGAACCAGTGGTGTCTTTGAGAAATTTCAAAGCCAAAAAGAATGGGAGTCAGTGGATAGGGGCGGGGTGGTGGGGAGAGGGGTGAAAGGAGGGGGAGGGAGGAAGGATGGAAGAGAGAACATACTTGTGTTCTGGTGGGAGGCAAACAGGAAAGAGAAAAACTGAGAGGGGGATGGAGGCATAGAGGGAAAGAGGGAGAGACCGAGAGAAGGAGGAGGGCGGTAATTTCAGGATGGATGAGTAAGCGGAAACTGCTAGAAACTGGAGAGGTGGGAGCATAAACTGCTGCTTTGGGGGCTTAGCGTTTTTACCTCCGGAGAATCCCCGGTCCATCTTTGTTTTTATTTATTTATTTATTTA
>NC_022027.1:23804399-23809425 GCF_000317375.1 Microtus ochrogaster
TGTTGAGAATTTTCTGTTCAGCTCAGTGCCCCATTTTATAATTGGGTTGATTAGCCTTTGGCGGTCTAGTTTCTTGTGTTCTTTATATATTTTGGAAATCAGACCTTTGTCAGCCCGGTCCATCTTTGTGATGAGTTAGCTGGGATGCAGGCTTCGCTAGTTGGTTCAGCATGATGTATAACTGCTCTGTGTCTCAGCTGCCCCTGACTCCTGCCGCCTCTTTTCTGCATCTGTGAGACCCGCTGCGATCAGTCTTCTGTGGCCCCATTGCCCTCTGGTACTGACCTTGAATTCCATGCTTGGATTCTTCAGATATACCACACTGTTTTGAACCCTGCGGTTTTTGCTGATTGTAACCTTGGAACTTTACATAATTGTTCAGACTGCAGAGCACTCATCTCTCAGTTGAGGATAGAGTGTACAGGGATTAACAGAGTTAATATAGTAAACGCAGCCTTTGGAAGGATGTTGGTCACATGACATGGGCCATAGAAATGTCGCAACTTTCTACTGTTGCTCTTTAGAGCCCACGCGTGTTAATTTTTTATTGCCACATTAACAATTACCATAAACTGGCATCCCAGAGCAATACCCATTTATTACCTCACATTGTTTCTAGATTGGATGTCTGGATAGGGTGAGCCAGGGCTCTTTGCTCAGAATATCACAGGGCTGAAATCAAGATGACTGCAAGGCTGAGACCCGGAGCATCTCCCAAGCCTGTCCCAAGTTCATGGCAGTTAACTGAATTCAAGCCTTTGCAGCAGTGGAGTTCAGGGCCAGCGAGAACTCTTATATCACCTTCTGTTTAAAAGCTCCCTAATTACCTCAGTGCCAATCAGATAATCTTCCTCTCAGTTAACTTCGAGGCAGTTGTTATTGCCATAACCTGATCACAGTCATGGGGTTCACTTGTTCGCAAGGGGAGATTGCCTCTGGTGTGTCCTGAGAGTCCTGCCTACACCCTGGGTAATCAAAAATCCCATCTTTGCTGATCCCTTTGAACTATTTGGGATGAACTGGGTAATCACCACCCCGAGTTGAGTTGTTCACAGAGCAGTTTCTGTCAGCACTCAGAGGGTTTCTCATTGATGTGGCTCCTGGAACTGATACTCCTTGTCCTATAAGGTTTTACAAGTTGATGGAGCTGATCGTGCCTTTTGAAGTCTCTTGAGAAGAGGACAATTAGAGATTCGTAGCAGTAAATCTGCTGGCCAGTTAGTTGTCCCGGGGTCTTCAGAGGGTGACCCACAACTTGCATCCCCTTTGAGAGCCATTCATTTACTCCTCAGGCCTCTCATAGATGCGCAGCCCAGCGGGAGCCTCCTTCGCTGAGTGACACTGTCAGAGTGTAACTGTCACGCAGTCTTGTTCCTCTGCTGGTGCACAGTAAACCTGTGCCTGACAGGGAAGGACGAGGGTCTTTGCATTGTTTTCACAAGTTTTTCTTGCTCTCAGTTTCCTTCACAATCGAGTCTAGATTTCTTTTTTAAATTATTATTATTTTTTTTAGCAAAGTAATGGGGTTCCTCATGACATCTTCATGTATAGCATTGTATCTTGGGCTCTGCTCTTCTCCCACACTCCCTCTATTTGCCATTTCTTTCTTTTCCCACACACTCAGAAAGGGCAATGGAGTCAATGTGACATGAAATATGGGACTAGGTTGCTTTTATCTTTTAATTCATCTTACATTCCATTAAAAATATATTTTTTAGCCAAAGCCCATAATGAATGTATGAAGAGTATAAAAATTCAAAAATGACATATTTAAGTCAGTTAATAAGAAAAACAAAGATGAGAACACCTTAGGCAACAAAATCTTTTATTATCTTCAAATTATTTATTATTACAATGTCCTATTTTATGAGTGTGCTGTATGTTTGTGTGCACATGTATGCATGCAGTTGGAAGTTCACATGTGTACACATGGATTGTGGAGGCCAGAGGTCAGTGTTATGCATCTTCCTCTATCAATGTTTATTGGTTACTTTTCTATTGTTATAAAATGCCATGGCCAACAAAACATATAAAAGAAAGTGTTACGTTGGGCTTATGGTTTCTGAAGGTTAGAGTCCATGAGGGCAGTGCAGAGACAAGGCAGCAGGGACAAGTGAGAGCTCACATCTTGACCGTAATCAGGAGGCAGAGAAAGCGCACTGGGAATGATGGGAGTCTTTAGAGCCTCACAGCCCAGCCCCAGTGACACACTGCTTGCAACAAGGCCACACCTCCTACTCCTTCTCAAACACTTCCACTACTGGGGACCAACCTTGCAAATATATGAGCCTATGGGACCGTTCTCATTCAAGCCAATACAGCTCTCCTCCTCCTCCTCCTCCTCCTCCTCCTCCTCATCATCATCATCATCATCATCATCATCATCATTATCATTATTATTGGAGACAAGATCTCTCTTGAACCTGGAGCTCACCAGTAAGCACTTGGATTTCAGGCATATGCTATCATGACTGGTTTTTTCCTTGGGCACTGGGGATCTGAACTGAGGTACTCATGCTTGCACAGCAAACACCCAACAGATAAACCATTACCCCTGCTCTAATTCTATTTTTAAAGCATCTATTGATACCAAGTTCTAAGCAATAAGGCATGGGGAAATGATTTAGGAGCAATGGAAAATACCTGACTGTCTTGAGTACTGTTTCTTAAAAGAAAATGGCAAATTCTCTTTGTAGCAGCATTTGACTTGCAGTTGTTTACAAATGTGTCAAGCTAAAGAAAAAAAAATTTGGAATGGCTAGGACTTTGGAAATCTGAAGTGTCTGTTTATTCTGGTGTTTCCTAACTACAGTTTTGTTGTGTGACACACCATGATTTCGATGTGGCTTTAGCAGCCATGATGGCTGGCATCTTGACAGCAATTTGGACCATCATGAAATGGGACTATGTCAAAAATGATCTAAAGTGACACCTGGGCTTCTTTTCTTCCAGGACAATACCATCTTATTCTTGAGAGGCTGCAAAGAGCTCGGCCTTAAAGAGTCTCAACTCTTTGACCCAAGTGACCTCCAGGATACGTCCAACAGGGCCACTGTCAAGTGAGTAATGCCTGGTTTATGTTTAAAGGAAACCCTTGATGTTTGGATACGCAGTTTCGAGAGGATGTTGTACGTGCTAAGAGGTAGAAGATTACACACACCCAAGAAAATAAAAAATGCGCAAGCAACAGCCAGGCTTTCGCAGCAGGACCCAGTGTCTTCTCCTCTGTGTGGAGCTCTGATTCTGAGCTAATGTAGTTTTTCAAGTGAATATAGGAGCAGAATTTTGAAGAAGAGAAAATGGTAAGTAGAGTTTAGAAGCAAGGCTACAGCAAAATATGTACAAAATCTATGGGCCTTCCTTAAGCAGCACCCCTTTAATTGGCTCCAGTGGGACAGTTGAATAAGCCCTTGGCAGACTGCACTCAAACAGATTGACCACTGTTGATGGTGGGGTGTGCGGGAGAGTTTCTTGTTTGTGACAGTGATTAAGCTTTTCAGAGATGGATCATTGGCCTTTCAGCCATTTCTACCTGCATCTATTTAGTGAATCACATTTGGGGGCAAAGAATTCTTGCAATAGGATGAGTTTCTGTATAAAGAGATAGCTCATAAGCAGAGTACGAAGATCCATACTTAGGAGGTGGCAAAAATAGATTGCCAGTAGTTCAGGGCTTCTTCAGAGCCTGCGATGTCATAGAAAGCAGTTGTTGTTTTATTCAGAGTGTGGAGTATGAGTATAGTTGAACAATAAGCTGGGTTCTCTCCTGGGACCAGAGAGATGGCACAGTTGTTAAGAGTGGGTAACACTCTTGCAGAGGATCCCGGTTCAGTCCCCAACACCCATGCTAGGCAACTTACAACCTCCTATCACTCCAGCTCCAGAGCAACAGGCTCTCTCTTCTAGCCTCCATGGGCACCTGCATTCATGTGCACATACCCATACACTGATATAAACATATATATACACATACACTGATATACACATATACATATATATGCCCATACACTGATATACACATATACATATCCATACACTGATATATACATATACATACCCATACACTGATATATACACATACATATTCATACACATAAACTGATATATACATATACATACCCGTACACTGATATACACACATACATACACATACCCATACACTGATATAAACATATACATATAATTAAAAAATAAGTCTTTTGAAAAATATCTAAAAGTAGGGTAGGCACCATAGTCTGTAAACTTAGCACTTAGGAAGCAGAGGCAGGAGAATCTCTACAGGACTAAGGCCAGCCTGGTTTATATAATGCATGCACTGAAGAAACGAGGGGTCCGTAAGGGCGAAATGTTGCAGACAACAGCAGTAGCAACAAAAGTCAATAAGCTGAGTTAAGTTGAGAGGATCTGAGATTTGATGATTGGGGCAGTGCCGTTTGATCATGGAAGAGCACAATAGGGAAAGAAGCCATGATTTAGAGTTGTTGTTTTTTTCTATTCTCCGACCTTGATTTCATAATTATGATGATGGGAGACTTGAAACTACTGAATGAGTTGAAGATAGGAAGTTTACAGTGGATTTGATGATTCGTGACTTGGGAAGAAGGAGAGTCAGCCATGATTGATGATCGAAAGTTACTTCTGCGTTTTTCACGTGCCATTCTTTAGTATTTCTCACGGAAAGTGGATGTTAGGTGAAAAAAGCAAACCAAAGGTGTAATACTTCACTGTAGAAGCTGTAAAAATCACATGCTCCATTTGTTACTGAGCCTAAATCCGGCCTCTGCTAAGTTCTGCTTCACGTTGGGAAATCACTTAAGTTCTGCCTCATCTCGTATTTCTAGTGTCACCTGCATGGCAAGTGACCAGAAACAACAGCAACTGTGCAGCACCCTAGGTAATAGTAACAGTCACACACACACACTGTGAAGCATCCTGGGTACTAATAACAGTGACACACACACACACGCACACATACACACACACTGTGCAGCACCCTAGGTACTAATAACAGTCTCACACACACACA
>NC_022027.1:23809625-23815817 GCF_000317375.1 Microtus ochrogaster
ACTGTACAGCACCATAGATAATAGTAACAGTCACACTCACACACTGTGCTGCACCATGGGTACTAATAACAGTCACACACACATTGCTCAGAGGGTGAAGGCAAACTTACTCTGGTGGATTATTCTAGATCCTTTTTTTAATTCTTAAATTTTGGCCACCTTTAAACAATAAATTACCAGAGCAGAAGAATTTTGAGGCCTGTTGGTTTCAGAAACTAAAACAGAAACCCAGATCATTGCTCATCTATGACAATCGGGGGGTCAGAAATCTGGGTGGAGCTCCCGGTCTGGAGCTGCCTAAACCTACACTCTCATCTACAGAGTAAGACTGGATCCAGTAGTCCAGATGTGGCTTGGTCATTGCAGACCCGGGGGAAGAAGGCAATCAAGGGATATATTAACTCAGAGGTTCTGGAAGCAACCAGCTAGGAGAAAGTCACCTAGGCCAGTCACAAGTGCTCACAGTCCCTTTGTTATGGCAGCATCTTCATCTTTTCTTGCCCTTTTGAGCTTTCCTTTTTTCTGTCCTCTCCTTCCTCTGCCTCCCACCTCCCTTCCCGTTTTCATCCTTTCTCTCATCTGCCTCCCCGTTTGCATTTCTTCTCCATCTCTTTCCTTTTAAAGATGCCCTCCCCTTGTGCATCTTTAGACCCTGCTTTTCCATCACCTCCACTTACCCTTTATACCTTCATTCATGCATTGAACAAATGAGTAACTCAGTAGCTGCTGCGTGTGAGATACTTTCCCTCCCTGAGGAAAATGTGCAAACGAGACGGCCAGGGTCCTCTGTTCATAGTGAATTTACACTGTGGTGTCAATAACTTAGAAATGTTGGGTAAGAAAGAGAATAATCATGGGGGGGCGAGAACGCTGCAAAGAGCATGCAATAGTGAGGCAGAAAAGACAGTGCCCATCTGTCTGAGGGGGTCAAGGATAGGCCGTCTGAGGGGGTGACCCTTCAGCTGAGGAAGCAGACAGCGACAAGAATGAGAAGCAAGCATCGGCCATGGGGAGGTTTGCTGGGTATCTGGGGTGGAGGAAAGAAAAGAAGAGGTCAAAGGAAGAAGAAGCCGTTGATGCTTAGGAGAAAAGGACCCAGTGAGGCTGGAGGGTTGTACTTAAGCACCTGTGTGGAGAGAGCGCTCATCACAAGCAGTGGGGATGCCTAGCTTGGAGTCATTGCGTAGAGAGATGGTCTCACTAGATTGCTAATTAGAAATCATAAAGAATTTATATGAAAATTATGTTGCAAATTAATTTGTGGAGCTTAGAGAGGCATTGCTTCTGGGGTGAGCAGGAGCGCAGGAGAGGAGCGTGGAATAAGCTATTCGCTTCTCAATGTTTGCATAGGTGATTCTGATTTTTGGCGCTAGTTGTTGGGAACTCGTTTTTAAAGTGTTGATATTGTAGCTCAGATAGATCCAAGTACCACCGTTGCAGTTCTCTGGTTTCCCTTCTGAGAACTGAGCAGCTAACAGCTTAGAGGGAGAGCATCATTTTGACAAGAATTAGTAGCATCAGCAAGGAGATACACGATGAGGGATGGATCCCATGGGGGATATTTGTATTTTTTTAATTTTTTTTTTTTAAAGAAACACTCTAGTTTTAAGTACAGGTCATTTTTCTTACCTTTTCTATCCAAATGTAACCTGAGAAGACAATAAAGAAAAAATATTTAAGAGGAAAAACCTGAAAATTATTACATTACCGACTGTGTAATTGCATGAACTCTACCTATAATGAATGCCAGACAAGTTTGATGGAAATAAAAGCGCAGTGCAGAGGGATGCCCGGCGCAGACCTTCCAGGGGATCAGCATGGTCTCACAGAAGTGTAGAGAGGCTGCGGATGGCTCCTGGGGCAGGAGGTCTCTCTAAAAACTGGGAAGTGTTTCCAAGTAGTTGGCAATTATGAGGAGATCACTCAACAAATATTTTGTGAGGTCCTACTGTGTGCCGCGTATAATTTTTTTTTTAGCACCCAGTCACAGTTTCTCTCACTGACCTTTTATTGTCAATGCAAGAAAAGGGTCATTTTCTCTATTCTTGGCTTTCTAAGATATTTTGTCTTCCTTGGATTTTTTTCATCTTTCTGTTGTTAAATGGAAAAAAATCTTCATAGATATTTAAGCCGAGGATAGCATTAAACTCGAAAATATAAAAACATTTCCTTGATAAAATGCGGATTGGATGGATTCTTGTCTTACCTGCAACCCCGGACCCTGTGTTGCCCCCCACAGAGCAGGGCTGGTGTTTGCTAGTCCTTCCGATATCAGTCAGCTCAAACCTGCCCACTGCTCATCACGCATGTTTGTTAGAGTCCGCTAGAAGCAAGTAATCCATGATGTAAATGCTTTGAGGTGCCCTTGGCTAGTTTACACGGTGGGATTTCTGCTCCCCCTGCCTCACCAAAGTGACCAGAGAAAAGAAATCGAGCCTTCCTTTTCCTAGTACTTACTTGTGCATGTGTTCATTTCGATCCTGCGTGAATAGAGCTTTGGTGGGTTGTAGTTAGGGAATAAACATGATGTGTATTTTTTTAACACATATGCATACATTTGAAAATAGCATGCATATTTTCCTGTTTATGGCCAAGTTTTTATTCTAATTTGTGACGGGGGCAGGGAGGAAAGCCATTTGGATAGTCCTGCTTCCTCTTATACGTGTGTTTTCAGGTCAAGTTTTCTGAGTTTTCAGACCTTTATTAAATGTACTTGCAAGTAGAAGACGACCTGGGAAATGTGATCAAATCCCCTTCAAGACAGAATCGTCAACAGTCAATCTTTGTAAATTCAAATATAAATTAGTCCCAACTTTAAGCGGAATTCTCAATTTTATATGTTAAAAAGCTTTCTGGCATCCTGCAAAACTTCAATCCTGCTTGGTCCTTGTATTTTGTTTGTTTGATTGGTTGGTTGGTTGTTTTCCCTTAGCAATTTTCTCCTACAACTGAAACCTCCAGCCATAGGCCTTTAAAAGCCAGCAATATTCTTCTGATTTTGTTTTATGTGTTTTTTTGTAAGTGTGTCTTAGAGGTATTTAAGAAAAGACCACACTGAAGAAACTGCTATTCTAATAATGTTTTGTTTTTCTTTCCTGACCTAGGAACCTTGATTATAGCCGGAAGCTGAAAAATGTAAGTGTTTTAATGTCTCTCTCCAAGTTTGTATACTTTGGCTTTAATTGGTCCAAGGTTGACATTTAGCTAAACGCAGTGCATCTGATAGGCCTTATTAGAAAGATTCTTTCTTAGAAAAAAGTAAATGTATCTCCTATAAAATAGTTAATAGCTATGCTAGAGCTAAAAATAGTAGATTTGGAGGTTTTACTCTAATCAGAATTCAGTCTAGAAATAAACAAAAGCTTGTATTCTGTGTGTGGGTTCATTTTCCTAAAACACACAGTGATGGGTCTCAAGATTGACATTAGCCATTTCCATTTGCGGCCCAGATGGGCTCGCAGTCAGCACACGTTAGCTATGTTATGGTTCTAGTTAATGTCCTTACATTCGGGATTGTCTGTTCTCTGGGAATTTATTTGTAAGAACTCAGTTAATAAAAGCCCTTCTGGAAGTTTTGAAGGATTCATGATGTATGAGTTTCCCGCAGAGGAAGAAAACTCACTGCATCATAGTACTCTTGCACACTGCTCTACTTTGGGCCGTGGCCAGCTGGACCCGTTTGCCTGCGTCCCATTATCCAGACCCACAGTGCGGAAGGTAGGGCAATAAGTTCTTCCCAGCGTAGACGAAGCAAAAAGACAGAACGTGAACATAAAGTCTAAGCTTTTGCATGGGCTTCTGATCCCTATAATTCAGCTAAGGAGCACATCGCTAGCCAACCCTTTTTTTGCTGTTGTTGTTTTTTTCTTTCTTTTCTTTCTTTCTGATCCCTATAATTCAGCTAAGGAGCACATCGCTAGCCAACCTGTGTTTTGTTTTTTTTTTCTTTCTTTTCTTTCTTTCTTTCCCCCCACCGCAACTCAAAGTAAAGCACATTTGTGCTTTTGTGAACAGTTCTTTAGAGAGACGGCACAAAACTAATGTAGGACAGTAACCTCAGACCACTGGATATTCATGAACATTCTCAGCGTCCAAGTTTGGTTAATTGATAGCAACTGTGTCAAGGCTAAAATCTTCCCATCTCAGATGAATGAGGATGCGGCTGTGCTCTCGCTGCGAGAGCCCTGCAGGCCCCACTCTCTGGACCTTGCTTTCTTCTGACTTACCTTCGATGTACTGTGTGGATCCCGTGCTGCGGGACACTCAGTAACCTTTACCGCTCCTTCGGGATTTTTGCCATCCATTCCAGTAGGTTCTCCATGCACAGGAGTGAAAAGGAGGGGCTCCGAAAGCACCCATCTCAAATGGAGCTGAGGGTCTCCTGCATTGCCCGTCTGGGTAAAGACTCCGAAGAGCTTGTGGGAAAATGCTGAGTGATGAGGATGTCGTTTTGGAGGATTTATTTTCCCTCCTTGCTCACTCAGAGATCACTTTCTCACAACCTCCTCTTGCCTAGCGCTGGAGACTTATTTGACTGAACCTTGTGTCTGGGTCAGCAGAGACAGCTTTGTAATGGGTTCCCATTACTGTGATCTCAAATTAATGGACGCAGCTTGCACTGGTTTTCACGAGTCAGCGTCGCTGAGCTGTTCCTTCCTGCTTTGCTGTTCCCGGAGTGGAAATATCATTCTTCGGGACAAATCCTGCTACTCATATGCGTTGTTTTGTTCCGTAGGTGTTAGTGACCATTTACTGGCTGGGGAAAGCTGCAAACAGCTGCGCGTCCTACAGTGGAACCACGCTGAACCTGAAGGAGTTCGAAGGACTGTTGGCTCAGATGCGAAAGGTGACTTGGCTCTTCTTCCTCATCCCCCGAGGGTTGGACGGAGTGGGAAAGCGGCGCGTTTTTAAGATTATTACAGTTCTGGGACCAGAATGCTCAGTGGGGAAGAGAATTTGATACTCTTCCAAAGAACCTGGGTTCAGTTCCCAGTAGCCACATGGTAGCCCACAACCTTAAGTAACTCCAGTTCCAGAGGATATGATGCCATCTTCTGACCCCTGTGGGCATATGTGCAGAGAAAATATTATACACATAGAATAAAAAGAAAACTTTACTAAAATAAAGATAATTATGGCTTCGCAGGTAGAACTGTTCTGACCCAAGGTACGTACTAAAGAAAAGGGCTGGTGTCTTACCCAGAGCGTATTTGCCCCCTGTCTCATCTCACTTGAAGTTTTATATATCACACTCTTTAGTGAATGGAAAAGCTCAGCTGGCTACAATTGTGGTTACAAAAGAGTGAGTTTGGTATGTTGGTGTATGGCCTGGTACACCATGAAGCTCATGGCCTGTGCATTCGGAGGAGTGATGCCCAAATTAAACAATGTGGCATTATACAAAAACAAACGCTTGCGCTGCACTTTGAGCCTAAAGGTCATGGCGCTGGCCTGTTAGGCCCTTGATGTGGGTGAGGTGATGCCAGCCATGTCCTTGCCCCAGCTGCCACCCTAGATGGGCTCTGAGAAGCTAGAAGTATTCCTTTGACTGTGTGTGTCTAAAGCCCATTGTCGTTGAGTGATCTGGACACTCAGAAAATGGTTTTAGAGCTTGATGTGTTTATTAAACTATTTGATGGCGTATCATTAAAAGCTTGGTTTGTTTGCTCATGGGAGAGATTGGCAGAAGGTAAGAATTTGTTAAAGAAACAGTGGAATGCTTTTATGGATCCTTTTAAAGGCTCAGCAATATAGTTAATTCATACAAAATATTGGTTCCTAGTATTGGACAAGAGAATCCCTACCGAGCAGCCTGTGTAAGCAGGAAGGCTCACCTGTAGTTATCATCCCTGTATTTTGGTCAGGGCCATCTCAGAGCACAAATAATTGAGGCCAGCTCTTCCTTGCTTTTCTACCATACAAAAATAAATCCACTGATGAGACTCACTGAAAGATATTCAAAAGGGCAGCCAGTTGACTCATAGGTAAAGATGCTGCCATTAAGCCTTATAACCTGATTTCCATCCCTGAGACCACATGGTGGAAGGAGGGAACTGACTCACACGAGTTTTCCTCAGTGTTCACATGTAGATGTCCAAATAACACACACACACACACACACACACACACACACACACACACACACACACACAGAGAGAGAGAGAGAGAGAGAGAGAGAGAGAGAGAGAGAGA
>NC_022027.1:23815917-23834064 GCF_000317375.1 Microtus ochrogaster
AATGAATAAAGTTTTCAGAATATTCAGAACTTCATGATTTTAATTCTGAAAGCAAGAATTTGTTCCAACTTTTTAATAAATTGGTCTTCTTTCCTTAAAGCAGTGGTTCTCAATCTGTGGGTCACAACCCTTCCACAGGGTCACACACCAGGTCTCTTGTGTATCAGATATTACAATTCATAGCAGTATGACCTATAACATGACCTAAAAGATACTTACCTGTGATCTATATTTTTCCATGTTCTCATTAATGATTGGGTTCAAAGGCAAAATGTAAAAACTCAATAACAGCTGAAAAAATACTTTATTTCTTCTCATGTAAGTGGGATTTGGGGGTGAGCGAGCAGTCCAGAGTGAGTATGGAAGTTCTACACCTGGGCGATGCCAGAACGCCCAGACCCCTCTGTCCCGTGTACCATCATCCTTAGCCCATGGCTTCTTCTCTGTTGGCTCAAACTAGCTGCTCAGACTTTCTCTGTCATGTCCACATTCAAGTCAGGAAAAAGGAAGAACAGAAAAAAGAGGGCTAGCCTTTGAGCGTGCCTTTAGAAAATTACACACTATATCCTGCTGTGGTTTGAATGTCCCCCATAAAACTCATGCTGGACTTGAACTGCAGTGGTGGCTACAGGAGTTATATTTTCAAGGCTATTTGGCCGTGGGGAGTACAGTCTCACAAATGAATTGATGCTGTGGTTGCAGGAATGGGTTTGTTATCCCAGCTGTGTTACCCAGGCAAACTGTCCGTGGCACGTGCATCCTCTAGGTAGAGAATGGCTTCTGTTGTGTTATGAAGGTCTTTCTCCATGCCAGCACCTTAGCATCGGACTTAGCAGACTGTAGAACTTTGATATGCAGGTTCTTTTTCAATTACCTAGTCTGCGGCATTCCTTTCTAGTCTGTGACAATAACTCACAACTTCTCATTGATTTGAACTCGGTCATAAATTCATACCCATCTGCAAGGAGAGACGTAGGAAAGAAAGGCTTTATAAAGGCTTTTTAGTTTTTGGCTATAAAAAGTAAATATATGCTGGGTGGCGGTGGCTCACACCTTTACTCCCAGCACTCAGAAAGTAAAGGCAGGCAGATATCTGTGAGTTCCAGGTCAGCCTGGTCTACAGAGTGAGTTCCAGGACAGCAGAACTGTTCCACAGAGAAACACTCTCCCGGGGAAATACATTCATACATGCATACATGATATATTATATATAATATGTATAACTTCTCAGAACACAAACAAAATATCCCACAACAAGTAACTATAGGGTACTTACTCTTAGCAGGAGTCCTGAGTTGTAAGGGGGCTCGGTGTTCTCAGTGTTGTGAGCAATGCAGGTTATTTCTCCATGGCCTTCACTCATCATCCCCCATCTCTTCTGGAATTTACTCTCCTTCCTCTAAGCAAGGCAACCCTCATAAAGGGATGCAGCTAATAGCATCTCCAGGGAAGATGCTTCTAGGAAAGGTAAGGGAGTATCTCCTCTAGACCCAGAGGAATTCCAAAGAATGGTAGTCCTGTTTCCCTAGTCATTGTGACCAGGGGTGGCATGGAGTGGTCTGACTGGCCCACCCCTCCTGATCCAAGGGGTGGGGGCATCAAAACAAGGAAGGATGAGGGGGTGACAAGCAAACAAACGCAAGAGAGACAAGTGCACAAAAGAGCCGCTACCATCAAACTCATCCCCCAATTTTGTATCTACTCACCTTTTTTTCTGTTTATCTGTGGTCTCTCCAGTCAGAACATGGGGCTCCCACAAACATGGTGTGTATTGATTTATTTTTATGATGCTGTGTCTCTGGGGATAGAATGCTTCCTAGAAGGCAATATCCGTGGAAGGAATCGCTTCCCCAACTGTGAGGAGTGAGGCATGGGCCGTCGTGTTGGAGAAGCTAAACCTCAGACATGTTTGAGCAGCACTCAGCCACCCCGTAAATCACACAGCGAGCAGAAAAATGTAGAGCTCTCCAGAGAAGGCATCTGGAGTGTCTTAGATGCTGTCAGTCATCCGCAGACCCTTGCTGGCTCTCATTAACACTCACCGAGGGACTAGGAAGAGAGGGGGATTCGTGAAATAAGTTCCGAGTTTATGGAGGCTAGTGGCGCCCGTTCCTTTTCCGAACCCTCTTTCACCAGAACAGCGAGCAGTTGGGACAGTGGGTTGTGTTCAGTCTTCCCTGCCTTCCCTCAAGTACTCTGTGGAAGACAGAAGGTGCTGTGCTCCAAGGCGAAAGGTACAGACAATGCAATTAGACCCCTTAAAGATGTAAGCATACCTCTCTTTGCTGGTTTATATTTTCTAACCTCTTCCAAAGCCTCACTTTATAGCAAACCCCCCACCACCAACAAAAAAAGGGGTTGGCGACTTGTTTGAAACCAGTAAAGCTGAAAGTCCAGTGGATGGCCACATCTTTTATTTCTGGCTGACAAGTCAGCCTCTTGCTTTACCTGTGGCATTCCTGGGCGGCCAACATGGTCAGGGATGGTCACAGTGACCTGTTTTCCACTTCTCAGTCTGTCCATGCCATTTATTTCCCCCACCGGAGACTCAGCTTACGACATAGTCGTGAACATGGCAAGCTTTCTGTTTTTCCCATGAGCACCAGGGAGAAAGCCGCTGAGGCTCCAGGAATAAGCACACTGACCCTCTTTCTTTCTGAATCTTCTACTGCAGTTGGAGATGCGAGGAAAACCCAGGTTTGGTGGAAAGCCTTTCTGATATTATCTTCTGGAAAATTCAGTTTTGTCATGTTGCCCCAAGCAACCTATAAGCATGTCACTGCTAGCTGCAACTAGTGCCCACCCCCATGAGAGTCTGCGTCTCCCAGTCATCGAGACCTAAGTAGAAAAAGAACAGATCAGTGTGGAAAGTGTTGCCCTTGACATCAGTGTATAACTATTAGATAATTTCTATATTAAAATGTGCATGCCTCATTGAAGAAAGAGTAGTTAAAACCGTTGCTGATGTTCTTTAGAGGTGTTATTCTGCTTCATCCCCTGTTCCGAATATTTTCCACATGTCGCCTGTCTAATAGTTCCAGAAGCCCCGTTGGATGGGTGTCATTGTATAGATGAAGACCTGTGAGGCGACATGAGATGCCTCATATCACACAGCTAGCAAGATTTAGACCCAGCCATATGGTCATAAGCAGCATCATGCAGGAGACATAACCCAGAGTGGCAGCATTCACTGTGCAAGGTGCAGGCAACATCTAGTTGAGCCATCTTGCCAACCTCCAGAGGTGAATAGTTTTAGTATTTACTTCTTAACTGTGTGGGTTAAGTTACAGTAACTCCCCAATTCCCGTTTTTCTCCTCTATAAAATAAGGACGTTATTAACTACCATATTGACTGGTTATGGGGGTAAATAACATGATATGCAAAAAGCATGACCCGGACATATAGTAACTGTTCAATAAAAGTAAACTTCATATTTTAGTCATTTGGCCGATGAGTAATTTACAGTAATAACTTGTATTCCCAAGGAAGCTAAATTTGAACCTCTGTCTAGTTCAGATCTATATTTTTTCAGTGAGTCATGAGTTCTTTTTTCAACTTCTCAGGCCTGGATTTTGTTCCAAATTCATGTTAACTTTTGACCTGCAAGTAATTAACCTTAATTTCCATAACTGGCATTTCTGCCTTCCCCTAGAGCAGTGGTTCCCAACCTATGGGTCTTAAGGGGGTTGAACGACCCTTTCACAGGGGTCACCTATCAGATGTCCTGCATGTCAGGTGTTTACATTACAATTCATGACAGGAGCAAAATTAGAGCTATGAAGTAAGTAGCAACAAAATACTTTTGTGGTTGGGGGTCACCACAACATGAGGAACGGTTTTAAAGGGTCGCAGCATTAGGAAGGCTGAGAACCACTGCCCTAGAGTGTTGTATTGCTAGACTCACCCAGGTGTTTGACAGCCTATTCTTCAGGGGCTGCAGGGTTTTCCTCACCCCCTGCCCCCTTGCCCACTCCTTCCTCCTGATGGGAAACCTGAGTGTGCCTTGTGAATTGCAACCATCCCAGCCTCCCCCTCCCCACTGTGCCTATCTCCCCAGGGTGGAGAATGGTTCAGAAGCCCCCCTCCCCAATTGTTAGAAGCAGACAGCAAATATGCTTCCTGCAAAGGCATGGGCTCCCGGGGGGTACCTCAGATAGAATAGACCAGCGTCTCCAACTGCAAACATGGGATATGTTGATTTATTTATTTATTTTCCTTTCCATTGGGAATGCAGAGGGGACCTCCATGTGCATCCCGGGGAAATCTGTGGGGCAACATTCCGCTCTTTGTCCGTGAGAGCACACTCCTCTGCCAGTGTGATCCACAGTCTTGATTTCTAGCGACCGTCTCCGGGATATTGAGCGGAGGTTTATCTTTGAGTGACGGGAGTTATTTTTGTTTTCACCAGCCCGGACTATTGTAATGAATGCTAAGGCACCGGCGGGAACAAGGCTTTTCTTATAATACTAGGGTGAGGATGGTTTTGACTGACCTTTCTTCTGCTGGAGTTCCAGTGTTTTAGTATGTGCCGCTTGTGCTAGGAAGAATTTATAATCACAGGCTGTCAAAGACAGCCATTGTTCTCCCCGCTCCGAACATGTGGGTCAGCCACAAGTGCCTGCAGCTCCCCCAACGCCAAGAGCTGGCGGGGAGAGAGCATGCCTGGATTCTTCTGAGGCATCAGGAAAAGCATTTTGCATATTTTTCATTGCCTTTTTTTTTTTTTTAAACTTTTGCCTCAGAAAGACAGCTCGCTTTCAGAGCAGGAATTTCCCTCCAAGGTAGCCGGAGATGGAAGCATACTGCTGCAGAATTTTACAGCCCTGAATCTGCCTGTCTTTGCCAGATAGCATAACGCTGGGCAGTGGTGCTGAACTAGGGGCTCGTCCCACAGACATGCGGCTATGGATT
The DNA here is from genome assembly GCF_000317375.1 of Microtus ochrogaster. NCBI lineage: Eukaryota > Metazoa > Chordata > Mammalia > Rodentia > Cricetidae > Microtus > Microtus ochrogaster. The sequence continues at coordinate 23,820,830 of NC_022027.1, forward strand.
CCGAAAGACAGGTTAAAGGTTTTGTCCTTATTGTCAACGATCATTGCATTCTTCTGAATTCAAACTTTGTGATTCTCTATATGTAATTGCTTTTTTAACAATGTGTGTGGGATGTGAGTTACTTGGGGTTTTTTTTTTGTTGTTGTTGTTGTTGTTGATGTGCATGATATTCTAGTTGAAAGGATGCAGGAAAGAAAGGTGGAGGAGTTGGCTAATCACCTGTTGATGCTCATTAGTCTCGTTAGCTAGCTGCTATGACTTTTCCACACCAGATCGCGAGTATCTTCGTGGACCACTGGAAGCCGGATAATCTCTGTATGCTGCAGTCATATCTGAAATTCCTCTGTTTTATTTTGGGATAGGAGACTGATGACATTGAGAGCCCTAAGCGCAGTATCCGAGACAGTGGCTACATCGACTGCTGGGACTCTGAACGCAGCGACTCCCTCTCTCCTCCTCGCCACGGCCGAGATGACTCCTTCGACAGCCTGGATTCTTTCGGCTCCCGCTCCCGGCAGACACCTTCACCAGATGTAGTTCTCCGGGGAAGCAGTGATGGTAGGTCGGCTCTTGGAATTAATCAGCAACAGGAGTTCCGGGGTCATGGTTAGAGAGTGGAATGCCGGGAAGGCAGTCTCCATATCCACCTGGCGGGAGCCTGGTAATTCTATAAAACTGGGAAGGGGTGGGCAAGGTCTTCGGCTGTTATTTTTCATGGTTTTCAGAATTTTGATTGGCTTTGCCAGCAGTTCATTTGAACACTGCCTCAGTGAATGCATCTTCTGCTAGAAAAATGTGTTACATCATTGGTGCCTGAATCAAGATGCTGTGCAGACCATTAGCTCATAAAGTGTGCTCAAGTTTATACACTGTGGGTACAAAGAAGGGAAATGCATAAGTGAGAATGGGAAACTCCCCGGCACGCTAGAAGTGCACTTACAGCGCAGAGGGCTGGGGCGCTGCCCCTCTTCATTAGCGCCCGTTTTATCAGTCAGTTTGATGCTTAGCATGTCTGACTGCTGGGCTAGCTCAGTGCAAACGGCCGTGAGTGAACAGGGCAGTGCCAGACTGCCATTTGGCCCCAAGGCTGAATTTTATTTAAATCCTGCGAATCTGATATTATTTGTATGGAATGATCATTATTTTTGCTACCAACAAAGAAAAAGGACTAAGAAGTGCAGTCCTGTAGTCTGCTAGGAGTTCAGTGGCTGTTACTAAGCGCTGCTTGCTTTAGTTCTCTTCTGCCTCCGGGCTTTTAAGGAGGGCAGCTGGCTTGGTTCTGCATGTGTAAACTTGCAGGAAAACAGCAAGGCTGGTGGGGGATTTTTTTGTTTCTATTTTTGCATATGTTGCTTGGTTGATAGTTATATTTGGGGATATTCTTCTACTGTCTCAGATCAGGATTCTCTTTTGTGGCTTTTTTCTTGTTTCTTTTCTTGTTACATCAAATTCTTACTGTAGGTTTTTTTGTTTGCGATTGACACCAGGCCTTGTGACATCTAGATGAGGGCTGTGCCACTGAGCCGTATTCCAAGCCCCTCGGCCATGCAGGTCCTGGTGATACTTGGTGTTTCACAGGTCCAGGTTCTAAGTTAGACGAGACGCTTAGCAGGCAGTATCTTATTTAATCTTCAGCATAGATGTTGGTGTCTCGCTACATCTTAGTTTTCCTTGCACAAAGCTGGGAGACACCCCTAATCCTTATTTTACAGATGTGTCTTCAGGAGTTTTTAAGCCTTTGTCCCAATATTTCTAAATGATGAAAATCACTGTCGGTCTGGAAGTTTAACTGTGTCGGCCTCAAGAAGTGTGGGTCCGAGTGGGTTCCTCTTACTTTACCCGGGCTACTTTCCCTAACCCGGTAGAGGTTTTATTCTGAAGTCGCTATTCTAAAGTCAGAATGTACACTTTTCCGCAGACAGCTTAGCCTCGGGGCTGCATAGTGTGTGACTCCCAAAGAATTCCATGGTACATTGTGAGCTGCTTGAAAAATATTTCTGAAATTTTATTTGACATCTTAAGTACCACCCACAGCACTAGAAGTTAAAATACCAAGTCTGTGATCTAATTATGCTTTCATACAGCCCATGCATGGGTTTGCTTTTACCAAAACCATCTCAACCAAACTATGTCACCCATGTTGTTTGTTTTAACTTCAAAATAATATGGCTTCTTTTTCACCTTTTTTTTTTTTTTTGTAACTGGTACTGTGGATGCTTTAGTCTGTCACCAGCTTTGAGGGTTCAGAGTTTAAACCGCATCTTGAAAGCATTTGAGATGATGATTAGTAATATTATACTAAAATAGCCCAAAGCACAGTTTAGTTGCAGCAATTAAGGCTGATAAACTAGAGCCTATGGATAAATGCTTTCTCCAGCAGATGAACAGTGAACAATCAGGTGAACACAGCCCTACCGATCCCCCATCCCCGATCCCCCTTGCTGTGCATCTTCCACAGGTTTCACCAGTTAATCTGATATCTTAAGGCTTCTCTTCCTGTAAACTAATCAAGATCTAGTGAAGCCTCAAAAGAAAAACCATATCTCTTAATCTTCCTTCTTGGTGTGTTCCTTAAAATGATGCTAATCAGTAAGATTGCTAGTTCTAAAATAGTTCCATATTTGAAAGCGAAAGACTTTTGGGGGTGGTAACATTTTCTTGTCCCACAATCAGGAATCAGGGGCAATTTTAACATAAAATTCTTTGCCTTTATATTGGGTCCATATGGAAGGCTTCAACTTTGTTATATGGGTGGGTACCTATTGACTAATTCAAAGGAGACAAGTCACATGCAGAAGCTCCATGATTCTAAGTTGGATATGGTTTTCTGGTAGGAAGGCTCTAAGCCCAGAGGCTTGCTTCAGCCAACTTGTCTTGCCATCCAGGTACCTCCTTCAGCCTCCACCGGCATCACCTGTGAAGGCCCTTTAAAAACTTCACTGAGCAAGAGATGCAACCTTGTACCCATTTTGCTTTGAAAATTAGTCACATTTTGCTTTGAAAATTAGTATTGTTTCATAAATTTGACTCATCGCATTAACTCAGTATCTCCATATTTTTTCAAAAAGATGTGTTACAAAATAGAAATAACAGGTAAGCAAAAATGAAGTGCTAGAAAAAAATTACAAAGTATTTGTGATCTGAGGGTATCTGGCAGCAAATATGTGAAAGTAAGAGGGGGCAGAGAGGGGTAATGGACACGAATGGCTCTACTTGCTGGTAGCCACGTGGGAAAGAAGGTGAGACTTGGATAAAATAATATTGCACTGTGTGCTCTGCTATGTTTTTCTAACTTTGCACATTTGAGCAGAAGCCAACCTAGTAGATTTCCATGTCCACAGGCTAAAATGAGATAAGCATCTTTTTTTAGGTCTAGCCTTACAATTATGCAGGCATAACACGGCAGCCTTCCTGAGGTCGTCTGTGTCACTTCACTGAATCCTCACAACATCCCAGGCGAGCACTAGTGTCATCCCTGTGTCAACCATGGGAACGTAGGGTACAGGGGTTGAAACGCCCAGTGTCATGGAGCTAGCAAGGGGTGGAACTGAAATGCCAGCTTGGCTGTACACCACTGAAGCTACGCACTTTACAGCTAAGCCCTGGGACATTAGCAAGTTAACATTCCTTAAAATGTCTTTTGAGACAGTCCTGAAGAGTAATTCCAGGAGGAAAGGGGTGTGCTTACATGTTAACATATTTTCAGCTTCCAGTATGTTGTGATGATATTTAGCTAATATGCAGAAATATGGCCCCTAGAGTACAGATTGAGGGATCTAAGACAAGTGTAATCATCACTACGCTGTTGTAGTAGATGGTAAACTCATTTACTTTAATTCATGCATTCAGCACAATGTAGTATTTCTCTACTCAGGACACTTTAAGAAGATGTTTCTCTCAGAACAGTGTGCTCACAGGACAGAACTTGGGGTGTCCAGTTTCCCTGAGCCTGCACTAATCAGCCATGGGGAGGGGAGAACCCGTCTGGCTCCTCTGAGCCTGTTTCTGTCTTTATAAAGAGAGGCTACTATCACGTGGAGAAACAAATCTGTGTGCTTGGCAAGGCAAGGTGGTGTGCGTATTTGTTTACAGGCAACCTTTTATTTTGGCACTGACTGATACACTTGTTAGGACTTGTGGTGGGTAAGGGGCTAAATAATGAATCAAATCCTAACAAGTCAGGAAATGGCCAAAATTTCAGAAGAGAGACTGTAAGCAAGTGCCATGAATAATTCATAGTCTGAATATTTCACATTCAATGAACAACTTGTTCACAGCCAGTGCTCTTAACTCTTATGGTCTCTTAAACATCATTATATTGTCTAGTCTTTGGGGTAAGTCCTTTCATTCCAGTATCACAGAGAAGGACAGTCAAGTGTGTTAGGAAGCCACGGCTCATGTCTGATGGGATCATAGGTCCATGTTCCAACATAAAGAGCAGGGAGCATGTATTAAACACTCGGTGCCAGAGACCAGAACAGTGGTTACCGGTGGATCCAACCCTTCCAGTTGCCCCATAAAGCAGATGGCATTATTACCCTCACTTTACAATTTAGATAACATCAGGTTAACAAGACCAATGAATAGCAGAATTGGAAATGGAGGGGATCTGACCCAAAAATGTGCACACCACCCCCCTCTGCCTTGTCCCAGCTCTTGACTCTCTTCTTAAGCATAAATGTCTTCGCTATCAAGAGAGTCAGAATGATGTCACTCGTTGATTGAGAGTTTTCAACCAGCATTAAAATAACAGTTACTCATATGATTTGTGTTTTTCTTAATGATAGCTTCATTCTAGTAGACCTTAGAAATCTAGCAACATGAGACTTGGACAAAAAGAATGTGTTACAATTATTGGGGCTGTGATCAAGGAGCAAGGCTCTGTTGGCAGAGTTGAATTCCTTTGCATTCAAAACAAAACAAAACAACTCTTCAGCCAAACTGAATCATGTATCCATCTGAGTGTGAGATACCCACTGGCTGCAATGGCGTGCCTTAGAAGCTGTATCCTGGACAGCTCTGGTATTCAAAACAAAGGGAGAGAAAGAACTGTCCCAGGAGAAGACATGATCATGGGTTGGTAGGGGCAGCAGGAAGAAGATTGTCCAAGGGAGCTGGGAAAACTCTGTAGAAGAAGATGAAGCCTCTTGGGAGGTAAACCCTCAGGGAAGTCCAAGTGGTCACTTTTCTAAGTTCTGCTGTTCTTATCTGTCTTTGCTACTAGATAATTTGTACCTTCTCTGTGTTCTGAGGCAGGGTAAAGATATGTAAAGACAAATAATTTCTAATTCATCCATGTTACAATGTCTAGCACAGTAGACGCTAGAGATAAGTAAAATCCCATTGGGAAACTGGTAAGATTTTCTCTTGAGAGCGGCCAAAGCAAACCTTGGCAGGCAAAGAATTCGACACAAATGTGTCACTTACTGTAATTCCTGGCACACTCAGGCTTACTTACCTCTATTAAAAAAAAAAAAAATAACAAAAACCCCACCACCAGCAGCAACAACAATAAAAAAGAAAACATGCTTGTAGTTTTTTTGGTTTTCTCTCACTGAAATTGAGGCCTTTTTCCAGAGGAGGTTAATTTAGGGATTTTCCAAGTTTCTAACTCAGGGTATGAATTCCAGAACACACAAGAGTTACTTGATTCTGTAGAGATGCCACTGAGCATCCCTGCTAGCCCAGCACACTTTCCCAGCATCCCTCCTCTCTTTTCCAGGAAGAGGAAGCGACTCCGAATCTGACTTGCCACACCGGAAGTTGCCGGACGTGAAGAAAGATGATATGTCTGCACGACGGACTTCCCATGGTGAGCCGAAGTCTGCAGTACCGTTTAACCAGTACCTCCCGAACAAAAGCAACCAGACGGCCTATGTCCCAGCGCCTCTGAGAAAGAAGAAGGCCGAGCGGGAGGAATACAGGAAGAGCTGGAGCACGGCCACCTCCCCCCTGGGCGGGGAAAGGCCCTTCAGGTAGGAATGAGGTTTCAGGACTTTGAGGTGCCATCTTGAAGGAAAGGAAGTGGCCAGCGCATCCCAGAGAGCTTTGCATGAAATACCAATTTCATGAAGGTCCCTAACACTGTGCCTGGCACGCAGTAGGTAGCTAAGAAATAGTTCACTGAGGAGCTGATGCTCTGAGGTCAGTCCCGTGGACAGAATGTGGAAAACACGTGTCGCGTGTGCCCTACTGTGGAGGCCACCCAACTTCTGAGCCTGTTACAGTGGGTGTACAAAGACTATACAAAAGGATTCTCGATGCACTCATGTAGAGCAAGCAAAGATAAGAACAGAGCTGATGGGACTTGAAGATCAGTGCAGATAAGGGTCAGGATAAATAGAAGACATGTTTTTCATTTTTTTTTAAAGAGCAGGAAGCGATTTCTTTAATCTCCATATTAAGGTACATATTTATTCTGCAAGTATGTGTTGAGTATTGCCTATCTTTTATGTGCTGGGTACTGTCTTTTAGGATTTGGGGACCCAATAGTAAAACAGTAGAAAACAGTCCCTGTCTTTAGTAACCTTGTAAGGACTTTAATTCTCACTTTTATTATCTACACTTTTTCCATTGAGGGAATGTTTAGTTCAAATTTTTGCTTACTGATCAAAACTAATGAGTTTTACCTTTCCAGCAGAAGTTGTTTTTGTGCTTTCCATACCAAGTTTGCAAGAGTCCCTGATCAGTATGTAGGAGAAATGCATTGTGTTAATCAGCTGCACTAAGTCGGCTTCGAATTAGCAGGATCACATTCTGGGCTGTGGCTGTTTATTTTGTAGTTAAAAGTGATGCCAAAATGTCTTGGAAGTGATGTCCAGTGTGTTCCTGGCCTGTCTCTTAGCTTAGTAAACCATGTTGTCCAACCCACTAGTTATCCAGAAACAATAGAGGAGGAGGGGAGTGAAACAGGGTCTCCTGGTGAAGATGACCCCAGCAGCCAGACGGGCCATGATGGGTGGCCTCACGGTGGGTTAGAACCTCCTCTGGGCAGTGGTGAGGAGCAGTCCCCCGAGGAGGTTGCTGTGGTGCCCACTGCCGTTCCTGAAGACAGAGATGCTGTGGAAAGCCAAAGGCGCAGGAGGCTGGAGGAAGCTGGGATCAAGGTCATGCCCGCAGCACAGCGCTTTGCCAGGTTAGCTCTGCCAGCTGAAGGCTGGCCTGGCTGGCCTTGTGCATGCCCGCAGGTTTGGAATCGGCCTAGCCAGTTGACTTCTCATCTGGTTTCCCCAGTCGCTACAAGTTCACCACGCGGCTCTTCCCTGCTCTAGACAAATAGACTATTCTGCCTTGGGGCATGTCTCTGCTGAGTCCTTGGCTAGTTAAAATGGAGATCAAGTGTGAACTCTCTGTGCTTCATTAGACCCCGTCCCCGTGGTCAGCTATTATGGGCTGCAGGATTTACCTAGCAATAACATTTTATTTTTCTCTTGCTTGTGTCTCGTTAACTCTCATACTACTCCTAAATGGCTCATTACATCATGTGACCGACCCATCATTAGAATATGTTCAGTGTCTTGAAATAGGGGACAATCTATTCCTAGAGAATAACTGACTTAGAAAATTAACCTTGTTCTCTTAAGGAGAAGTGAGGACTGGATTTGCCAGTGCGTTTTCTAAAACGTGGTCATTGAAAAGCTAGGAATGGAGCAATGACTTCTCTTTGTCACAGCTAAAGGCATCAGTGTGCAGTGCTCTGGCTAGGTCATGTGGGATAGGGGAGGAAGTGTTTTAACAATCAAAGCCACAGAATTCTACAGGTCTACAGCTTTATTGAAGGGGGGTTGAAAAGCTTGTTTATTTATTTATTTTCATCAGAACCACCGTGATCCTCACAAGTGATCTTGCAGTCAATGCTTATGTAACAAATTGACGCTCAGAGCAGTTCAACACCTGAAATTCCTTTCATTCTTGCTGTTCCTTTACATTTTAAAAGGTCACTCAGACACTCGCTTCTTTTCCAGAAGGAGAAACAAAGGGTGGGTGGTTATATTACTTCTCTCCCCACTGTGAAAAGATACCTGATCTTAGCCACTTAAGGGAAGAATGATTTATTTTCGCCCCTGATCTCAGGGATTTTAATCCCATCGTGTCCGGGAAAGTGTGGAGGTGGGAACAGCTTGGTCATATTGTCAGGAGCATGAAGCAGCTGGGTTTATTGTGTCAGGAAGTAGAGAACGGGATCAATAAGGCTAGGCTGCAGCCCTCCCCCCAAAGGCTTGCTTCCAGGGACCCACCTCTGCCAGTCAGATCCCATGTCCCATCTCCCAAAACAGTGTCACCATCTAGAGGTCAAAACCACACATGAGCCCACGGGGATTCTGGTGACAGCAAGGACAGTAAGTGACCTGCAGACCCGGCTATAGCTGACCCCGCAGCCGGATTCAGGTACTTTGACTGTAGCAACCTTGTCTTCCTCCCAAGGGCATTTCTCTCCATAGGCTCCTTATATGTTCCCACGGTCTCATTCTTGAAGTATCCAGTGTTAACTTTTATAGATCTAATATATTCTTTCCCTGTTTGTGAGACCCCACAGTTAATCTGCCTGCCCTAAACATGTAGTACGTGTTTCTAGAAATTCTGATGTAAAGTCTGCTTGTATTATAAGCAGGTCTCTGAAATAATGAAAAATAATATCACAGTGTATCTTCTGGATATCCAAAAATTCTTTGGCTGTGTTGGAAATATACTTTTCCTGTATCCTTCAAGCATCTGCATATCCCAGAGACCAAGCTAGAAGCTGAATACAAGTAATGAATAGCATCCCCTCACCATACACCATATTTCAAACTTTCCTGACTCCTGTCTTTAAACCTGGACCACAGTTTCTAAGTCATACAGATGAGAGGATGACCACGCAGGATCAAATCGCTACAACTTTGATGCACGTATCTTATTTTTTAAAAATATTTATTTATTTATTATGTATACAATATTCTGTCTGTGTGTATGTCTGCAGGACAGAAGAGGGCACCAGACCCTATTACAGATGGTTGTGAGCCACCATGTGGTTGCTGGGAATTGAACTCTGAGTCATCTCTCCAGCCCGCATATCTTTTTTTTTTTTATCGCACCTGTGAAGTCTTTTTAGCTAAAAGTCCATCAAGAAAATCATTGTCTTTGGAGTCTTTGAAAGAGCAGCAGAGGCTGAGCAAGGGAATGCTGGGTGCTTATTGGTCTCACATGGGAATAAGATGGCAGAGCACAAAGTTATGTACAGGTTGGGAGTTCTGGAAGTGACCTGCGCCACTCAGTGGGAAGCATATTTCACAGTAAAACATTGAGTTCTTTGATAACAATTCTCATTCAGTCTACAAACACGGAGTCATGGTTTAGAATGTGGTTCTGGTGGGAGATGCTGTATTTAGGGGGTCACTTTTGCTTCCATGCATGTTTTCTGTTGTCTGAGTCCGTTCTTATCTGTGTCATCCAAGTTAGCTGGGAAGCAGAGTTTTGCAGGCTCGTTAATGTCTTCACATCCCAGACTTTCTCACGCAGCGTTTAAAGTCACGTCAAGGCAGCTATGAATACTCCCAGAGAATGTCCCCCATAGAAGTATGGGTATCTGCTCTAGTCTCTAGGAGTTCATTTGGCAGACAGGTTTTCGCTGCTAGCTCCCTCCTGAAGCCACACACACCATGCCACCAGCCCAGCATGCCTGCATGGTTGTCACTTAACTTTATATAAGTCACAGTAGAGTTGAAAGTCATTCTAAGTTTATCCACACTTGGGGTTCTGCTTTTAATGTGGCAAAAATGTTACTTAACTGGAATGAAATGCAAATCATGCGTGGGTGGGGGGGAAGGATTCTCTGCTTGTGGAAAGCGAGAGTATAAATCATTGAACCATGCCAATGTCTCAGAGCATTTGACCTCAAGTCTCTTGTTTTGACATCCAGATGGATTCTAGCCATCACATTTTTGGACCCAGCAAAGAAGCTAAAGATGATTCTTGAGGACTGTTGCTCAGCTGGGAAGAACTGTTAGCCGGGCATGTGCCATGCAAGAAAGGGACATACATACACGGTGTGTGTGGGGGGTGGGAGACAGCTTCATAGCCAGGCCACTCTTCTGCTTCCTTCCCAGGGATCCTCATATATGTCTTTGCGTTACTTTGAAGCCAATATATACACGTAGCAAAGATGCGTGTCGTTCCTTTTGCACACAAGGTTAGAAGTCAATGGGACCATACTGCTTAGGAAAAATAAATCAGGAGGTATCTTACCATCAAGGAACAGAAAGTAGGACTTATGTGTGGCGGTTAATATTTATTAGAGTTTCCATCAAAAAAATTTTTCTTAAAAGTATATAAATTGCTTTTTCTTCTATTTTATTTTATGACCATGTTAACTTAATTACCCCCTCCCCCTAAGAGTCTGTTAAAGAAGCCAAATTTCTGTTTTTAAGAGGGTAAAATAACCAAGATTCACTTCTCCCTAAATTAAAATGCCATAGAGATTTGAGTTCTCTTAACTTGGTGTTTCCCATTGGAGAAGTAAATTTTTTAACTGAATTATAGGCTTCACGTGACTGTACTTCTCTTCTAATTATTTGCACGTGTTTCCTCACTCAGCCTTTTCTTCTGGTCTGTGAATCTTCTCAACCACATAGTAATTAATGACAGAGGGAGACAACCCTCCCAGGGACAATAGACATTTCAGAAACCTTCAGAGGAAGAGCAGATGCAGCCCAGCGCCAGACACATACTCTTCCATGTCCCTCTGTACCAGATGCCGGCTCCCTCCTGATTTCTGCAGATCCCCCAGTCTAGGGACCAGACAGACACAGGCATGACCTCTGTGACTCTGAATGTGTCTGCCGTGCCTGGAGACAGGGTAACAGGGAGGTTTCTGCTGTTGCCCGTGACGTTCCCAAGAGAACGAACAGGCCTTTCTGGAGAGCCCAGTTTCTTTCAATAGAACACACTCACTGCCAAGCCAAGCTGGCTGTTCACTGCCAGGGAAAAGGAGTAAAAGAGAATGCCAGCTTTTTCTTATTTATTTATATTCTCCCCTCTCTCCCCTCGTGTGTGTGTGTGTGTGTGTGTGTGTGTGTGTGTGTGTGTGTGTGTTACATGTACGTGTTCGTGCTCGTGAGCGTGCAGAGGTCAGAGGAGAACATCATGTATGTTGCTCTGTTAGCCTCTACCTTATTTCCTTGAGCAGGATCTCTGATTGAATCTGGAGCTAGGCTGGTGGCCAGAAAGTCCCAGTGATGCCATTGTCTTTGCCTCTCCCCCCAGCACTGAGGTTACAGCTACTCCCCTTTAAGTGGGTGTTGCCAGATTAAAATCATGTCCTCTTCCTTGTACAGCAAGGGTTTACCTACAGAGCTGTCTCCCCCTCCCTCTTCCCCACTTCCTTAGTTTTAATCCGTATGCTTTGAAATATATAAACTTTAGAAATTATGAGACAAGCGTTTTCTCTGCCCTATCCTATGCAGCATTGGGTCCAGGTCCATAACCTTTCTTATCATGATAGCATTTCTTTTCTTTTTCTTTTCTTTCTTTTTTTTTTTCTTTTAGAAGAGGCTGGCAGGATTGCTAGGTCATAAGCTGGCCTCTGCATTTCTCTGTAGTTGAATCAGGTCTTGAACTTGTGATCTTCCTGACTCAGCCTCCCAAGTAGCCGTGACTGCAGACCTGTGCCCTTGGTCCCCACTAGAGCTCTGTATTTCAAATTATGTGTGGCTCGTATTCCCTCTCATGAGCAGTGTCCACCCAGCCGTTGCCAAGCCTGTCGGTAACTGTAGGTCTGAGCAGCCTGCCTCTGCTGCTTCTGCAGACCCATTGAAAGTTACTTGACTAAGTTCGTAAAACTTGAACTAGAAACCTTAGCACTCTCTGCAAAATGGAAGTCATAATTTTGTGTATCAGCTTCTCAAATTTGTAGTTACTGAAAATTAAAAATACATCAGAGTTTAACAATAGACTGCCTTTAAGGACTAAATAATACAGAATGGAAGTCATTGAAATATTTTGGGTACACAGATGCTTGTGACTATTCTTCTCCATATCTGCCTTCAATGCATTTTTATTTCGTGGTCAGTAGTGCCAGCCAATAATGTACATCAGTTCTCATTTCTCTGAGACAGCCACAGAGCTCTGAATTTACAGAATTCCTACAGTGAACAAGAATTGCTCGTGGTAACAGTTTTCCAGTTGGAGTAAAGATATTCCATGTCCGGGAGTGTCTTAAAGTGGCCATTGATAGAGAAACTTTATTCAGTCTCTTCGCAGAAGCGCACATATCTAAATTGAGATCACTTGAAACAAGTCCCTGCCACACTGGGCAGTTAGCCTAAAAAGAAACACTCGGAGAATTCGCAGCCCAGCTGGGCTTGCAAGATGTATCAGGTACCAGATTCGCACAGCCCGAGTTGGCACTGTAAACTGGCGGGGCCATTTGCATACATGCAAATGTCTTATTTTAACAAATGCTTTCAGAGATGTAGGCCAGGCCTCCCAGTCAAAAAAGGGGAAAGAATTTGAGTCTTCGATTTGGTTCACACTGATAATCTGCCCCACACAGGGGTCCGAGAATATACGAGGTGCTCTCTGTTGAAAGGGCTTTGTAAACTATTCCACATTGAGCAGAATTGTGAGGTAGCACTAGTTAGCATTCTGCCATCACCAGTCCTCGCAAGTGCTTCTGTGCAGTGCAATTACAACTCTATTCTGAGCACAACTCACAGAAATCACTTTATTTAGTAACCAAATTACTTCCCTTTTTCCTGTTCTCATAGTAATGATAATGGTTTTTTTTTCTCTTTTCTCTTCTTTTTTGGTATGATGCTCTGCTTTCAAAGCTGCCCCTGGCATTGTTGTTTGTCCAATCAGTAGCACAGTGCTCCATTCATCGTCACAGAGCAGGGCCTCTGGACCCAGCGTGCCTTGATTTGTATTTGAATTTATGCACCAGCTCTTTGACCTCGTGCAGATTTCTTGGCCTAATCTTTCTACTTGATAAAATGAGGAGAAGTATATACCATAGGCCATGCAGTTTTAGTTTTAGAGTTACTACTTGGGAGGAATTGTAACACATGCTGTATGCTCATTATCCACTGACCAGTATCATTATAATCACTTTGCTTTTGCATAATGACTCTGAAGAGATTCAGTGGTCTATCATTTTCTACTAACTATTCTTCACAGCCAGAGTTGACCAATCCAAGTTGATCTTTGCCAGACATGTCAACCAAGGATTCAGGGGAGGAAAGTGAACACAGTCCAGGGAG
>NC_022027.1:23834301-23868084 GCF_000317375.1 Microtus ochrogaster
GAGTGCTGGGATTAAAGGCGTGCGCCACCACCACCCGGCTGATAATAATTTCTTAATAGTGAAAAAAGTGTTGTGACTATAACCAAGCATATTTTGATTTTTCAAATCTCAAAAGATCTGCTGTTGCTACATGGTAGTGACCTCCTTTGCAACAGATGGCTCGGCAGTGAAGAGCACTGCCTGCTCTTCCGAAGGTCCTGAGTTCAGTTCCCAGCAACCACATGGTGGCTCACAACCATCTGTAATGAGATCTGGTGCCCTCTTGAGGAAGAGACCGAGCAGTCATCCTCATCAACTTAGACCATGAAACCCAATATGGACAAGTTCAACAGAACCACCATATACGGGCTGCCCATGCGTGCTTCAGCATGGCCAGGGAACACATTTTATTCATTCAGTACAAAACAACAGTGGACCAACTGATCAACCAGAGTAGAGTGTCTGGTAGCTGGTTCTGCCCTTAGCCAGGTTCGTTGGTCCTGTCTTTAGTCTTGACATGAGTTTGTCCTTTGATGATGAAGAATTTAGTCTTTACATGTTTGAACATTTTTTTACTGTCTATGTGTTCATGTTAGTGTGCTATAGGGTACATGTGAGGGTCAGAGAACAATCTGTTCTTCTGCTACATGGTTCCAGGAGTCAGAGAGTTGTCACACTGGGCAGCATGCTTCTTCACCCACTGAGCCATCTTGCCCGACCTTAAACACATTTGTGGGGAGGGATTGGGGGAGCTGTACTACTGATTGATCTTCAGCTTGTGTACTTGCTAGGCAAGTGCTCTGCCCCTAAGCTGTGTTCTCCATTCGGGAACTTTAAATCACCTCTCATAAAACCCATACAAAATAGGTACATTTTTTTTATTTAGAAATCAAATTATTTTGATTTGCTCTTTTTGCTATGTCGTCAGCTCAAGAGCTTTTAATCGTCTTTCTAAACGCCCACACTAAGTCGGTGTGCTCTTGTAGAAACGTGATCATTTTGTATTTGTTTGTCGTCTTTATGAACGGAGGATGCAATAAATGGCGGGGGACTAAAGGTTCCAACCCGTTGTGACTTTAAAATGAAACTGGCCTTTTAAATGCATGGAGGGACGGAATTTTCTTCAAATGCGGGGGAATTTTCTTCAAATGCGGGCGTAAGCACAATTGCTGTCTTGCCTACCACTCCCAGGACACAACGAAAACCTAGGAGACGTCCTGAGGCCTGCCGCCTGGAATGTCACTGTCAGATTGCCTTTAGCAGTTTAAAGCTTCTGGCTTTAAGAGGCCTTTGAAAATGGAAATCATCTGTAGCAATAATTTGGCAGACCGCCTTTCCCTTGCTGTACTGCACATCCACCAATAGAAAGGAAGCAGACCTAGGAGGTGAAGAGCCAAGGGAATGGAGGGGAGGGAGCAGGTGCTGATGGGAGATGCGGGGCTTGATCAGCTTATATGTCATCTTCTGAGTGGTTTTAATCTATCCCATGTGTCTCCGTTCAGCTCAGTTGGTTGCAGAAAGACCTCCCTTAGGCTTTATAGTGGGCATTTGTCCTGTGTTCTAACACGTGGCTTCATTCATGAGTTTTCTTCCAGGCCATTTCTTGGGCTCTTTCTTGTGTTCCGTCAGCCCAAACCAAACTGAGTGCCTACTGTGTGCACTGCCGATGTGCTGATAAAGAGAAGTGTCAGCAGAGAGTGCCCTACCTTTCCCCCAATTTCACAAAAAGAATTTGGGTTGTCACTTTCCGAGCCATTTAGGATTTTGTTTTTATGGATGCTCATGGGACCCTAAATGACATGACCTTTTAGTGTGTGTATCTGGCCAAATTCAAGATTGCAAGCCTCTCCTAACTGCGCTACAACTTGGTACTAAAATATTAAGGTGATGTCCATTCAACTAACAGCATTGAGAGGCCTGTTCCATAGCAGTGCAGTTGCCCGGAGCTGGGGAGTTAACAGTGTTTTGATCTGGTCACATGTGGAGTTCCATTTGGTTTTACTCTGTCAGTCAAAAGCCATTGAGTGATGAGAAAGAGGCTGCTCGGGATATCGTCCTTCGGAAGGAAAACCCTTTCCTGACTCAGCATGGCAAAGACTCAGAGTCAGAAGAGGAAGCTGCCTGTCGACTGCCTGACCTTGAGAAAGACGACTTTGCTGCAAGGAGGGCAAGGATGAACCAAAGCAAGCCGATAGTGCCGCTTCATCAGCTCCTGTATGGACCTTACCGGAAAAAAGATGCGGGCGAGACAAGTGGCAGCAAGCGGCTCTCAAAGGGACCATCAGACAAGAAAAATCTAGAATATAAAAGGTGTGCATTCCGTATGCGTGTAAATGAGAAGATCATAACTAAGCGTGGATGATCTATACGCAGTCCCCATCCCTCTCTTCAGCCCCTGGTGTTGTAAGTTCGCATCACTAGCCACCTAGACACGTTCAGCTGCCCTTCAGAGAACAAGCAACGCTCCAGAATGCTCCACTCCGTTCAAAGGGGGTAGAAAACAGCTGTGACCTTCCTGTTAGTCCCTTGGCTTAGCAGCGTTTTAGACAGAAAGAGAAAAACAAAGCTTGTTCTTTTGTCTCACGCAGGCAAGATTGCTAGGACAAATTAATGGTGGATATTTCTCATCGGAATGAAAGCAGGGGCTAGATAGATGTGTCCGTAGGTACAGTGTCTATCATGCAAGTTTAATAACTGGAGTTCAGATTCCTGGCATCCACACAGAATCCCAGATGCAGTAGCCCAAGTGTCTGGGATCCCGGTGCAGTCCTGTCTCCCAGGTAACAGGAGATGGAGATAAGAGAGATGTCAAAGCTTGCAAGGCAGCTAGCCTAGCATAGAGCAGTAAAGAAGAGAGGGTCTCAGAAAGGGAGAAGGGGAGGCTCAGCATCTGAGGATGTCCACTGACCTCCACATGTGTGTCACGGCACATGAGCAAATGCAGTCACACACATGGACACGCACATCACATATGCTTACACACACACCTACACACACCATATACACCTCTTCTCTGACATATAACACACTTCCACGGGTACAGAAATCATTCTCAAGTGAATTTTCTAGTCTCGTCTTTCTCCCGTCATCTTAGTTTAAATGGCCCCAAATCCAAAACTGTTTCAAGACTGACATACCACAAGTGGAAAACCCCACACCTGACCTCACGTGACAGGTCACAGTCAGAATGCAGGTGCACTAAAAACACTGTATGCATGTCACCACGTGGGATTTGACTAGTGAGTTTTGTACCAAGACAGGTGACAACAGTCAAGGTATCGACATAGAGAATTTCACCCTGCAAAATGTGTCGTCTTGTGGGTTTTCCTAATAGCAAAATCATAATTCACATCTTAGTATTTTTCTGCCCATCATTTTAGAGAGTTGAAGTCTGTGGAACTAAGAATATGATTATCTTTCTTGCACTTCATTGAATTAAAAGCCAATATATCAGCAAAACAATTGAACTTGGTAAACAGCTGGTGTTTGTTGTTCTATGTATTTTGCTTTCCTTTGGACGTAGGGTTTTGTGTAGCCCAGGCTGGACCTGGAACTTGCAAGCCGAGGGAGGCTAGCCTTGAACTCCCGTCCCTCCTGTCTCTGTCTCCCAGATGCTAGGATTACAGATGGATGGGTATCACTTTGCTTGGTACACACACAGAAGACAGTGTGAGAGAGGCTGTCCAAGTGTATGTATGGTTGGTGGAGTTTTAGCTTAAATTACATTTGTCAACCTGCATTTAACTATGTAGAACAATTGAGAATATCAGAAAGGTCAATATTTGCTACCCAGAGAGGAGAGTGTGTGCTCTCTCTTCTTCATGCTTAGAGAAGCCAGCCAAGACTGCTATGGGACAAAGGTGAGGCTGAATGTTGAAACTTTCTGTTCAGAATCAGCTTAAATGTACTCCCTGGCCATTGGGGGTTTCACATCCAAACCATGTTCCGGCTATCTCTAAGATGATCCTAGCGTTTGGATCATGCCAAGCTCGTTACTGACACTTACTGACACCATAAAAAAACATTCTGAGAGGGCTGAGAGAGTCTATCAGAAAATTCAGATTCATTCTGGTGGCTTGAATAGTGTGGGAATTGGGCATCATTACTGCCGACCTGAAATCTCCTAACCATCCTCAGCGGTCTTTTAGCCAGCCCTGGCTCTCCTTCCTAGACAAGCTAGAGACCATCACAGATGGAAGAAAAGAATCTGCCTCATTCCAATATTAAAGGGTAGCAAGAGGGCTGCAGATATAACTCAGGGATAGAGCCCTGGCCCAGCATGCGCAGGGCACCAGGTCCCATCCTGTGATGGTGCCCACAGCTCTGGTCACCCCATGCTTTTGAGAAGGAAAAGGATGTTCCTGTCCATTCACTCTGCCCTCAGCCCCTAAGTTCCCATGCTTGACATTCTGTTTGTCTGCTCCCCTTCCTCGAACTTGGCTTTTCCAATGATGCGGGGGCCTGAATCAAATCAACAGAGACCAGAACCAACCAGAAGAAGTGAACCCAGTAGTGGCCTGTGTCCTGAGAACTCAGGAAAGCGAACCAGTGGAAACAAATTTCAGGAAGGCACCAGATCTCCAGAAGGACGACCTGGCCCAGAGGAGAATCCAGGGCAGGCAAACCCCACATCGCGAGGCTCCGAGCTTCATCAAACTCTCCAGTATTACAGAAGCTGACCTGGAGACATGGGAGAGATTGAAAGTGTCAGAAAAGACGAGGTGTGTCATGGTTTTACCCCCAATCATGGTAGGAATTACCATTCAGAGAATTGAGCAATTATCAAGGTTTCATTTTCTATTTTGATGGCTGCCAAGAGTGCCTCTCACAACACAGAACGTCTGGAAGTGAGCCCGTTCTGCGTGAGAGGGAACGTTAATACTAAAAGCCACGTTTGCAGAAAACGTCCTCTTTATCCAGCTGACTTCCTAAGAGTGGTTATTTATTCTCCTAAACTTGCTTACTGTAAAGAATTTCAACTTGATTTTTGAATAACTAGCCATTGCACTGTGCCTACAGTTTTCTTATGCTATCAATTCTGGTGTTGGAATTAATGATTTGAGAGGACTAGAATCTTAAAGCTCTATTTACCAAGGCAAGAACAGTGATCAGCTCCTCATTTGAGTGGTTGATGGGGGTGCCATTGTTTCCCAGCCATGGTAATAGGCTTCATGTATCTGGTTTTCCAGCCATGGTAATAGGCTTCATGTATCTGGTTTTGTCTTCTCAACTTCATCTTCATTTTTCCTTGCTTTGGAATCCCCTGGAACTGATTTCTGGTTCTGACCAGGGATGGAGATGCTCAGAACACCTGTACTCCTGACCCCTCACCGGAAATCAACGCAGAGACTGCCATCCGAGATGACTTTGCCAGCCGTAAAGCAAGGGCCTATAAGAAAGCCTCCAGCCCCAGGCAAAAGTTTGTGCACTTTGGGCCAGTGACAGAAATAGACCAACAAACTTGGAAGCGGCTCAGCATTGGCAAGGCGGGGCCTAGGGACGATGCAAAGCTTGTCGGCCACAGCAGCCAAAGCCAGACTCCCTCTGTGTCGCCTCCTCCTGCTGCTCCTTTTGGCTTAAAGGATGACCGAATGCTTAGTCCACAGAATGGCTGCAGGTATTTCTTTTCCTCCTGTGTAAGGAGGTCTGCATGGGAGCCAAATGCTGCTTTTTAAAGTTGTCTGCTCTGGTGACAGAGCTCTGGGGTTGGGCGTTTGCTTAGCGTGTGCTAGATCCCAACACCAAAGCAAAACAAAATTAGATGAAACAAAACCAACCAACCAGCAAACTAAGTGCCAAGAGTTTGATGAGCTGCGTTACACGAACCTGTAGGGATGACATAACTTTGGTAGACTCTACCACAGACCAGCAGAAAAGCAGTATTGGTGTCCATCACTGGGGAAGGTGTCCATCATGTGTGTGAGGGTAAATGGTGGGTGTTTATTTCCAGTCTGTTGTCATGGCAGTCAGTACCCAAGAGAGCCAGTAATCTCTGCAGACATCCCTTTTGGCTTAACCACTGAGTGCCATTGTATTAGTTGAACAACTTGAAAGAATTAGGTAGACCATCATAACGACACTCCTTGCCTGTATTCTAAATACATAAAACCTGACTAGTGTAACAACATCCCCTCTCCTGCCCACAGTTACAAGGTGCCTGTGACCATCATGAACTCAGTATTGGGCATCCAAGTAGGCCCATTCAAAGGGGGCTCCCTCTTCCCCGAAGCTTCCAAAGTCTCTAGTAAATCATGACTGGAACAAGATTCCGCTCTACCCTTCCCCAGAGGCCACATGAAGCCCTGGTCTGGGGTTTCAGGCCTATCCTCTGGTCTCCCGTCTCTTAGGCAGAAGTAGAACATCTGTAGTTATCCTGCTTCTCCTAGAACCTCCATCTCACCTGCTTGCTAGGAGCCATTCCAGGTCCTTCATAGGGGAAGAAAACAGCATTTCTCTGAATGCCTTGTCCTTGAGACCACAGGAGGTGGGAGGTGGTCTATGACCTGTAGGGCCATCTCTTGAGCTGCAGACTGGCAGTTCTCAAGAGAGAAAGCTGTACATACAAATGTGTTAGGAACACGTGGTGAGGCTTCAGGGTTTCCGTGTCTGGGAGAAGGAGGCCACATGTGAAAGGCAGCCTTGAGTCCTCGGGCACATGGGCCATCTAACAGTCCCGCAGTGAGCTGGCCACACCAGGCACCCTCAGTGTGTTTTAGGCCTTTGGAGGACGCACATGCTACCATCTAAATCTGACTGCGTCACCTTTACTAACTGGCCCGTGGAATAACCGCTGAGGATCTCTCTCAGTCTTCATAACCCTCTTCCTTTTGCCTCCTGTCGCATGCTATTGGTAAACGCTAGGTTAGTGCGTTATGGCACAGAGGACTGTCTGCAAAAGGTCCCTTGGCTGGCACCAGTGCCGGAGTCTCAGGAAGAGCAGGTCTGCATTTCAAGCGACAACCCAGAGACAGAGGAAGGTGAGGTCCAGCATGTCCCGCTTCCCAGAGGTGATGAGGACAGGCGAGCAGGCTTTGAGGGAAGCTTTTTTTCCATAACCAAACTGTGCTCTTTGGCTCTAGTTACACCCACACAGCTGCCACAGGATGGCAGAGAACAGAATGAAGAAGTTATTCAAAAAGAACCTGAGATGCTGCCAAGAGGGAAAAGACCGGACGAACGCAGCGGACCGCTGTGAGCCTCCTGCCTGCGTTATCTGTGCTGCTGCCTCGGCTGTGCCTGGCTGGTGTGTGCCTAGATAAGAGCTGAGCATCCCTGTGTGCCCTTGGTGACTGAGTCAGTAGGGAGTAAAGTCACTTGAAGGGATGTGCCTATCTATACTAGGATTGGAGTTCTGCTTCTGGATGGAGATTTTAGCCTTTGCATGTGGCTGGGGACTGGCTTGATTCCCTCCTCGACAATTGTGAAGAGTAGAATGGGAACCTTTTCCAAGTCCCAGCTGGGTGACAGGGGCCTCACTGAAAGAAAAGGGGGATTTCCTATGCAGCTGCTCCATCTCCATGCACTTGTGTCTTGATTACTGTCAGTGAGTGACGCTGTTGAATTCCTTTAGCAGTAAATGGGCTCTAACTGGCTGGACCAAATGTTGCCCTAAAGCATGTCCTCTGGCCTCCGAGTGGGAGCTGTTGGGAACCAAAGCAGAGTTGGGAAAAGAAAACAGCTCCTTCCTGGAGTGACTGTGGACTGAAAGGCCAGAACAAGATGGCTGATTCCTGAAAAGACACCATGATGACCAGGAGAACTGGGGTGCTCCTTAGCATCTTAGATACAAACCAGTCCAGTTCCTTGTGCACAGTAACAGGAACTATAGGAATCTGCCAAGGGTGTACCCAGAAAAGAGCAGCAGGAAGTGAGGACTCTGCCGAGGGTGTACCCAGGAATGAGCAATCAGAGGTCACATTCTTCTGTGCCCTTGGGACTTTCTTTCTCCAATCAGGGCCTTGGCATATGCTTTGAGTGTATGACTAATGCATCCTGGTGCATCGATGCTGCTTACCTGCTTCTGCTAGAGGCAATGGAGTGATTGACACCGGCCCAGTCGGTCCCGAGTGTTCCTCTCTTTTGAATGTAAGCAGGCGTGAAGAAAGAGTAGCTAAATAATGAGTTTACCCATTAACCTTCCTTTTTTATCTTCATCTTGTGGGCAGATAGTGAAAAACTTGTTTCTTCCTGGATCACAGAGGAGACTTTGGCAGAAGGGTCAGACTTCTTTATAACCTACTTGATTTTATAGATTTCAGGCCAAAGAAGACGAACATTTATAACACTTGAAATGTTTTCAACATTAGCCAACCTCACTGCCATCTGGTGGCAGGAATTCTATTGCTCCCTTCCTTCCTTCCTTCCTTCCTTCCTTCCTTCCTTCCTTCCTTCCTTCCTTCCTTCCTTTCTTATTTTTATTGAGCTCTACATTTTCTCTGCTCCCCTTCCTATCTCTCCCCTCCCCTTCAACCCTCTCCCAAGGTTCCCATGCTCCCAATTTACTCAGGAGATCTTGTCTTTTTTTCTACTTCCCATGTAGATTAGATCTATGTATGTCTCTCTGCGTGTCCTCATTGTTGTCTAGGTTCTCTGGGATTGTGATCTGTGGGCTGGTTTTCTTTGCTTTATGTTTAAAAACCACCTATGAGTGAGTACATGTGATAATTGTCTTTCTGTATCTGGGTTACCTCACTCAAAATGATGTTTTCTAGCTTCATGCCAGTAGGGTCAAAGAACAGCCTGTAGGAGCTGGATCTTCTACCATATGAGTTTAAAAAATAAATAAATAAATAAATAAATAAAGCCCTCATGTCATCAGGCTTGGTGACAAGCCCCTCTACCTGCTGAGCCACCTCCCGGCCCTTGATGTGCTTCTTGATTGAGCCAGCCCACACTCTGACAATTCATGCTTCCTTTTAACAAAGGTTTACTGAGTATTACTATGTGCGAAACCTGACTCTGAGTCCTCATCCTAGGTGAGAGGGGGAACCGTGGTCAGCTCTCATTTCAAGTCAGTTTGTCTCACTTCAAGTCAGTTTGGAGTACAGGGGTCTCACACTGGATAATTGTGGGATTCTGGGCAGCTTTGTTAGTGCCAGGAGTGGTAAAAACATGATCAGTCAGTATATGGCTTGTTTCTGTTACCCCTGCAGACAGCCCTGCCCTGGACTGGGGCTTCGTTAATGGACTCTTTTGGTAGGTGGCTCATTCCAAGGCTCTCAGCTGTCAGTTCCGTATCATGCAGCCTACTGGCTCTGCTGCTTTGCATTTAAGAATTTCCTTATGGGGGAAGGAGCTGTTTGATAAGCCCCTTACAGTCCAAGTGCTAATTATCTTCCCCTTACCCAAAGGCAGTTTTACCTACATCTGTGCCCTTTTAACACTAAGGAGTTGGCCAGGGGAAATTCCTTAGATCCATATAAAGCAAGGTAGGTGATCTTCAGGTGTCCAAAATACCCCTCAAGGGTCTCCTCTGGCCACTGAGGAGGGAAGACAATCAGGCAACTTCTTGCATAGTGAGACAGGATTTGGTAGGCATCTGTTTATCTGCAGAGCTGTCCAGAATGCTGTTAATTGTTCTGTGAAGAAACAGTTGAAATTCCGGTACATCCCAAAGCTAACGCTGTAGAAGTCTTAGCTAGGATGAGGCTGTGTGTGCACACATTCACTGTCTGCCTTTTGCTGTACTTGGGTCAGATGGTAATTAGACTTCCAAATAGTGATATGAAACCAACTGCTAGTCAGTTATTTCTCCATTAATCATGCTTAAAGAGCAACTTGTCTTTTAAAGACAGTTTAGCAAGCTCCACGTTTGGATGTGTGTATTTTAACAGACCTTTTACCAATTGGAAACCAGGTCCCCAGGCTTCAGGATGGGTTCTTCTCATGTTGGTGGGGAGGGATCCCTCACCACTTGCTTTGCGGTTGTGACATTTGGGGCACACAGACTCTTACTTCAACCAGCACCTCCTGGAAGTGCCCCTGAAGAAGAGGATGAGCCTTCCGTCAGCAGAAGCGGCGTCTCACAGCCCTTTCCTTGGCTCGCTTGTAGCCATTCCAACAGAAATCTGGAGTTTTACCCACATACGGGTTGTCTTCCCTGTGGACAAAATAATAATTGTCAATAAATTAAAATGTTCTAGAATGATAAACGTTGAAGAAATGTGTGTGTGTGTGTGTGTGCGCGCGCGCGCGCGCGCGTGCGCGCGCATTGTAGGGTAATTTCTCCAAAGTTATAAGACGAAACCCTGATAGGCTATTAATCGTGAAACGAGGTAATGTTTTGCTGGAATTGAGGTATGATTTCTGGGAAGCTAGAAGCAGGATAGATACACCATACAGTTGCAGTTCTTTTTCCACATTCAGAATGCCGAAGTGAGTAGCCTGTCAGGGGCAGAAAAGGACTCTCATCCTTGCTGAAGGGACACTTTTCTGGAGCTGTTGTTTCAGAAGTGTGCTTCCTTATGGCGATGTTCCCTTTTTGAAGTCCGCGTCCATTCCGCTGAGTAGATACATTTAAACCTAACAGATCACAGAGGATACAGCTTTATAAACCCAAATTATCAGAAGAATAGAAAAGTTTAGGAAAACCTTTGCTCTTCCCAGTTGTGGGTTAGCCTCGGTCTGGTTTCCATTATGATTATCTGTTTTCTAGGAACTGTGGTTTCTGTCAGCTGCAGAGGAGAGGTACTGATCGGGGTTTTGACTGAAGTTCTGCTTCACTCTTAGGAAACTGTAGAATAGTCTTTGATGTTGTCTGTGCTGATGCGTCAACACATCAGGTCGGCTGAGTGGGGTGGTGTGTGGTGTGTGTCTGTTATAGTCCATCACCACCAGCACAGAGACCTGGGCAGTCTGCAAGCAGCTGGTGTGTGTGTGTGTGTGTGTGTGTGTGTGTGTGTGTGTATGTGTGTGTGTGTATGTGTGTATGTGTGTGTTTTAAGCTGCTTTGCCCAAGCGCCATGGCTTCCACCTAAAACACTTTGTGTTTACATTGGACAGAGTTTTTCTTTGTGGGCAGCATGGGATTATTTGATTTCTCTTCTGGGTCTTAACACAAATTCTATACTCTTTGGAAACGTCAAGCCTTGACTTTTTCAGTAGCTAATGAATATTGCTAATTGCGTAATGACCTTTCTCTTTCAGCATGCTCAGCGAAAGAGGTTTTGTATACGTGGGTCGATGTTTTTTGTTTTTCAGGTTGGTCGCATCATCCACTCCCTGCCAATCCTCTAACTTTTTTATTTGATCTTGTAGATACGGCCCGAGAACTCCTGTGTCGGATGACGCAGAGTAAGTGGCATCGCATCCGTAGGGATTACATTAATCGCTAGCCTAAACTGCATGCTTCCAGTACTTACCACTAATTGGCATGCCCTGGATGCTGCAGCGAGCTGCAAAGTGAGCCCAGGCCCCAACAGAGCACGTGGGGCCACGAGGCAGAATGTGTTCTGTGCAGGGAAGAGGAGTGAGAAGGCAACTTAAGCATGATGCTAATGTCCAGTCGGTGCTTCAGCTTTCTTCTCGTTTTTCATAGCTCAGCATGCTCATGCTGCTCTCATGAGCTGAACTTTGGTGCCCTTCCTCAACTAGGAAGTCCTGGGACTATTGGGATTAGGAAAGGGCTGTCTTG
Organism: Microtus ochrogaster; assembly: GCF_000317375.1. Classification (NCBI taxonomy): domain Eukaryota; kingdom Metazoa; phylum Chordata; class Mammalia; order Rodentia; family Cricetidae; genus Microtus; species Microtus ochrogaster. The sequence continues at coordinate 23,845,913 of NC_022027.1, forward strand.
AGTTTTGCAGTTTAACTCCTAATGCGCTGGGGCTTAGCATAAACAATGAAGTAGTCATTCCTACGGTCACATTTTTTTTCCCCCAAAACTAAGAAAATAAATCCTAACCACTAATTATAGATTCAGAAGCCCAAGTTCCTACCAGGTTGGAGTCATAGGAACTGTGCGATGCTTAAGACCCAAACATTGGGGTTTTGTTCAAGTTCCCCAGCATAGCCAGGGGTCAAGAGTATAAAACAGGACCTGGGTTTCTCCCTGCCACTTGCTTTTCCTCCCACTCAGCACCTCACATACCCAGTTTGAGAAGAATCTTAACTGTCCCATCTGTGACCTTATAAATTCTGTCCCAACAATGGATTTCCTGTAAGCAGATCATTCTGCACCAGATATACAGAGTTTTCTAGAATAATATTCTTCTCAGGTCTGAGTAATTGGTCCTTTAACGATCAGGATTTAATATTTCATACCAACATATCAACAACAAAGGTGTGTGTGTCCTGACAGAGACAAGGCCATCCCCGGAAGGATGAGCTTTCCCTGTTCTCCTTGGCCAAGATCCACGTCATAGAAAGGAGTTTAAGCCGGGGAGTAGAAGTTACAGATGTCATTTCCACCCATGACACAATAATGGTAGTTAAGCAGAGGGGGACTTTAAACAATGTTTCGCATCATGCTTTTCCTGTTTGTGTTGAAGATATCAGCCTAGGTTAGGCTCTTAGCCCTAGCCATTCCTGTTCCATCCCCAAGTTCTGATGGGCAATCTAGAACTGTTTGGTTATCTGGGAGACAGACCCTTCTTGCCTCCAAAATGAAATTCAGTCCGTGCTTGACTGACTGCCCGGAGTGAGGCAGTCTGTAAAACTGAGGCCTGAACCCGCAGTGGCAACATTTAAGATCCCTGACAGGAGGAGGGCGGGAGATTGACAGATGATATACTCCTCTGACAGGGCGGACAGCAACATTGTGACAGAGTGGAGTTAATCTTCACCCTGGCCAAGCAGGCTACAGTGTGCCCAAAGTAGATCTTGGGAAAACCTAAAAGGGGAAGGGACAGAAGCTACGCTCAGAGGGCTCTAGATCTTCCCCACTCCTGCCTCTGAGAAACTTAGCGACTGTTTAAAGGGACGGGGCTCAGGGCTCCCTTCTCCGGTGTTTATAAAAACTGTCCCTGTGGACCAGGAAGAGGTCAAGGGCCTTCTTGTCCAGAGGTTTGATTAGAGAATATTAACCAAATTAACTGCTTAGAGCAGACATGGTTGCCATGAAGCCATGCGGGGGAACAAAACCAAAAGGTGATGCTAAGAGCAGTTCATTTTTAAAATAGAGATGTATACTGATCTTCCCGTTCCCTTTTCCAAACCCTTTAAAGCCATAAACTACACTTATTACTAATTGACGCATTCTTAAGATCCAGCCCAATCAAAAGACAATGTCCTGATAAAACATGAGTCAGGGTCGACCCTACCATAGAGATAGCGAAATCTGTACCTTCCGGCCAGTCGAGAACATCTCTGTAGAGGTGAAGAAGTTTAGCTTCACCTTCTCCGGGTTCTCCTCAGCCGTACACATTTCTTCTCTCAGCATGCCTCCGCCAGAGGAGCTTGCCTCTTGGGAGCGCCATGAGGCCTTTGATTCTGAATTTTCTCATCTCAGACTTGCCTCAGAAACCATTTCCAGGTGCCACTAGAGGAAGGGTAAATCCTCAGAAATGTTAGCTTGCTCCCAACTGAGTCTTGGGCTCTACAGCCAGCAGCCAACCTGCATCCCAAGAGCCAGGACATGAGCGTTGGTGCTGAGGGCAGGTGCAGTCCCAGCCACAATATTCAGGAGGCTGGGTTTCCCCGGGGCTCCTCACCCCATCTCGTCCCGCTCCATACCCAGACCCACACCTCTTCATTCAGATGTGAAGTTCAACCTCTGAACTGAAGAACGCTTTCTAAGTAGTGACTCAGCCCATTTTCTGTATTGTCAATTTTCAACTTTTTCAGTTCCTTTTTTTTAAAAAAAAATAAATGACAAAATGTTACAATTTTGCTGTTTTCTTTTTTAGCAAGTTGTTGGTATTTCTTTAAACACACACACACACACACACACACACACACACACGGGGGGGGGAGGGGAGGCAGGGATAGTACTTCCTGCTATAGGAGAGGGCAAGCAAGAGTTTCACTTAATTATCTGGCCTTTGGCCACCCTTGGGCTGAGATGAGTCAGAGCCTCATAAATCAAGGCTGAGGAAGGCAGCTGTGGAAGCCTCTCAGTCCCTCCATGAACAGCTAGTGAGTGGCTGAATCCCACACCTTGGAGAAGCCAACTGCTTGCTTCCCACCCCTGCAGAGGCTTCTGCCTAGCCGCCTACTATGACCAACCCAGAATTCTGTCCTTTAGAGCTCACAGGCCGCCTCTTTCTCCCCAACCTGTTGGCTGCGTGGTGTGTAAGGTACTCAGCTCAGAGATACACCCAAGGGCTTTAGTAGAAACTGGAATTTGCCTTTAAAATAACTGACTGGATTGGATAGTTTAAAGGTAAAATTCCCCCCCCCCCCACTTTACTATAAAGTGTATGAGTTTCCGTTTATTTCTAGAAGGCCTACTTATGTGATTTTTTTTTTTTTTGGTGCCTCTCTTGGAACTAGCACTTGTAGAGCAGGCTGGTGTTGAACTCACAGAGATCCGCCTGCCTCTGCCTCCCAAGTGCTGGGATTAAGATGTGTGCCGTCACTGCCTGGTTGTGAATTTTTATCTTAAAGTTAAAACAACAACAACAACAACATTCTACTCAATCCTGTAAATTCCTGAGCCTTTTTTAATGCTAATAAATAGGGTAAAGAGATTAAAAAAGATCCCAGCCCCTTCCCCTTTGAGGGGAAGTTTTGTTTTTTCCTGCAAGGCCCAGCTTTGGAAGCCAGCACTCCTGGCAGAGCTGGCCACAGCAGCTTCCCACTGTGCTAAGTCACCCCTGGACTGACAGAAGACCCCTCAGATTCAAAAACAAGTCTCTGCAGTGGCGTCCCAGAACACTCTGGAGAAGATAGTCTTTGAGTTCGAGGTCTCGGGTTAGATTTCAGATGTCCAGCAGCCGGAGAAAGGGTCGAGGAACCCGGCCGTCCATGCAGATTCACCCCACGGTGCTGCTGCCCTTTGTGTCTCTGAAGGTGTCTGGAATCAGTTGCCGAGCGCATGGCTTCCTTGTTTTTTTCTGGACGTTAAACTGGCTTTAAAAATCGATTACCACCATCTTCTACAGCTAGGGGGCTTGGAAGGTTTCTCCATGACCTCTTGTGGATGCAGTCCATGCTATCCTTTTGGTTTTAAGAGCTTATCATTTCTTTAAGGGGCGCGGGGAGGAGGGTTTTGCTTTGGTCTCTACTTCCGTGTTCTCCTGCTGCTCCAATGCTTGCTCTTCACAGGTCCGTTGAGGTCTGTGGTCTTAGTAAATTGCCGACAGAGTCTATCAACAGCATGCACAACCAAAAGGTTTGCTTGTCTTCATTGCCTGCCCTTTCCCTTCGAAAGTAAATTTAAAATATCCTGGCAAAAATAAACCAAAGTGATTGTGAACACATTAGGGTGCAAAGTGTACCCTGCTTTATATTTTTATCCCGTCCTCGTATTACAAAATGCCTTATTTTCTTGATTCCAAGATGTACTATCAATTACGTAATTGTATAGAAAAGAAAAAGAAATAACCACAACATGCCAGCATCAATTTAAATATGCAACAGTGGGTGTCTTAATCTTGAGGCCCTATCCTTTTATTTTTGAAAGTGAAGAATTGTCTATGAGCATGTAGATCAGTCAGGCAAGCCATCTCTTTTCACCTCGAAGTGTAGTGAAGTTCTGCTGCAATGGAATTTAGTGATGAAATGTGCCTGTACCCACAAATTCTCCCTAAATTTTATACCTTTAAATGAGAAGAGTGCGGGCCTTCAGATGCTTTCTCCTATCATCCCCTTTTTGGCACCTTTTAAGAAGGTTTTTTAGACAGCTGCCCAGTTCAGGGCCATCAATGAGGACAAAGACATCCCCTCTAGGCTGTGCTGCTGGTGGCTGCTTCCCGCTGCGAAGTGAAGAGGCTGCTCTCAGCCCGGTAGCGCCCCCAGGCGGCGATGCGCAGCAGCGACAGGAGCCTGCCGCCCGCGCTCATCCAGCTTCCTTTTTGTTTTTGCTCTCTCCACATCAGGAGCACGAGTATGTTTGACATGCGGTGTGAGGAGGAGGCAGCGGTGCTGCCGCACAGCAGGGCCCGCCAGGAGCAGCTGCAGCTGATAAATAACCAGCTGAGGGAAGAGGACGACAAATGGCAAGATGTGAGTTCGGGCCAAAGCCGCGGGTAGTTGGGGAGGGACTCAGCCGACTACCGGGCTGGGAGTGTAGACTTCAAAGCCCTGCTGGGGAGGGCCACCCGAGCCTTGCAGACAGAGACCTCCTTGCCAGGGATTAAAGGAGGGGTCTGTAGGAATGCGGAGAGAGGAGGAACTGGCCCTGGTGTGTATGTATCAGCAGGTACTCTGGACCAAAGCTTGGTCACAAAGAGAAAGGGTGAGAGGCAGGCGACTAGGATAATGCCTTTTAGTATTCCGTATTTAAGACTGATGGACGATTACGATGACTGCAACTGTCAGCGTTTATTGTACCAGTAGCAGGCACTGTTCTAAATGCTTTGCTCTGGGTAATTCATCCAACCGTTTAGTAGCTCAGTGTGCTAAAAATGGTTAGCTCCCAGCACCCACAGATGTAATCCCAGCCCAGCTAAGTCACCACCGAAGTTCCATAGCTAGTGAGTAGAGAAGCAAGACTCAAACCAGGGAAAGAAGGTGCCAGAGGCTGGCGAGAGCTTAGAAGTGGTGTGCCAAGAGCCAGGAGCTTCAGCAGGAAGGAGAGGGGATCATTGTATTTGCTTCTCACAGAGCAGGTAGGTCACTGTTGCAAACCTGACTCCACCATTAGTCAAAAAGTTAATTTCTCCAAGTTGGCACAGTGTAATGACAATATGTCTATGTGTCTAACACCTAAGTATGACGTCACATCGAACCCCAGGGCTTATGAGCAGAGTTGGAATAACCACCCCCATTGTAGGGAAGATGCAAAGCCTTCAGAGAGGCGAGGAAACACAGGCAGTGCCTGAGCAAGATAGAGCCAGGCTGTTTCCCTCAGGGACCCAGCAGCCTCGCCATTTTGCTGGAAGCACCTCTAGGACAGGTCTCGGCCACTCCTGAGGACAAGAGGAATTCACACATATAGAAATAGGTGGATCTGTAAGACTCATCTCCAGAGCCACATTTTTCAGCCCTTCCTGCCAGCAGGTAGAAAACTGTACACGAGTCCCTACCATTCTGTTGCCAGGGTATCTATTCCCAATACAGATAGCCCAATGTGATTATTACCTTGTAAGACAGTTCTCTCAAATTTGCCAAGCAACGTAAGGTATGATTGTGTTTATCACACCCCAGTGTTTCAGTAAATCGCTGCTCTGTTAGTGATGGTGAGCACACTTCCTGTTCCTTTCCCGGACTTCCAGGCATCCTTGTTCCAACCAGACCTTCATGGGACTCTGGGGAAGTATCCCGGTGTAGTGTCTCAGTGCTGACAGGTCTGTGAGTCACTGAAAGGGAATTCTGAACATGGCATCTCTCTCTCTCCCCCTAGGACCTGGCTCGCTGGAAGAGCCGTAGAAGAAGTGCTTCTCAGGACTTAATCAAGAAAGAGGAAGAAAGGAAAAAAATGGAGAAGTTGATGTCCGGAGAAGACGGGACAAGTGAACGAAGGAAAAGCATCAAGACCTACAGGGAGATTGTGCAAGAAAAGTGGGTCTCTCTGCTGTTAGGGTGTCAGAGTATCTAGTTACGCGTTTAATAAGAATAGCCTTTGCTATCCCAAAAGCTCCAACGCTAGTATTTCTAGTTTGGTTTTACTCTGCCATGGTGGGAATCTTTGCAACTTTCCCAGATGTTCATTGCTCTTCTTCCCCTGTCCCATCCTGCAGAGAGCGGAGAGAGAGGGAGCTGCACGAGGCCTATAAGAATGCACGGTCACAGGAGGAGGCCGAAGGGATCCTCCAGCAGTACATCGAGAGGTTCACCATCAGTGAGGCCGTGCTTGAACGCTTGGAGATGCCAAAAATCCTGGAAAGAAGCCATTCAACAGAGCCAAACCTATCTTCCGTCCCGAATGACCCCAGCCCCATGAAATACCTGAGGCAGCAATCACTGCCTCCACCCAAGTTCACTGCCACAGTTGAAGCCACCATTGCTCGCACCAGTGTCCCAGAGACCAGCGCAGCAGGCGGCAGTGGGTCTCCAAGCAAATCCATCCCTCCCAGTGCGGTGCCTATGCTGATGCCCAAGCCTTACACCCAGCCCAAAGCCTCTCAAGAGGTTCTGAAGACTTTTAAGGTAGGATGAGTTCTTTGAGAGGCAAATGGGAAGCGAACTCTGGGTAGTTTGTGGAAAGAAGCCTTCTGACTCAAGAAATATGCAGTAATTTTTATCAAACAAAAGCCAAACACACTTAACACGGACAATAGTACTTCTTTATTTCAGGAGATTTGGTTCGCAGATACTTAAGGGTTGGGCATAGCTCTCAGTTGTTTCTCTTAGTGAACTCACTGTGACTGACAAGGCTTCTCCGTAAGCAAGGCCTCTTTCCTGCCTTGTTGATGATGTGGTTTCTCTTAGAGCAGTGTAAGCAAAGCCTAATTTAGCAATATTCCATGTCTATAGTAATGTGGATGCATGGAAAACTCAAGGTGTATTTCCTTTTACTTTAAACAGAAAAATATACAGCTACATTCTAAGGAAGAAGTTGGCACTATATCCAAAGAGTTGCTGCAATTGGGGGAAATAACGCACGGCACACATGGTCTTGTGGGGTGTGTTCATCATCAGACAAGACAAAGTTTTTCTTGAGCAGAAAGCTGCTCTGTTACTAAAGAGCATATAAAAATCATTTTCAAGAACCAAAGACTCTTTGGCAACAAACATATTTTCCCTTGCTCCTATTCCAGTGTCCACCTACATTGTGGGGGAGCATTAATCCTGTACCTCAAGCTCCTTCGACTCCAAAGACCAGTCAGTGCACATTGTCCTTGCACGCTCCATGAGTTTTGTAATAGGTGTCAAAGGTGGAGTTCTTCCCTGGGAGTTGGTGCCATTATGGTTGGTGAGAAGTTTGCATAACTCAACTGAGAGTGAATACAGGGGGCTGGCTTCATTACCAGACTTCAGAGAGACCCCAAATCTACCTTCTGACTTAGGTTGAAATAAATCTAATTATCTAAATATATCTTTAAAATCTGTATTTTAAAGTTGACTAGAGAGGCCCAAACCTACCTTCTGATTTAGGTTTAAATAAATCTTTTAAATCTGTATCTTAAGCTTTGCTAGCATAAAAACGATGAATGTCTGGCCATTTCATTCAGACTGAATTAAAATATTTGTTCCTTACAGGGTAAAAACTCTTTATTTTACATGGCTCCATCCTAAGAGCCTGGCATAGATACCCAAGACATAGTAGGCAGTCTGCAAAAGTGAATAACTTAATTCTTCCTGAGATTAGCCATAGAAGTTGAAAATTATTTACAAAATAATTGTGTGTGTATTTGTGTGTATGTACACACGTGTGTGTTTGTGTGTATGCACACACGTATGTGTTTGTGTGTATGCACACACGTGTGTGTTTGTGTGTATGCACACACGTGTGTGTTTGTGTGTATGTACACACGTGTGTCTAGCGGTCTCCTCAGTGGTCCAGATATTTGAGTTCCTTCCTTCACCTGGAGCCAAATGATGGGTGGTGTAACATTCCATGGAAGCATTATATTGAGATGGCCCAGAAGAGTGGGAATACATTATATATTATATATTAATATATTATATGTATTATTATATATCCACTTCCCTCATCGCTGTAAATGGTACAACATGGCCACATAATGGGGAAGGTAGAAGAATTTATGACACCAGTTAGGCTCTGAAAACCTTGTCATTTTTGTATGCTAGCCTGTCTGTCCTTCACTGTGTGTATGGGTCAGTGGGAGGGCATGTGCCTATAACAGGAAGATACTCTCTTAAGAATAAGTGAACAGTCGTTGTCAAAGTCACTTATAAATATGACAGTTGTTAGTAGGTTAGAGGGGCGGGGCAGCTTAGAAAAGTGTGCATACATATGTGTGTGCACACAACAGCAAGACCCTTTCTCAAAATAAAGGAATAAATAATCTGTAGCATATTTTTAGGGAAAAAAGAATAAAGGAAGATCAAGTGATGCAATTCCAGCATTGGTTTTTTCAAAACCAATCTTGTTATTGTCGATTCAGTGGTTTAGAATCATCTTAAAAAGTGAAGTGGACATGAGTACAGTAGGAAAAGTCACACGGATCACACTCGATAAAGATAAGCATACCGTTTCTCTGTCTCCACTCACGCATGTGTGCTGAGTTGTGTCGTAAATTCTCACAGCTGCCAGGTAATAAAGTATGATGGCCAGGCGTAGCCCAAGATAAGCTAACGCAGCTAACGTCCGACCTTGTGTTGTTTCTTTCAAAAGATTTTAGAAGACCTTCTAAGACTAGCCAGTAGTGTGTGAGGCGTTGCTCCAAGTTCTAAGCATGCCTCTGTCATCTGACCAACCCCACAGCAACACTATGAGGAAGGCCAAGTTGTGTCAAAATCTGCGTTTTTACCCAGAGAGTCAGCAATGCTGGGGGTTGCCTAGCTGCTGAGTGGTAGAGTCAGAACTGGAGCGTAGGTCACCTCAGGGTTTCCATAGGCCGGGCGAGCCCCTCCTCTCCTTCTTGCTCCTGCACCTCCTCTAAATAAACGCATTTTAGTGAGCATGGACTCTTTAATCTTCTTGAGAAAAAAGATGGAATTATAAAATTAAATAGAAAATGAGACTTATTGTAATACAGCATATCAGAATCCTACCTCCATAATAGCTTTGCAAAAAACAAACGAACAAACAAAAACCTGTCTTTCTACTACAAGATAACCCATAAAATGTTCTTGATCAGGTCCTACTTTATTGCTATGCTGATCAGAAATTTTTTTTTTGAATTGTGGAATTGCCACCACAGCTTAAGTTGAAAAATTACTGAAACCCAAATAATGTGGCATGTGTTCAAGATTCCTTGACTTTTCTATACTTTCAAATGAAAGCACACCATAAATTGAACATAAAATGTCATTCAATTGTGATGTGACTGACAGCCCCAAAGAGACACCCTTAATTAATTAAGACTGGCTTCTAGGACCCATGAAAACACTGGAGGACCATGATTCTTTCTTGAGATAGGAATGTACACAGAGAATCCTTTAAGGTAATTCAAAAATGTGTGTTTCATCATCTTTGGTTGTGGAATATCATGTTCTCTTGTTCATCCTGGCCATTGTAGGTAGATGGGAAAATCAGCATGAATGGAGAAATGGCGCATGGAGACGAGGAAGAAAAGGAAAAGGAAGGGCCCACGCTGGAACCTGGCCCTTCCTTAACCAAGTCACAGATGTTTGAAGGCGTGGCCACAGTGCATGGTTCCCCCGTGCAAGTGAAGCAAGGCAGCAACAGCATTGAGATCAACATCAAGAAACCAAACTCTGCCCCCCAGGAACTGACAGTAAGAAGCAGCATTGCTCCTTGGGATAATTCTGTCATGTAATTGACTTCTAGAATAAGTAGTGTTTATTTCTTTCTCCATGAGTATCTAAGTTGGGTAGGGCTCCATAGTGAAGAGAAATTTTCTATCCTAGTCAATCAAAACCCAAAGCCAAGGAGTTAAGAGGTGTTAACCTGTCGTTGGCAGTGAGGGAGAGTCTGCCCTAGGCCTCTCCTCAACCTCCTGATGCTTACTGGAAATATTGACTACCCAAGGTGTGTCGATAACTCATCCCAACTTCATCCTTCTTCGCCCCACTGCTCTTCCTGTGTGTGTGAGCATGCGTGTGTGTGTGTGTGTGTGTGTGTGTGTGTGTGTGTGTGTGTGTGTGTGTGTGCGCGCGCGCGCGCGCGCCCAAGTTTCCTCTGTTTATAAGTGTATCAGTGTGGCTGGATACCTACTCCATTAACCTTAACTAAATTCAGCTGAAATAACCCTGATCCTAAGGGAACATATTCAAGATCCTAAGGAAACATAATTCAACCCAAAACAATAAACTGTAATTAAAGATAATATAATTTGAGAACAACAAATTAACACTTCATATTATTGGTCTATTATTGGTCTGTTGTGTTATAGGAAAACATATATCTTTAAATTATCCCTTTTCTCTATTTGTTAAAGACATCATTAGACTTGTTTCTATGCTTTGAAAATAACTAGTGCTGAGCTAGGTGTGATGGTACACACCTGTAATTCCAGTACTTAGGAAGCTGAAGGAGGAGGGTGTGGTCAGCCTGAGCCTCATAGTGAGACCTTGTCTCTCAGTAAGATGAGTGGTGCTGGCAGAACCTGGCTTCTTAGCTTTGATGCTATATCTCTGTCTGTCTGCCTGTCTATCTCTTATCTGCCCATCATCTACCTATTCATTATCTGTCTATCATCCATCTATCATCTAGCTAGCTAGCTGTCATCTTCTGTCTACCCACCTACATACATATGTGTGTGTGTTTTTATTAGTTAAAAAAACAAATTCATTAAAAGTACAATTAATTTTTATTAGCATACATTTTAAAATTCAAACTTGTCTAAGGCAACAGCCAAGTCTTCAGCAAACAAGCCAGAAAGAGTGGCTTAAGAAGAGCGGGCATGAGCACTCACAGAGGTGCAAAGCTCGTCTCTTTGGAGTATGTCATGTCCTCAGGAGCTCAGGCTGGTTTCTCTTATCCAACCACAGCTGTCACCCACACAGGTACAGCCTAGGTTTGGGGGTACAGGCTGCCCTCACTAGCAGCCAACATCCTACTGTGCTGTGGGCTTTGATAGGTAAGGATGGAGAAATTGTTGAGGCTTCCTCTCCAACTCCTCACAAGATTTGGTCTGAAGGTTAACTTGCTTCCCACCTCCTCCCCTCAACATGAGGTGGCTCCGTGCCACACACCCACACACTGTACCGGATAATAACGTCCTTCTATCAGCCATATGAGAATGCCGTTCACCTCAGCCCCACATGCTCTGTGACCGAGACTCAGATGTCACATCTTCACCAAATGTTGTGACCCAGACAAATGCTCGGTCTCACCTCCTGGACTGCAGTTTTACTTTGGATTTGTCACCACCTCTGGGCACACCTTACAAAGTGGCAGGATTGGGATGCTGAGTTCTGCCAGGAGGGGAGATCTTAACTAGTGAGATAAGCGTTCACATCTGCTCCTACTTTTAAACTAGAATCCCCCAAATACTTAGACACTGTAGGGCTGGGCTTGCTTTTCAGGGAAAGTGAGCCATTCTGCTCCCCACTCTATGTTCTTCAGGAGCATTTTCTAGATTTCCTTCATTCTTAAGTGATTACATACCCCCAAAAGTGATTTATTTTAAGAGAAGCAGCATCCGTGATATGAAATAAATCATGTTATTTCAGGAGTCTGCATGTCCTCAAAAGGGAACTCCAAAGGAAAGGCAACCGTATAGTCTTTCTTTCCCATAACCAACACGATGCTAGGCAGCCTCAGAGAACAGGTCCAAACTCGTGGGCTAGCCTGGGGTTTATTTCTCTTGTGTCTTCTTTTTCCTAGTTAAAATTGATTTCTAGTTGAGCAAACTTGAGTGCTGACAATAATGAGTGATATTTATGCTCTGATCTGTAGACTTCAAGTTCTTCCACTTGACAGGAGTTACTCCATTATTTTCTAAGTGGATCTGTCTCTGTCTCTGTCTGTCTGTCTGTCTATCATCTATATATCCATGATCTATCATCTATCTATTATCTATCTTATCTATTATTTATATATTTATTCTCTATCATCTATTATCTAATCTATTATCTATCATCTATCATCTGTTCGCTTCATCTATTATCTATCTTATCTATCATCTATCTGTCTATCATCTATATATCTATTAGCTATCATCTATCTTATCTATCTATCTATCTATCTATCTATCTATCTATCATCTATCTCCCTCCCCATCTCTGTGCATGTGTGCACATGTGCATGTGTGAAAAGTTGTTATCTGTGCTATGCAGTACTTTGGCTTACTACTAGAAAGTTTTTCACCTACACTGGTTACTTAAGATTACTTAAGTGATTACATACCCCCACTTGTTTATACTTCTAAAACTTGCCAGTCAGCGGTGGTGCACACCTTTAATCCCAGCCTTCAGGAGGCAGAGATATGTAGTCTCTGAGCATTTGAGGCCAGCCTGATCTACAGAGAGTTTCAGAACAGCTAAGGTTACACAGAGAAATCGTGTCTCAAAAAACAAGAGTCTAAAACCTTTCCATTCAAGCATGTTATCCCAGGATTCATCTTAAAGAAATCCCTTTCCAAGAATTAGTCGTTAGAGTTGTGCTTTTATCCCAATATTTGGGAAGCTTATTTGTTGTTGGTTGTTGTTTTACTTTTTTGACTCTTTACTCTTCTGGGGGGCCCACCACCCAGCCTCCAAATAAATCATGCATGGAGTCTTATTCTTTCTTATCTATGCCCAACCTTAGCTTGGCTTATTTCTAACCAGCTTTCCTTAACTTAATTATTCCATCTACTTTTGCCTCTGGGCCTTTCCTTTTCTTACTTCTGCATACCCTGCTTTGACTCCTACTCCATGGCTGACTGTGTGGCTGAGTGGCTGCCCCCAGGGTCCTCCTCTCCTTGTTCTCTAGCTATTCTTTTTTCTGCTCCTCTTTGTTTATACTTCTGTTTATCCTCTCTGCCTGCCAGCCCCGCCTATGTTTTCTCCTGCCTCGCTATTGGCCATTGAACTCTTTATTAGACCATCAGGTGTTTTCGACAGGCAAAGAATCACAGCATCAAAGAATTAAACAAATGCACTATAAAAAAAAAAGCAACACATCTTTACATGATTAAACAAATGTTCCAGAGCATAAACAAATATAACACACCTTAAGATAATATTCTTTAATATTTATCCAGGAAGATTGTTCCAAGTTTGAGGCCAGCCTAGCTTATATAGTAAGTTCCTGGTCAACTAGGGAAATATGAAATACCACCTAAAAATAAATAGATAATTGCTTTTTAAAAATAAGAATCATGGGTTTTTTTTTTCAGAAATCTTAATCTTACTTCTTTATTTTCTTTTCTGCTATTCCAAGCAAAGCAAGCTGTTATATTCATATTGAAAACGTGAAATGAATCGATCCTAGTAAAGGGTGATGGTTGTCTTGAGACAGGATGCTGTGCTTCCATGATACTCAAGGAGTGGGACTGGGTTGAACTTGACTTTTCTGTTCCTAACTCATTTTCTCAGTTCTGTGGGGTTGTCGAAAGAATGGTGTTCTTCTTTTTAAATAGTGTCTTTCTTCCAAGAACTGCATTCTCAAAGGAGACACCCTCTACAGAGGAGTAGCCTCCCCCACCACTAAAATGTCACAGCTGCTTTAGGGCAAGTTGGAACTCTGCAAAGGGCACAGGGATAGCAGTAGGCAGGGGTGTGAATTCAGGATGTGAGGTGAACCACAGGGGAGGAGGGCCCTGCTACCCCTGCTGGGTGCTCTGAAGTGGGAGCAGCAGCCTTTCGGGCTGATGTGGGCACTTTTTATCAGGGGTGTGAATTCAGAATGTGAGGTGAACCACAGGGGAGGAGGGCCCTGCTACCCCTGCTGGGTGCTCTGCAGTGGGAGCAGCAGCCTTTCGGGCTGATGTGGGCACTTTTTATCACACCATGTCACCGCTTTCAGTTTTCTGCTGCTACTTCTTTCTCACTGGGTGCCATTGAGACAGTGATTTTCTTCTTTTACAATTCGAGTGGAGGGGAATTTGGATCTCTTCGGACACTGGGGTTGTATCTACCTAGAGCGTCGCATTTCAGACCCTCCTGGTAGGTGCAGCTGGGTGAGAATAGAAGTATAGTGTCTGCATAAATGAACTCGAGAAGGATATCAAACAGCATGTCATGAAATGCTAGGCTATCGACTAAAGACACCAGGGGAATGTAAGATGGCAAAGGACAGGAAAGTCAGGATAGACTGGTCTGGGAAGGGCTGTGTAGGGTGTGGACTTTGAGGCTTGACCTTCAGTGTGGATATTCACATCGAGGTGGAGGGAAAACGTGGCTGTTCCATAGAATGGGAACGTTAGAATCAAAGGACCCAAAAGGGTCGACAGGTGGTGCTGGAGACTAGGTGTTATCCTGTTCCAGACAGAGTGATGGGTTCCCCTCCCTCCCTGTTATTTGTGAGATTCTTCAGAGTTGAGTTTATTTCTGTATCTCTTAGAAGCCCAATTAAAGAAAAACTAGCACCTTGCATTTTAAAATACTGGCTTCTGTGAGAAAACCATGTCATTGTGCACACACAGGTTCCTAGACTGCAGGACTGGAAAGGAAATTGAGGCGTTTTCCTAACCTAAAGTCGAGCGTGTCCTATGCTTCGTGTCCTCCATTGAAAGACACGCTTTTGTCTTCATGCTGTTTAGTGCAGTCAGCTTGATAGGTTCCAGGGTCACCTAGGAGACAAGCCTCTGAGCATGTCTAGATTGGGTGGTCTGAGGTAGAAGGAGCCACTGTAAATGTGGATGGCACCACTGTACAGTCTGGGACCCGGACTGGATAAAAAGGAGGACAGGAACTGAGCACCAGCGAACAGCGCTGTTTTCTGACTGTGGATGCCACATGACCAGCTGCCTACCACTCCTGCCCCCTTGACTTTCCACCATGAGGGACTGTATCCCCTTGAACTATGAGCCAAAAGAGGCTCGTTCTCTCCTTTAAGATGCTTTTGCTGTGTTACTTTTACCACAAGAGAAATAACTACGATAGTCTTCCTCACATGGTGGTGGTGGTGTTGTTTTTTGTCCACTGTCCGTTATGCTTTAGTTTGAATCTCTACCTTGCTTTGTGGTCTGAAAATGATCCTTTCCTAAAATACCTCAAGAGCACCATGTGCTAGGCCAGACCGCTGAACACATTTCATGTGTCTGACCTTGGCTCGTGTTTAGAAGAAAGTTAATAGACTAGCATTTCATATACTCATATATGTCAGGTAGTTATTGGCGGATACACATCTGCCAAGCACTTAGCATGATGTCAAGGTGACTTGTAGACCGAGGGCGCCCTTATTTTTCATACTACCATACAGCAAATGTAAAGTAAAATAGTACCTTTCCCCCAGAAGCACGAAATTGGGAGAGATGTAAAGACTTGGAGGATTTACATAAGATCGTCAAAGGTACTGTTTTGAGCAGATGTGAATTTTATGTTCTCTTTCTGCTGCTCCTGCCAGTCATCCCAGTTCATTCTCTAAGACCCAGGCAGCTGTGAAGACCTCTTTCCAGAAGACTCCAGCGCCAGTACCCTTAGTTCTTCCTCTAGCTCTTTTGTGGGGTTCCCCAGTCTTGGCTCACTTCCTCCACCTGGGCTCCCAAAATTGCACTCTCCAGACAGAGTGACCCTTCTGTCACTGCACTCCACGGCAGCTGATGGGATCCCTCTCACACACTCACTCATCCCAAATGACGGTGGCGGGTCTTCCTCGACGGAGCCAAACTCAGCTACTGGGTAGCTCAGACACTCCATCAAGATTTTCTCAAGCCGAGTGACGAGGTGGGCCTGATTTCCCCATCTTGAAAACACTCGTGGGCTTCTTCTAAGAAAATCAGCACTTTCTTTCTGTCTTCTGCTCCCAGGGAACAATCAGACCTTTCTTGCTTCCTCTCTGCTTGGCGGTGAGAGCAGGGCAAAGGCATCTGAGTAGGCGCTGTGTGCCTTGCTGCTCACACCAGCTGCAGATTCCTTTTGGGATGTCAAATGTCGACAGGCATTTCTTCATGAAGTATTTTCCCCAGCTAGGAGTCATCGTGAGGTTGGTAGATTAGTGCTTTTGAAAAAATCTATTAATTATTATCTTATAATTTTATATAGAAACTCTGCACTTTTAAGCAGATATACATCAGAGGAAGTAAATTAACCCTGGCCTATCTCCAGTGGTTTGAAAAGCATGCTATAAATAGCACAGTCCAAATGCATGCATGAATGTAGTATTTAAAGTCTGGAGAAGTGGGTCTCCTGTCTTGCTTCTTCTCCTTCCAATGGTGACAGATTCTTCATAGCCTGAAAGCAAAAGGAGAATCATATGCATAGCATATGTGGCACTGGGTCATGATGCCAGGACACAAATACACTGGGTTTCCAGGTTCGCGTCCAGTTATTCGAGACTGGAGCCAGAAAATCTCTCATTGTCCAAGAATAGTCTTTCGAGAAGGCCCTTGGACATCACCATTTAAACCATAGAGGTCAAATGATGAACTGAAACTTGGGTCTCAGGCTGGATCTTACCCTTCCAAGTCTTCCGGTTGCCAACCATCCTTTGACTGCTCTCTGCCAGCCTGACAGTAGCCAGGTACATTTTTGTGGCCAAACCATGTGATTCTAAGGTCAGGAATCTGCCACCTCCTGCCTGTGGTCTTGGACTTTGAGTTGGGCAGTGAGGCTAGCTTGGATGGGTTCTTGGCCAAGGGGAAGCCAGCTCCTGTACGCTCATTCATTCCCATCCAGCATTCTGTTGGTGTTTACTTGTTGTTATTCTTTCTTGAGAAAGTGTTGCCAGTTGGAGGAGGGAAGGCCTCTCTCCTGGGCGGTAACCGAAGGAGGGGAACCACGAGTCAGCAGGCGCATTTGCCAGCAGAGATGTGTTTTTGAAGCAGACCTCTGATTCTATCGGGGCTGGCTAATACTGCCAACTTTGAACTCATTTCCTTGGATGTGGTGCCATTAGCACAGAAATAACAAGCATTCAGAATAGAGAAGCCAGGCTTGAGTTAATTAAGCCAGCTTTGGGAATTCCCCTTCATTACAGATAGTCTTTGTGTATTGCAGGACGCAGAGAAGTTTATAGAAAAATGTAAAATGTAAGGTGCCCGTTATATTACCACTGTTAAGTTCATTTTTTTAAAAATAGCTTTTTCTTGTTCTTGGTGCATATAAAGAGTTTTTAAATTGAGTAATATATTCTTTTTTCCTCTTGATTTTCCCTGAATATTTTGCTAGTGATGACTTGGGTGAATAATGTATACTTAAACTAAGCTTTTGAGCGTGGATCGCAAAGATAATGCATTTATTCAAGAAAGTATCTGGTTTCCTGATATGGGTTATATGTCCACCCTTGCCACTTTGAACCCAGGGATGGCTTGCTGGCCAGGCACAGTTACAGTCTTGGCTTCTCTGAGAAGAGGAGCTAACCAAACTGCCTCCTGCCATGAAGGTTTCCAGCAAGTTCTAACCTTTTGCTCAAAAATGAACAGAGGTAGAGGAAAGAACAGAAATAGAAATGGTGGTTTGAATTGTTTCTACAGTGAACTCAAAGGACTCGAGTATTTAGTTACTTTTAAGGGATCAAAAACTAAATACTGGGAGACCACCAAGGGTAAGTGTGACCCTAAGGCCAGCTGATAGCACGGGGAGGTTATTGGCACAGCTCAAGGCTCCCACCTCTCCTGCTTGCTGCCCCCAGCAGCCTGGCACCGCTTACCTTCGTCCTGTGTGAGGAGAACCATGTTTGTTGGCACTGCCTTTCAGCACTCTGATGGCTAACTGGCGTCATCCACAGCAAGTGACTCAGTAGCACTGAGACCTGCTAAGTGAGGTAAATATTGATCATGGCAACTGTACAGCCATTATCGACCCACACTGGATAGCGGGATGTAAGTTCTGGACCATCATTTTAGGGCCAGTGTTGAGCTGTATAGAAGTACCGTAGCAACCCGATCGCAACCCGAGAACTCTCAAAGGTAGGGCTCTGTTAGTCATGCATAACTGAAATATTACTGGAACATGATATGCCAGTTACATAACCCCAGCTAAAGTAGTTAATGCTGGTGGAGCTTGTCCTGTTTGCATTATGCATTATGTCAGCCAGGCTTCGGGAAGGCTCCCGTTTCATCGAGTCCAAGTGGCACACTTCCTATGTTTTAATGTCGACAAATCAAGACTCTTCTTGCCATCCATAGTCTGTCATTTTTTAACAGTGTGTTTTCTTTCTTCGTAGTGCCTAAAATAATACAGCTTGAACTGGATGGCATCTTAGAGTGCATAAAATATGTTCATCTCTACGTTCATTCTCAGGCTCTGGGCCCTGTTTGTAGCTACTCAGTTCTAGTAATTGGAAACATGAGTGTTCTCAAGAGGCTTGTTCATCAGTATTTAGCTGCAAATTTGTTTTCCAGCCTTAGAGAGTTTTCTGTAATTTAGTCCGTTAGGAGAGAAGGAAGCTAAGAATCAGAAGTCCTGCCAGTATTTTATATATTAACATCATAAAGCAAAAATACCACCCCGGGTATTAGTGTTTCTATCTGCATCAGAGTGAACTAAAAAAATAGTCTAGCTTATTCTTTTAAGTGTTGAACTGGTTGTTCTTCAGTTATTCTATACATGCATGAGTGTACACACACACACACACACACACAGAACCTCAATATAATAAGAGATTTCATTCATTGAATTTCTTTCTTTGTTTATTTTTGCTATTGTTTTGTTTTTGTTTTTCAAGACAGGGTCTCTCTGTGTAGCCCTGACTGTCCTGGAACTCACTCTGTAAACCAGGCTGGCTTTGAACTCAGAGATCTGCCTGCCTCTGCCTCCCAAGTGCTTGGGTTAAAGGCGTGCGCCACCATCATTCATATGCCACCCTGCTCATTTATCATTTCTTAAAGGGATTCAGTTCAAGCTTGTTGGTATGATTTTAAAAGTATTAAAAATCCATTAAGTAATACCATTGTGGTTATTTTCTGACTGTGTTTTTTTTTTCTTATTGGCAGTGGGTTTGGGAAATGTTTGTTTCTTTGAGTTTTTGTTTGTTTTTTGTGTGTGATACTGAGGGGCAAACCTAGAGTCTTGTACATGCTGTACAAGCATTCTACCATTTATTCAAACCCCTAGACCTTTTCGGGTTTTTTGTAATAGGGTCTCACTAAATTGCCTAGGCTGGGCTTGAACTTGTAGTCCTGCCTCAGGCTCTGAAATGGCTCAGATTACAAGCATACGTCACCACAACTGGCCTGCCTAGGGTTCTTAAATTTAGCCTCAAAACATAAGCTTAAAGTCTCAACTGTTCGAGAGGCTGAGGCAGGAGGATTGCAGAGTCTTTCTGGATACAGAGTGAATTCAAGGGTAGCCTGTGCAAATTATCAAGACTTTGACTTAAATAGTAAGAAAGGGTTAGGAGAAGAGTGTGGCTCGGTGGTAGAGGGTTTGACTTGCACGTAGGAATCTCTGTTGAGTTCTCAGTACTGGAAAAGAAAAAAACATACATTTTAACTTGATAGTATGTTCTTTCCAACTTGATATATGATTATCTGTCACTAGAAAACTTCAGTCTAATTATGAGTATTTCAAAGTACTTCACCCTCCAAAAAAAATCACATTTTCCACTACATACTATTGTTAAAGTCTTTAAGCAGCTTGAAAGGTTTTGCTTTAAAATTCCTATTTTTAATATTAAAAAGTTTTACATTTATTTATTTTGTGTATGTATATATGTATATGTGTATGTACATCTATTGTGTGTGTTTGTATGAGGGCCAAAGTGGATGCCAGAGGACAAGTTGGGGGAGTTAGTTTCTTCTTGGAGATATTTTATGAAGGATTTAATAATGCCTTTTTACTGTGGGATAATGCTCTTGTACCCTGTAAAGATTTGTCACTTGTATTGGTCTAATAAAGTGCTGATTGGCCAGTAGCCAGGCAGGAACTATAGGCAGGGAGACCAGACTAGGAGAATTCTGGGAAAAGGAAAGGAAGAGTCATTCACCAGAGAGACACACAGGAAGCAAGATAAGAATGCCTCACTGATAAAAGACACCACACCAAGTGGCTAACATAGACAAAAATTATGGGTTAATTCAAATTGTAAGAGCTAATTAATAATAAGCCTGAGCTAATAGGCCAAACAGTTTATAATTGTTATAAACCTCTGTGTGTTTCTTTGGAACTAAGAGGCTGCATGACCAGGCAGAACAGGAACTTCTATCTATTTCTTTTATGAAAACAAATATTAGTTTTGTCTTAAAATCTTTTAAAGTTTATGCAATGTTTTATACACACTAAAAATTCAACTTTAGTCTTTTATATAAAACTTCTGCTAAAAGAATAAAATAAAATAGAGTCATTGGCTTACACTCTTTTGTGTAAGCATTCTTCCAGATATAATTAATTTAACCTTCTACTTATTTTTATCAAGCCACTAAGGTAGAGGAGAAAAATATCAGACTTAACTCTTGAGTCAGTTTCCCATACTCTATGATAATGTGAAACTACACAGATTGTCTTCTGGTTCTTCAGCTTTTATAATATATGAAAATATATATATAAAAATGAGAAAATCATCCCCAAATGTAAACACATTTAAAAATGAATACATTAACATTTTCTATTTCCTTGGAGTTTTGTGTTTCTGTTTTTATTGTTTTAGCATAAAATGATAACTTCATTGTGGCACTTTTATACATACATTGTACATACAGTATACATACATTGTAGGTTGCTCTTATTTGCCCAGTCTCAAAGCTATCTGCTGCCACTCCTCCTTGCTTCCACTGTCCTACTATTTAATCCTCTTTGGCTTTTATGCCACACACACATGTGTTTATATATGCCACACATATGCATATAAAATACATATATATTTATACATATATATTGTATATTTTAATACATATACTGACAGGTACATTTATATGTACATAAGCATATGTATAATCTTATGTATGTAGACATAATACTATATATATATATAAACTTTAAAGGTTTTAACTTCACATTGCATAAGTTCACACATCAATACTGCATAGCAGGTGTGTGTGTGTGTGTGTGTGTGTGTGTGTTATCCTGTGCCATGCTTCAGATCACATCAACCCATGGCCCTGTGAACACTGGCAAGCTCTGCCCTGCTAAGCAGTGTCCCCAGCCTGCTGGACATCTTTTTTTTTTTTTTTTGCTTTTTCGAGACAGGGTTTCTCTGTGGCTTTGGAGCCTGTCCTGGAACTAGCTCTGTAGACCAGGCTGTTCTCGAACTCACAGAGATCCGCCTGCCTCTGCCTCCCGAGTGCTGGGACATGCTGGACATCTTATGTTCAGTGACTGTGAAGTGCTTCCCTTTATGGTCCTGATTAGTTCAGCTATTCCCATTAGGTCGCTATGCAGTTGTTGTTGTAACAAGTGTCCAGCTGACAGCAGGGAGGCTCTGCTAGGAGAGAGGTGCTTGACTGGTGTGGCAGTGACCGGCATCCATGTCAAGGAGACCCATTAGTGGGAGACTAAGGAAGAAAAGCTAACCTTAGTTCCCAGCTGTCGGAACGAAAGGGAAGAAGTGGCTATAAAAACTCCTACAAGCTTCAAGGATAAACCCTGCAAACTTAAGAGCCACAGGCAGCTATGCCCAGGACAGCTAACTGTGAGGTTCAGACTTTAAAAATCGAAACAAAATCCCCTCTGCTGGTGGTCGGACCTGCAGCCAACTTGAAAGGCATTTGTAAGCAAGCAGATGGTGACTTTGATTTAGGAGATTTGGTGGTAAGACAAACAGTGAGGATGGTGGGGGAAAGGGAGCTTGCTGGTGTCCACTTGCTCATGCTCCCAAATGCCTCCTGAGAGCAAAATAAGACTTCCAGCGTAGAGCTTCAACCTAGAAGACAGTTTGTGTGGGCGCCCCGTCTTGTTAGGCCTGAAAACTATCTTTCAGGAAATACCCTTTGCTTTTCAGAACTTTCAAGGGTTTGGTTTATTCAAGAGAGGGAAAAAAATGTTTTTCAGGCGGCCTCTGATGAAGCTGAGTTGAATGGCCAAGAGGATGAGGACGGCGGTGGGAAGTCTGGGGCACAGGATGCGGAGCCGACATCAGCAGGTGTGTCTCATGCGAGTTTTCAGGTAAAGCTTGGTAACTTGTGAGGGAATGGTGCCAATTTTTCCTGCTAAACGGCAGGGGAATGTCCGGCTCTGTAGTTGTGCTGCCACCTAGAGGCGCTGTGGAGAAATTCTCACCATGGCATTAATGTTGCTATAAAAATAGGAACTCAGGCTTTGGAGACAGACAGAGAGGGAGAGGGAGAGGGAGAGGGAGAGGGAGAGGGA
>NC_022027.1:23868204-23881824 GCF_000317375.1 Microtus ochrogaster
GAGAGAGAGAGAGAGAGAGAGAGAGAGATACCCTGATATTCTCTAAAGGTATGTCTTCATCATTTAAAAAATACTTAGTTCCTTTATTGCAATAATTCAAACACTGAACTGTCCTGGTCACTTTGTAGTCACTGTGATAAATATCAGATTTCACCTTAGAACTCCCAGATCCTTCCATCCTTCAAAGGGAGTCAGGGCGGGAGCTGAGGTCAGGACCATGGAGGAACACTGCTTGCCTGGAAGGCACTATAGAGGAAGGCGTGATGTCAGCCTCTAGTCTCCAGATGAGGACAGCAGCACACACGACAAGGGAAAGTTAGTCACCCCATCACAAGTACAGACGGGTCTATGGACATCCTGCCTTCTACCCCACTGTCATTAAATATTCTGTGTCACGTGTTACTCAGAATCATGACTCTGTTACAAACAGTCTTGGCTAGCAGGACAGTTTGCTGGGAACCCTGCTGTCCTGGCTCTTGGCTGCGCATCCTTGTGCAGTGACCCAGCTTGTCCTCAGGAGGGAGCACTCTGATGAAAACGTTCATGGTGACTCTGAAGGGAAATGATCCATTGTATGGTTTCCTTTTCCTCCTGCTCCCACCTATGACTTCCCTCCAGAGCCACAGCATTTTACAGCAACGGTGACTCGCTGCAGCCCCACCGTGGCCTTTGTGGAGTTCTCCCCCAGCACGCAGCTGAAGAACGAGGTGCCAGAAGAACGAGAACAGAAGAAGCCAGAAAATGAGATGAGTGGGAAGGTAGAGTTAGTGCTGTCACAGAAGGTGAGGACACAGCGGAGTGGAGAGTTAAATCCACAGGTTGACCTGGCTTCTGGGGGTGGCCAGCTCTGGGGGTGGCTGACGGTCTCACCCGATCGTTTATCCTGTCTTCAGTGCATGTTCATTGTTAAACATCACACACACACACACACACACACACACACACACACACACGTTATAAAGAGATGCCAAAACCAAGGCAACTTATAAATGAAAACATTTAATTGGGGGATTGCTTAGAGTTTCAGGGGATGAGTCCATTTTTATCATGGTAAGAAGTGTGACATCAGACAGGCAGGCAGGGTGCCGGAGCAGTAGTTGAAAGCTAATATCTGATCCACAAGCAGAAAACAGAGGGAGACAAAAGACAGGCAGACATAGAGAGAGACTGCGCCTACTATGCGCTTTTGAAACCTCAAAGCCCACCCCAAGTGATATCCCCTTCTTCAAAAAGGCCACAACTCCTGATCCTTCCCCAAACCATTCCACAGACGAAGGAAAAAGCATTGAAGTATATGAGCCTACAGGGGACATTCTGATTCACACCACCACTGTATATGGAGAGAGAAGGGGAAATACAGATATTTGCATTATGAATATATCAAATGCCTTAGCACACACAAACACATTTGTTACATATACAGACAATAGGATGAGCGAGGGGTTCCAGGACAGGCTCCAAAGCTGCAGAGAAACCCTGTCTCGAAAAACCAGAAAAACAAAAACAAAAACAAAAAAAACACTTTCAAGGGTTCTCGGGTTGTTTATCTGTTTTGTTTGTTCTCTATCATAAACCTTTTGTCTATTTAGTAAACATGAGTCTCAGAATCATATTAAAGCATAAAGTATCCAGGATTCCCAGGTTTTTCTTGGTAGCAAATGCTGCTATACCCCCACCTTTAAAATTCTGTGCTGTTGACTGCAGGTTTGGAAGCTCTAGTGGTTGGTCAGCAAATAGAATAGCAGTTCCCCCACACACCCCATCTGTGGCCCTCTCCCCTCTCTCTCCGTCTTAGATAATGGTGATCACCATGCTTGCAACAGCTTTGATTTTCAGATTTCACTTGGGGAATGTCACCTTTGTAAAAGCAAAGCACCAGACTGGCATTTCTGCTATGTTTAATTCTTTCATTTGCAACCAGCTCTTCTCTGAACCTCCTTGTCAGTCTACACCATTCAAGAAGTAGTTTCTCTGAGCTTAAGGCTCAAGGGTTGTCAGGGCCAGGGAGGTGGCTCACAGGTTAAGAGCTCGGTTCCCAGCACCTATATCAGGTGGGTCACAGACAGCCATGACTTCATCTCTAGGGAGACCCAATACCACTGGCCTTTGTGGGTACTTGTTACACTCACATGCACATACTATCGTACACAGAAAGAGAGAGAGAGACAGAGACAGAGACAGAGACAGAGACAGAGAGACAGAGACAGAGACAGACAGAGACAGACAGAGAGAGTTATAAGTAAAAATGAATATTTAGAAAAGTAAAACTAGCATGTTGTGAACTTTGATACAACCAGACCTTAAGTATTTGCTGTATGTTAAATGCTGAAGTCTATACAGCTGTCTGGTTGACCACAGCAATGCTGACCAATGTGACTGATTCTATTTCCTTCAAGCTTCTCATAGGATTGAATATAGTCTTAATAAAGAAAAATAAAATGCACCAGAGAAGGAGTAAATGTTGCCGAGCCAACAGCTACAAGTTAGAGTGAAGTCCTGTGAGAGGCAAATGGACTAAACCCAAATAGCTGCCTTCCGCATTCAGATTCAGGAGTCTGTGGCTCTTATCTTAGGCACTGTTGAAACACTTGGCATTCTGTCTCTGGCAGTAAATTGATTGAAGGAATAGGACAGCAAGAGGGTGCTTCGACTCTAGAAGAGTCTTCAGACTTGGAAGAAACAAATAAAATCAAATAGCAATGATATTTTTCAAAATCTTAAAGCAAACACAAGAATTTTTAAAGCCTAAAAGCGCCTCAAAACTGTAAGGACCCCTGTGCTGGCACTAGCTGTTTTGGCAATGCATCTTTGTCATTGGGCAAAGTATATGTGAGATGCATAACTTTGTGGAAGAGTAGAGTACTGTCTTCAGAGTAATGTCCATTAAAAGTGGATTACTATAATGCTTAGCCTTACAGCCAGAACTATGTAGTAAGACCCTGTGCAAAAAAAAAAAAACAAAAAACAAAAAGTGGGAGGCTCCAATGTCTTCTGAGGTTGAAGAGAGGGGATCACCACATTCTTATGCCCTTACTTAATTTCTAGAGAAATATCAACCACTTTATTGATTCAGTAAAGTGTGAAAAAATCATTAGGGAAGGAAAAAATGTACTGCAAAATTAAATGTTTAAGCTCACCGGCTTGTTTAATTAGTCATAGTGTAAAATCGAGCTGCAGGTTAATTGCTGGACAGTCTGTCTAGTGTTTGTGTCTGTTGCTGTGTTTCAGGTAGCAAAGCCAAAATCCCCAGAGCCAGAAGCAACCTTGACGTTTCCTTTTCTCAACAAAATGCCTGAAACCAACCAATTGCACTTGCCAAATCTCGATTCTCAAGGTAAGGAGGGGGAAAGTGTTCTCTTAGATCTTCCTAGTCTGCTGGGCCCACCTGTGGGAAAATGCACCTCGCAGGAATAGCTGGTGGCATCCTTCATGTGATGTCCCTGTAGCCACATTCCTCACCAGAGTCTGTGAATTGAGAATTTCAGATGGGCAAGCTGAGAGGCACCTTCAATTTGACACCAGGAACCCTGCCATGAAGACCACCTTGTCAGCTAGGCACTGTGGGTACAACAGGGCCTGATAGTATTGAGACCTTCAAACATGTTTTGTCTTGGCTCCAAAACATGATAATTAAAAATAAAAGCTCAAATTGTTTTTTAAAAAAAATCTAATATTATATGAACTTTATTATTAATTCCAGTCTATAAAAATACCCATTTTACTTAATATTAACTTTGGGGAAAGTGAGAGTTTTTGTTCTTTTTGTTTGACCTAAGTCTTCGGTGTCCACAATGATTAGTGTAGTCACTCAACCAAAATTTTACTCTTTCAAAACATTCTTCATGACTAGGTAGTGGGGGGTGCATGCTTCTAATCCCAGCACTCAGGAGGCAGAGACAGGTGGATATCTGAGTTCAAGGCCAGTTTGGTCTACAGAGGAAGTTTCAGAACAGCCAGGGGGACAAAGAGAAACCCTGTCTCAAAAAAAAAAAACAAACAAATAAAAATCTTCATAATAAAAACATTTAATATTTTCAAAAATGAAAAGAATAAAATACATGAAACATTTAAAGATACATATTCAGTATGTGTGTAATAACACATGCACACTATGGATATGTTTTAATATGTTTAGCACATAACATACTTTGGATACATTTTAATGTGTTTTGTATATTTGCTATGTTTTAATGTTTGATATAATGTAAGAAGGTAACTTCGAGAAATATGGTAGTTGAGGATCTGTGAAGGACTTAAACTTGTGCTGGCTCCCACTTTGTGCACCATATATGAGTTCTGAACTCACCCTTTGGTTCTTGAAGAACCCAACTTTATGCCCTTAGCCTCGTGAGAAACCCAAGTGCCCACACCACAAGGAAGGACCTTAGGAATGTCAAGTGGGGAATATGGCATTCTGAGAACGCTACCATCCTTGGTGATTATTCCTCCAAGTGGTCCTCCTAAGGCTGCACCAGTGCATACTCTCTAGGTTGGCAACAGCTAGGGTGGGAGGAAGGACCGTAAGGCTCCGTGTGCTTCTTCAACATTTTCCTCCAGTGTGTTTCATAGATCTCTCAGAGAAGATGGTATGATGTCATTATTCATGACTTATTATTGCCTCTCTTTTAAAGAGTGAGAAGCTATTTGGGGTCACCATTAACACCATCTGAGTTGGTCTCCCTTAGCTTTCATTGATTGCTTTGCCAGCTGTATGCAGAACAAAGAGCACTCGGTAGGAAGCTAAGTGGTGCACATACTAGTGGGTATTCGTCTCTTAATGGAGAGGCAGATGCAGTACCACCTCCAAAACATTTGACCCAAACTTTTGAGCCTTACAGTCCTGAAAATAATTAATAAAAATTAAATCTCACAACTGGGTCAACCAGTTGGCCATATTTAGACATGGTAATTATGTTCCATTTCTAGCACTTTCTAACTAGTAGGTAAGAACTATAGTTAGGTTAACTATGTCAGCCTCACCAATTAGTCCTGATGCCTAATATTTATATTTTTCATCCCCCATTAAATACAAGGCATTTTGGTTTTGAGAAATTGCTATTGAATTAAGGAACTTTATTACATGTTTTATCCAAGTTTAATGGTTAAAAAAATAAAAATTTATAGCTCTGGAGTATTTTTAAAGGTAATTTCTCAAAGAAGAACTGGGTTTGGAGACCCTTATTCTGTTAGGATGTGTGGTTCATGACCTCTGTGATCCTAAGTGTGAGGGCTGGGAGTCAAAGACCTGGGTTTAAAGCCTCGCTCATCACGTTCTGAGCTGCAGAGTTCCCCCCTTTTAGTTTTCCCCAGGGGCAAACTATCACCTGCCAAGGAGACATTACCATCTACCAGTTTTTAAGAGAGTAGAATTATAATGATGGGAGTGAAAGTATAGAGCCAGGTGCTAGGCAGAAAGAATAAACTTTTTTAGAATGCTTTTCTAAAGAAGAAAAAACATTAACAGGAGAGCAACACAGCTTGAAGCAGTAGTTCTCAGACATGAGTGTGTGCCCGAGCCTGCCGGGCAGGGGCCAAACCTTCAGTGTCCGGTTCTGTAGATCTGGCCAGAGATCTTCTGTACTTCTAGCAAGACCATGTGTCCAGGCAGCCCAGGAATCCCAGCCTGGAAGCCACTGACTTGAAGTAGTTATGTAAATGGTGCCTCAAAGACATTGCTGCTAGGCATGAAACTGACTGTATGATTATTTAGACTCTACAAAATGATCTTTCTAGATGCCAGGGGCCTCTGATAAATGCACTCTATGAAGACATGGTTACGTTTGATTGGACTGTGGTGGGAGAAGCCGTGGCTTATGACCCAGGTCTAAGAATTTGGTACACACTTAAGGGACGGGCTTGAATTCCATCATCCAGTCCAAAAGAACCAGGAGCCCTAGAGCCACACCTCATAAATTCTCCCACAGAAGTTGGTGTCTCCCCAGTTTCTTTGAAATCATCTATTTATAGATGCTCACACAGGCCACTGCAGATCTGCCTGTCAGCCCGAATAAGATTCCACAGGCGCCCCCAAACGCACACATGTGCATCAATACAGCCTTTCAACGCTCTGGAAACATTCCTAAAATACAGTTAAAGCTGGCGGGTTTCCTTTATCCAGCCCTCTGGAAACAGTAAAGTTATGCCAAAGTTATGTTTCTATAAAACACGGGCTTTGACTTGCGGTGTTTGTCGCTCTGAGAATTTGCATGGCAGAGCCCAATGCATAAGGTGCAAATGCTTGCCAGGAGTCATGTGTGCTTGGCACACTGCACGCTGTCACAGCCATGTACCTGTCTATATGTGTGACAGGAAAACAGCCACATCCTCGCCCCTTCATCCATCCCACTGTCCATCTCTCCTGCCCTTTTATTCTTCCCTAAAGTTGCCCCTGCACAGTGTGCCGCTGTGTCATCATGACCTTTAACCCTTAAACAATATCCCCAATAAGTATGGGCCTAAAACCTTTCCCTCAGCACCTCCACAGCAGAAACGCAGACTGCCCACTGTCTGTATCGTCGGGTTTTACATGTGTTCCGGGGAGCTGTCTCACGTTGGGTTGAGTTGTTCAGTTCCTGGATCAACTAGAGCTGCCCCTTCTTTGACGTGTGGGGATGTGTTCTCAGTTCTCACCCGGTTTCACGGATTTCTGTTTATTCTATTTTGCCATCTGATCTAGAGGTGCCTAGCAGTGCCAGTGTTCCGCTGAGAGTTCAGAACTCTTGGCTACGGTCCCGGTTTTTCTCCCAGTCAGGTAAACAGCATACTGGGTAGCTGCATCTCTTACATGTAAAAATTCATGTTGGGGCCACCAATGGTGTCTGTCATCTGTCTTTGTTTCTGATTTAAGATATTTAAAAGAAAAAAAAAAAGATGCTTGTTTGTGACACACAGTTAGCAATGAGCTTGTTCTTTGGTATCAATCAGCATGGTCGTACTAAAATTGGGAGGCTTTCACAGAGCTTTATATTGATTTTTGAGACGCCAGAGAAATAACGCCACCCTCCTGGCTCTTTACCATCCACTTCCTCTGAAATCAGATGAGAAGCATTGGCCACAGATGTGGTGTTCTCTTGTTAACTGTGTCGCTCGCTCTTCTTCCTGGATGGCATCGGCCTCTCTGTGTCGTACTTCTCCGTGTCAGACAGTGGGGACCTGCTCTGTTCGCCAGAGTGCAGGGTGTACTAAGAGCCGGCACTAATAGCTGTAGTGGTCGCTTCCTAGAGTCTAGTACCTGGCGCTGCTTGGTGGGTCACACTCTCAGTCCTCTTGGTGATGGGCACAACCTGCCAGGCTCTGCTCTACTGTGATTTCCTAATACTGCCCGAGTTAACCTAGGAGCTACCCTCCACTGAGAGAAGCAAAAGACCAGCACAGCACAGCCAGAAGCCACCCACACTGATGCCTTCTTTTCTTTTTACTCTGTGTAGCGGATTCTCCGAGCAGCGAGAAGTCCCCTGTAACCACACCCGTAAGTAGTCCCCCTTAAAGAACCAACTTGTGCGTTTGGAGTGATTTTAACTTAGGTTTGATTTTCTTAATGAGTATTCAACCAAAACTGAGATCCAAAAATTTTTTACTTTGAAACAATTTGATGCTTTCTGGTACCAAGATTGTATATCATTATATAAAGTAGTTATCCTGTCCTGCCTGGAAACCAAATGCTGATTTCTTTGTATCCTTGAGCCCGGGTTTACTAGCCGCAGGACACTGGAGGTGGTTTATAAATCCTCCCTGTTTAGTCTTCCTTGACTGCACAGTGAGATGCAAGTAGCTTTCTTTTGGGGGTGATGGTAAGCCTTACTTGACATCATCATACAGTTGCTGCTATATGGTGCCTGATACAGGAATGCTCCCTCCCTCTCCAGTGACCAGTCCAAGATGCTCCCTTTGTGGCCATGTAGAATGGACCACCGCTTGTCACATACCCTTGATCTCTCCAACCACGTCTCAGAACTAGGAACCGTATGTGAAAGTTCAACCATAAACCAACAGTGGTAATCCCGGGTTTCCTGGAAGTTAAGAACCCCAGAATGTCTGTAAAGCAGGCATCCCCACACATAGCCAAAGAGGATGATGCAAGCCATTGACTTCCAAGGTTTTCAAACTATTCATGTGCCCCTGGGTGGGGATGGAGAGAAAAAGTCACTGAAAAAGATGCTGTCATTTCCTGTTGGGGAAAGTAGAACACGTGAGAGAATCCATAGATTCAGGTAGAAAATCCAGCTGTGTTTTTGTTTGTTCTCCACCTTGCTAAAAACCTTCTCTAAAGCTTTTATTACCAGTCTTGGGTTTGAGTATTTAGTATGCTGGCCTCAGGGCTGGGGCTCCACTCATCTTGCTCTCATGGTGACATTAAACCACTTTGGGAAAGCCATAGTGGTATAAGGGGCTCACTTCAGGTAACCCTAGTTCTTAGACGATACTCTCCTGGTATAAGCCAGAATTAGCATGGGCAACAAGCACCATGCCCAGGAGCTCGGGTGCTTCTGAGATTCCTCATGCTCCGGAGAGACATGGAGCAAAGCCTTCTCGTTCCTGTGGTTAGGCACTGTGTTTCTGTTACCCATAAAGAAGCGCAGAGGCATAGAACCAGCCCAGCAGCTTGGAATCAAAGTAAAAAAGGGATTAAGTTTGGAAACGTTTTCTGCCACCAAAGAGGACATTTAGCTGTATGAAGATTTGTTTCTGTGTCCCTTGGGTACCATATTGGAAGCTATTGTCTTCTTGCTCTGGCAAGGCATCCAGTTCTGATCATGGGGTTGCTTTCTTTGTTTTTCCTGAGCAGTTTAAGTTCTGGGCATGGGACCCGGAAGAGGAGCGTAGGCGACAGGAGAAATGGCAGCAGGAACAAGAGCGTCTCCTCCAGGTAGGTTTCCCCATGTTCGGTAACTGTGTACTTGCGATGTCTGTTACATTGAATAGACTTTTAGCACAGGAAACATGGAATCCAGTTCTCAGAAACTCAGGAGTTTGTCTATGCTCTGTGTCCAGGCAACCGAGTCTTGTACCTGATTGTTCCTGCTAACAGGTCCAGACGAGAAGGAGTGGGGAAAAATATTCACATTAACACTTTAAATATATACATATATATATATATGTATGTATGTATGTACGTATGTAATGATTAAGGGTCAGTCTACCTGTATTCATTACCTCCTTAGTCACCAGTTCTCAGTTCAAGAAGCAGTGAGAACAAAT
Source organism: Microtus ochrogaster (assembly GCF_000317375.1). NCBI lineage: Eukaryota > Metazoa > Chordata > Mammalia > Rodentia > Cricetidae > Microtus > Microtus ochrogaster. Next base: position 23,877,403 of record NC_022027.1, read on the forward strand.
TGCCGAAAAACCATTCGATCGCATTAGGTAGAATAAAATTTGACATCAGTCTAATTCCTTTAACAGAATTTCCATTCCATTTTTCAGTGAAAACTGATAATGGCCCATTCTAGAAATATTCCGAGACAAAATGTAACACGCTTCCATTGGCTTCCTGCCTACAGTAACCGAATGACCTCTGAAACTGACCTATTTGTATCCTTGGGGTGTGCCGGGAACACACCTGAATAGCCCGTGTTTAGTTGAAAAGGCGAAGGTACACAGATGTTGCATTAACCGCCCAGTATCCCATGGTTGATAGATGCAGGGCCTGGACCCAAACCTAAGTCTCTACAATGCTGAAACCTGTGCTATTTCTGCTACACACCCAGACGCTCACATGGAGAAGTAGTGGAAACCTCGTTGAATTTGATGGTTCCTGCTACTCTAGAACTGAAATGCAATGCGATTTATTCTCCTTTCTCTTCATATTTTGTCCTAACCCTTTGCCCTGATTCCCATGGGTAAGGGAGTGGGCTCAGTGGTAAAAATCAACTATTTGGATTTAGCTCTGCGCTTCAGTTAGGTGCCTTTGAAAACTTCAAAGGGCTAGGCCTTGATGACTTACACGGTAGTAAGACCCTCTGGATTCCCATCCTAAATCTTTACAGTATCCTGGAGTGAGGGGTCATTTGTTTTGTTTTTGGAATTGGCTTTTGTTTCTTTTGTGTGTTTGTTTTTTGAGACTCACTAGATAACCCTACCTGGTCTGGAATTTGCAGAGACCCTGCTGTCTCTCTCCTGAGCGCTGGGATTACAGGCATGCAGCACCATGCCCAGCTTCTGCACTGTTTGGTTCTGATAATAAGTTTCACTTGTATCTATGGCTTCTGCCACGGGTTGGCCAGCAGTGCTCTAATAGAATCAGCAAGAGCCTTTTGCACCTAAGTCGTGACATAACAGCTGCTGTCTGGGGACACCTCAGTGTCGTCGTCCCCCTCCAAAGAGACACACGGGCCTGTCCTAGCCCCAGACAACGACAGTGACAAGTCAGGTGTTGGAACATGTGTGCACAAGCACATGTCTCCTTTGTCTATAAGGTTTTCATTTTTGAAGTTTTCATGGAGTCAATTCTCATTTCAAACACCGATTTTGATCTTCACATACTCTTTTTTTTTTTTTCTGGTGACCTGTCAGAGACTTCCTGCATATTTTTATATTATTCTTATAAGGAATGTTTTATTATCTCTCAGAAGTGGTGATGAGTATTGCACCCTTTCTGAGCACAGGGATGGAAGCTCTCACACCAAAGCACTGTGATGAGTGGTTTCAAGGCTCTCTTGATTAAAGTTACTGTGAGCTGGGCCTGGAAGGCTTCACTTCATTGCCATGGCCATAAGCAGAGTGCCTCTGCCTCTCAGCCGATGATTGTCTGGAGCGCTTTGGATTTTTCTGCCCTGCTTCTTATAAACTTAGTAGGTTTTTATTACCTTTTATTAAACTTCCTTGCCAGCAGTGTTGGCTGGTTTGGGCTTTGATTGGTTGTTATTTTTGGGGTGGGGTTCAAACCCAGACCATGGAACGTGCTAGGCAACTACTTCCCCAGCCCACCAAAATATTTCTATTGATGAAATAGCAAAACTCACCTCTGAGAGGCTCAGCTGAAGTAGACTCTATGTGTAGCCTACCTAGGAGCTCCCAAGCTGAGGGAGAGTGTTGCTTGTTGATTTTTTCATCCTTCATGAACAATTGTCTATCTGAAGAGAAATTCTTGAAAAACACAACAGCAGAAATCTGGCTTCCCGTGGGATTTTAAATGTCTGTGTTAGTTAATTTTCTCTTGCTGCGATAAAAAAAATGTCCTAACAAAAAGCAAGTTAGGAAGAAAGGTTTGTTTTGGCTGACAGTTGCAGAGGGCTACAGTCTGTCACCGTGGGGAAGGCATGGCAGTGGGAGCCGGAGGCCTGGCTGGCAGTGAGGAAGCCAAGTGGTCACCTTTCATTCACACAGTAGAAGCAGAGAGAGAAGAGGAAGGGAGATTGGGCTATAAAACCTCAGAGCCCAACCCCAGTGGCATACTTCCTCTGGCCAAGCTCCACATCCTAAAGCTTCCCAAACAGTACCACTACTAAGTAGGACCAAGTGCCCAGACACATGAGCCAATGGGAGGTGTTCCTCATTCAAACTACCACGTGTACCTGACTTGTACCTAATACCCAGCATCTCTTTCTACGGTGTGCATGCATGAGATTCCAATGTTCTCTCACAAAGAGTATCTTGTAATGTGTTGTGCATGGTGCTTTAGAAGAGGGGGGACATCCCAGCGATGGGGTACGGTGGTCACTCCCAAATGTTCTGTGGACATCCCATGACAGGAGAGGTACCAGAAGGAACAAGATAAGTTGAAGGAAGAGTGGGAAAAGGCCCAAAAGGAGGTGGAAGAAGAAGAACGCAGGTACTACGAGGAGGTAGGAAATCGCCAAGAAGAATGTGGCTTTGTCAGCCCAGCCCCTTTGGTCTGTCACCTCCCTTTGTGTCTGCAGTGCATGCTGGTTGTGGGGTGTCTGATTCTTTCCCACAGCAGTGTCTCTTTAGTCTCTGGGAAGAGAACCACATCATACGGGTTCTGACAGACCGCAGGAACCTTCCACCATGTGGGCTGTAGGAAGAACGGATTGAGCCATGTTGAAGAAGCCGCTGTAATCACATCAATATCTGATTCTTCATCTATGTTAGATAACATAAAAACAGCAATATCAGGGCTGGAGAGATGGCTCAGTGGTTAAGAGCACTGCCTGTTCTTCCAGAGGTCCTGAGTTCAATTCCTAGCAACCACATGCTGGCTCACAGCCATCTGTAAGGAGATCTCATGCCCTCTTCTGACCTGCATACATAATAAATAAGTCTTAAAAATAATAATAATAAAAAAGCCTTGTAGTGGTGGCACACATCTTTAATCCCAGCACTTGGGAGGCAGAGGCAAGTAGATCCCTGTGAGTTTGAGGACAGCCTTGTCTACAAAGCTAGTTCCAGGACAGCCATGACTGTTCACAGAGAAAACTTGTCTCGAAAAAACAAAACAAAACAAAAAAAACAAACAAAAACCAGCAATATCTTTATCTCTGTGTGTACTCACTTACAGTAAGAGTGTTTGTAGTAATGAATTTGTTTTGTAAGATAATTTTAGCATTGAAGCTAAATACATCCTTACTACTGTCTACATTACTACATCAAGCTGGAGGACTTGTAGAGGAGACTTGTGTCCTGGTAATGTTTTAACAACAGCAGCAGAATTTGCGGAGGTTGTCTAAAGTGTCTGCTATCTAAAGTTTGTTGTCAATATCGTTGGGAACTTTGCCTTCCACATAGCTGATTTAGCTGATGAGCTCCACAGTAGATTTTCTTCACCCTGTTCTTCTGATTAATTAAACACTAGTTAAACTTGGTGTTTGTAAATTCAATACGAAGTTCTAAACTCCTGCCTATTTGGTGTATTTGATTTGTGTGCTCTGGAAAAATGCGATTTCCTTAATGCCATGCTTTCTTGTATACGTTCTGATGAATCTTCTTTTCCTGGAGTTCCTTAATGTGTCTTTTTCTCTTGACAAATTTTTAAAAACTTTCTTCTTTTTCTTTTTCATTTATCCCTGTCTTTGCCCTAGGAGCGTAAGATAATTGAAGACACGGTGGTCCCGTTCACTCTTTCCTCGAGTTCTGCAGACCAGCTGTCTACTTCCTTGTCTGTCACTGACGGCAGTGGGACTACGGTAAGATCACTGATGGAAGCCGGGTGTGACATAAGTAACTTAAACCAGGCTTCCCATCACACTTAGTGACTTCACACCAAGCCTCGCTGTCCATCCAGAGCCTTGGCAGCTCCTGCGTGGACGCGACACCTGGTGTGTTGTTCCCGCTGTCACCCAGCCCTGGCCAGATCTTCCCAGACAGGCTAGCAGGATCTCCAGTCATAAACCCATGTGCTGGAACTTTCTCTCTGCATGGCTCAAGCATCACTCTTTTCTTCCACAGCCATGTGCCCCCAACCCTGTCATGCATCCCTCTGCATGATTGGCAGCAGATATGCCCCCCAGTGCATTCTCCACCGGCTGCATTAAAACAAGCCCATTACCCTCAAAATTCCACACGAACCTGACATGTCTTTTGGTAGAGAGATCCTGGAAAGGCTGGTCAGCCCCACATCCCCCAAGTAAGGTGGTGAGGGTATAGATAGAAACATGTTAAATTAAATAACTCATGGCTACCTAAGGCCATTTGTCCTGAGGTTAGCTGTCCCATGTCTTCATTTTGTTTGGAAAGGGAAGTTTCTTGACCAATCCCTTTTGTGATCATTTTTTAGAAAGATCTCTATGGCACATTTATTCTAAATATTTAGAAATCGTTGATCATTAGTTTAGAAGACTAGTCTTCGAATTGTAGGCAGGG
>NC_022027.1:23882403-23883316 GCF_000317375.1 Microtus ochrogaster
GCAGGGTGGCTATAATCAGCACGTTGTATGCATGTATGCAGTCTTGCAGCAACTCTCATTCACTTGTACAAAAAGAACATATTAATCATTTCTTTAAAATTTAGAGCAAAAAATAGAAGAAAATAATTTCATTATTCAAAGAGAGGAAAGGGGATGGGTTAGGTTTTAGGTAGTCCATGGTCAGATGTAAGCCATTAGGGGGTGGGTTTCAGAGAGTCCATGCTCAAATATGAAAGTCGCCTAGTGTTTCTAAAAAATATATTCACAGTGATCCCAATTTTTCTATCAGAATAAAGTAGACTTGGAAAATTCTCAAGACAAAGAAAAAGAGAGAAGACAGAAGATACCTTTCCAGGAGAGCCACAGTGACCAGTTGCTCAAGGCTGGGGAAAGTGGTCCACCCAAGGAGGACAGGTGTGTGCCCATCCAAGACGTGCATGGGAATTCCCACAGCTGGCCTCTGTCATTCCCTCCCAGGAAGGCGGTCCCACTGCTTTAAAATGATCAGTCTAATGGTGCGTTCCATATTGCTTAAACATGCCCCAACAGCGCTGAAGTCAGGGTCCTTGGGCCCTTGGGCCCTTGGATATATAGACTTATTTTTAAACAGGCAAGGCCAGTTGTGGTGACAGGAGAGACAAAAGGATCATAAATTTGAGACCAGCCTTGAGTACATAATAAGAGCATATCTCAAAAAAATATAATTAAATTTAAGAGCTGAAGAGATGGCTCCAAGGATAATGTCACATACCACTCAAGCCTGCAACCTGAGTTCGATCCCCAGAAAGCACATACAAGTAGAAGAGACCCAACTCCATGGTCATCCTCTGTCCTCCACATGCGTGGTGTGGGGTGAGCACACACATCATCGATGGGGAATCTTTGTCAACCCATTATCTCTAAGAGGTGGGAC
>NC_022027.1:23883486-23889637 GCF_000317375.1 Microtus ochrogaster
TCTCTCTCTCTCTCTCTCTCTCTCTCCTCTCTCTGTGGTTTCCTCGCAGCACCGCTGAGCTTGGACTTCTCATTCCTGTTTCTTGAGTTTGCCCTTTATAATAAATAAAAATATAATTGTTTCATCTTTTAGCTAGCCTGGTTATTTCACAAACTGAGTTAATTCAACACATCATATACATGCATATGATCTAATTTAAATATTTTCATAGTAATGTAGAAAATAATAAAGGAGACCTGTTTTAAATAAAGAGAAAAGAAGTTCAAGTCCTGAGGTCCCACCTACCTTGGTTCCACTGTGGACCTGAACTTGGCTGCGGCTGTCCTCACTGATGTGAGCATGTTTACTCGGAGTGGTAATGTGAAGGATAACCAATTTGTCAGAACCAGTGTGGCTAGTCACTTCATGTGTGCACTCTAGAATGTTCCATGGGAGAGCCAGAACTGAACCCAGAAACCTCAGAATACACAGAGTACCTGAGACTGGACCCGACTCTGGGCTACAGGTTATCAGTGCCGCCCACCCTTGCCTAACCTGGAAGGAATCTACAGGAACCCCAGGAAGTTGACAGCATCCTGCTTAAGAAAGAGATGCCTGTCTCTGCTTCATGAGATCCCAGATAGGTATCAGCAAGTACGCATGCGTCTGTCACACGTTCCCAGCATCCCAGAGAGACCCGAGAATGAGAACGCTTTCTAGGTCATAGACTGGCCAAGGCTGGGAGCTGAGTTCTGGTGAGGGTTTACACTGAGTGAGCTGCTAGCCCCAGACACTGAGCACCAAGTCTGACTGGCAGGGCATGGTCCTCCTGGAAGAGCAGCTCTGTTTCCAGGTAACACTGCTTCCCAGTCTGGGAAATGAGCTGTTGGTCGGGAGATCTGAAGAATCCCAAAACACGCTCCATGTGCGTGTCTGTTAGTTCTCCACACAGGCCTTGCCTGGGAGTTTGTTGTTTGCTTTCTCCGGGCTACTTTAATTGTCACCAGAAATTTTGCCTTTATTTCCTTAAATCTTTCCTTTCTCTGCACACAGAAGTCACTGAAAGGCTGGGGATTAACCAAGGCTGCAGAGATCCCAAGTGACCTCAGTGACTTATTTATCCGTTTGTTTTTAGTAGTATGTTGCTTTGCAGCCAAGGCTGGCCTTGAACTCATGATCCTTCTGCCTCTGCCTCCTGAGTTCTTGGATTACATGTGTGCGTCACCATGCTTGACTTCCAAGTGAAACTTCTAATAATTGCTCTCTTGTGAAAATCTGGGAGCATCCCTAGAGATGCTCAGCTTGAAGAGTCTGGTGGGTGGGGAGGTGCTCAGAAACGATCATTTCTTGACTGTATTAAATTGATGCTAAAATGCGTAGTATTTTATAATGGTTTTAGATGTAGTTTAAAGAGAATAAGCAAACAGTCTGTTTCCTTTCTTTAGAGTGTAATTGCTAGCTCTGTGTCCTCGGGTATAGAAACAGTAAGTTTGACCAGGTTGCTGTTATCTCTGCTCTGAAGATGTATCTTTGTTTTAGTATTAGCAGCCTAACTCAAGGACCCTCGGCTCACTCAGAAGACTCCATGTCAAAAGGAATCCATCTGGACCAGCGGCCGGAGACAGAGGCTATGACCCCGCACTGTGGTACAGGCCCACAGCTAGCTCAGGGTAAGAATCGACCAGGAGCTGGAGGCAGAGGCTGGGACCCCGCACTGTGGTACAGGCCCACAGCTAGCTCAGGGTAAGAATCGACCAGGAGCTGGAGGCAGAGGCTGGGACCCCGCACTGTGGTACAGGCCCACAGCTAGCTCAGGGTAAGAGTGAAGACACAAATCCCAACACTTAAGTTGCTGTAAACCCTCACAGCTTCTGTTAAATACATAACACATAAACTCCCATAATGTGACCAGACTCTACACAAGGCGGTTGGGGCTTCAGTGAGACCTGGACAGTTATTAGCATTTTACAGAATAGAGGCTGTGGCTGCTGAGATGGCTCAGTGATTAAGAGCTTGTCATTAAAGCCTGATGACCTGAGTCCAATCCTGGCTCGTAGACTGGAGAGAGAGAAGTAACTCCCTGATGGTGGTCCTGTGGCCTTCACACACACACACACACACACACACACACACACACACACACACACACACACACAAAATAAATAAATGTAACTTTTTAATTTAGAAGGAGGAGCTGGAGAGATGGTTCAATGGTTAAGAGCACTGACTCCCCCTTCAAAGGACCCAGGTTCTATTCCTAGCACCTGTATGACAGCTCCTTTCAGTAACTCTGTATCCAGGAATATGACACCCTCTTATGGCCTCCATGGCACTGCCTACATGTGGGGTCACAGATGTACATGCAGGCAAAACACCCATACACAGAAAATAACATTTTTTTTTTATAAAAGGGAGACTTGACAAACTTTTAAGTTACCATAAACAGTGCATTCTTCTAATGTCCCGGTTGTACGATTGAACATAACCCTGCCCCAGAAAATGCTCTTGGTGGGTAGACTGCACCAAACCAGATTGGGCTATGTGTGGAACACCGCCCACGGAGAATTCCTGTGAGGACCAGAAGCCATCGGTGCCTTACATTCCGGTGTTTTCCTGGGTATCATCGAGATGCTGCTGAGCACGCTTATGTCCCTTTCTCGGTTTTAGAGCCACCTCAGAATCGTCAGGTGTCAAACCCATCGGCGTGTATGTCAGAAGATGTGAAGCCCAGAACCCTGCCCCTGGATAAAAACCTTAACCATCAGCTCGAGTCTCCGGGTGAAAGGCGGAAGTGAGTAGATAAATGGTGGATGTGGGCTTCTTTTCTCATTGCGTTTGACTTGGATGGGGAGCGGTGTTCGAGGACAGGATGCCAGCAGCTTTTCTGTGCTTTGTCTCCATTTAATCCCACTTTAGCGTAACTGGTGCTTGAGAATTTAAAACGGTTTCTCGCAGTGAGCCTTCCCAGTAATGTTATGCAGTTGATAATCCTATTTTCAGGTGAAGAGTTGAGGGGAGTTACATATCTTGCCCCCAGAATTTGGCTGGTTATGTTTTTAGAGGAATTCACAGAGGACTCAGAACTTCCCAACAAGACCGTGGTGAAGCCGCGCGCCGCACTTGGAAGGTTCTAGCATTCGTTACTTTAGCCAGTCGTTCCTCTTGGGTCTGGACTGTGTGGGTTCAGAGTCTGTCTGCCTCACACTGACACAGAGCCTTGAGGGTGTGTCTTAGTTTTTACCGCCCTAGTTCCCTCATTGTCAACTTGGAATGAGACTGCTATCTTCCTCGGATTTCCATGTCTGGCAGATAACCAGCCCCGCAGTGTGGGTCATCAGCAGGCCCTGTTAGCTTCTCTTCCTTCTCTACACGCTATCAAACCACCACCCTTCTCTCTGAATCCCCCGGGATCAACAGGAGCTCAGGTCACCTAGATGCAGTCACTCCCAATGGTTACTGCGTGGCTTTCAGCCTTTTTATTCTTTCAGGCCATGGCGGTTACACTTTGAAAATGTTGACCTTTGGAGGATACAGGTGCCATCTGAGGTGCGGGGCGCAGAGTGAGCAGGGCCTCAAGGGATCTCACAGTCAAGCAGCCAGAGACAGAGGGGTTTTGTCCTCTGTGTTCCTGTTTTCTTTTCCTTGTCCTTTTCTGTGCCCTGACTAGTTTTTCACTCACAATATTAACTTTTCCATACTGACAATCTGTTCCCACACAGGGCTCCCAAGCAGCACTTGCCCCTATGTGACATGCTGGCATCATCAAAATAGGGCCTTCTGATTTCTTATGACCGAATGAGTATTAAATAGTCTCAACGCCACCTTTCATTGCGGGCATCTAAGGCAGAAGCCACAGCACTGAAAGTCCCTTCCTCTAAGATCTGCCCTGTTTTGTTTGAGTGGCCATGTGACCCTAGCTGCGTGATATCTTTTAATTTTAATTTTATGGTCTTTACCATAAAGCGGCTTTTTAAAACATCATCTCCCTGAACTTCTGGGCTGCCCTTAAGAATTTCTTCCTGTGTTTTTATTCATCTTTCAATCCCACTAAGCCTGTAGTTTTCGTAGGAAATGCAGCGTGCAACAACAGCTTGTTCAACAGCTTAAATAACAGCCCCGTGATTAAAATAAAGGAGAATTCACCATATTCTCCTTTCTCAGCAGCGGTGTCAGTGTGATTTCCATTTTACACACCTGTGCATTCCTTCTAGACGTAATTGCTAATTTCTCTCCCATTCCCAACCCGCACTTGTGAGACTGAGCCAGAAGGAAGACCAAACTTCAGGCCCACCGAGGCGCCTTAGTGAGACCTTACCTCAAAACACATCAAGCCAAGATGCCAGTAGGAGACTCCTCTGTGGTCCTTTTGTTTTAGTTTGAAGCTAAAGTGTCTTTTATTGTGGCTTCTGTTAACTTTTCATAACTGTGGGCTCCTTTACCGTGTTACAGGAAAAGTCCTCGAGAGAACTTCTGGGCTGGGCCCCTGTCCCCCTGTTCTCCTACCCCTCCCGGCCAGTCACCAAACAGGTATAAGAGGTCAGCGAGCCTTTCAGAGGCTGTTTTGTGGTCCAGCACCTATGGGCACGACTCTGGGCAGATTAGTGCTTGCCGAATGATTCTGAGAGCCTTGTCATCCACATCCCTCCTCCAACCACATGCACAGAGGGGGAGGAGTCAGGAAAGCATCTCCATCTGCCTGCGGATTCATCAGCATGGGGAAGAAAAAGTCAGATATGTGGTGCTGGCTGTGGCCATTAGGTTTTAATGGCATTGTGTGGAGCGTGCAATCTAATAATAAGGTCCCCCAGACAGTTGCTGGGCTCCTACAGCCATGCCTCCACCTCCAGGATGATAACCCTCGGAGGGCAGTGGGTTGCTGGCTCCTCTAGAGAAATGGAGAACTGGGAAACAAAACTTCATCCTCTTCCATCCCTCCCTAGATCTGACAGTGGCTCTGGGCAGTAGCTGGTCCCCATGATATCTTTAAAGGTGCCCAGCTATCTGTCTGTCCCAGGCACGAATGACTAAGGACTAAGTGGCTTTCACTGATAGAGAATTTTTTTTCCATGGCTAGGTAGAGGTACATCTAGGGTTTGATGAGGCCAGGTCTTTGAGGAGACCTCTCACTGTCTGCCCTTCTGGTTCTCTGTCCCTTTGGACCACTGTGACTTTCAGATGACAATACTGGTGAATTTCTCCCAGGGCTTTGCAGCAGAAGGCATCATTGGAAAGCTGCCATAAGGGGACAGCCCTGTGGTGGCAGGTGGGCCATTGACCCTGCCCTTCCACCTGCTGAGTTTATGTTCAGTCTGTGGGTGGACAGTGTCCAGGGCCGTAGGTGTATGAAGGAGGGTGGGTTCAGTCCCAGGAGTTTACAATATAGACAGAAAGCAAGTACCGTTCCAGCGGACAGTGTTTGTGCTGGAAGATACAGTAGAGATATGCTGGCCAACCCCAGGAGAGCCCTTGGTGGCACACAGGGAAGTCAAGGAGAGGCAGGGACCCTATCTCTGAGGCTTCCCAAGGCTCCTTCCCTCCTCCATTACAATGGACTCCTTGTAAAGGAAATGCAGTGGAAACTGTTAAGGGCACATTGGAACCTTAATAAAACTGAGTGTCTTGTTAAAACTTCTGTAAACATATGATGCTCATATTAAATCATCTCAAGATGCTCAACACAGCGGACTCAGCACCACGTGGAGGCCCATCACCTTCAGCTCAGGCCTTGCTGGCAGCATATGGCTCTGCATAATTCCAAATTCATTGTCAGTTTGTTATCCTCACATTATTCATGGTTGAAGCATTTTATAAACTCCACGTGTCCATCTTTGCATGAGGTTGCCTGTTGTGTGAGCCAAGGTTCTCACTGTGCCTTTTTCTGCCCAGGTCTATTAGCGGGAAGAAGCTGTGCTCCTCCTGTGGGCTCGCTCTGGGTAAAGGAGCCGCGATGATCATCGAGACCCTGAATCTCTACTTTCACATCCAGTGTTTCAGAGTATGTACACACACAGCCCTCTCCTTTCGGAGCCACTGTCAGGGTCTAGATCTTTCCCTGTGCTAATAAATCCCTCCTGTAACCTTGCAGCCTCTCCCTGTGTGATATAGACAGATGTGAGGGTCAGGTCCGGGTATAGACAGATGTGAGGGTCAGGTCCAGGTATAGACAGATGTG
>NC_022027.1:23891951-23895193 GCF_000317375.1 Microtus ochrogaster
GAGTAACAGCTCTGTCTTCCTCAATCGCCACTGTTTTCCTCTGTATTAAAGGAAGAAATATCAATAAATCCTTTAGATGGACTAGTGTGGTGCCCATGAGGAGCCTAGCTTCTGAGACCAGGTCTCCTGTAACATGATGGGGGAAGAGAGACTGTTGTACTTGGTTTGCTGTCAGAGAAATGAATTGTCCTTACCAGCATCTCCCAGCCTCTCTTTGTACTCATGAGCACCTTTCAAGTGAATAGAATTGATTTCAAAGCCACGCCTTCTGCCTCTGAATTTGAGTCACTGTTTTCTCTACATGATGCTAATACATTTTCTTTCTCTATCTGGATTTCATCCTCTTTCTCATTGGTAGCGTCCCATCCGCTTGTATGGGATTAAAATGACTCCCTTTGTCCCTGGTATAAGAAATAGTCAGTGAGGTTCACAAGTAACAAGACACAGCGACGTGCAGTCTCCATCATTTGCTGACGCTGTCCCTGTGACCCAGCTAGTCTCAGAGCGTGAGTCAGGGCTGTGGCTGAGCCCTGTGCAAGGGGCTGACACCTGGACAGACCCCCCCCCCCAGTGCCACCTTCTCTGTTTGCAAGTACCTCCTACAATCCACTTCTGCTCTCACGCCTCTTGGCTAATGGGAGTCCATACCCAGGGAATTTGTCATCCTGGGTCCACTTCTCTAATGTGGAAATACACAGTGGATGCGTTCCTCAGTAATTCTCTGGTAGAATGTGCTGGACCGCCTAGATTAGTAGTAGTCAAGTTTCAGCTGATGCCTTTGGTTACATGTTTGTTTAAAATGAGCAGGGTGTAATATGTCGGAAATGGTCCTTCTGTCTCTATTGAGAAATTGTGCATTAGAACAGTTGAGCAGGCTCTCAGGTCACTACAGTGCTGTGTGCCAGTTTCACAACCCCAGGGCAAACCACTTAGTATCCCAACCTGTGGCCTCCTCTGTAAAATACAGGAGTTACGATAAAATGGTAAAAATATATTTTACTTTTTGCCCTACACTGGCTTATGGTGCCATAGCTAACCCAGTAGATACTCAGCGAACATGGAGACGGTGGGTGGAATTATCCCTACATGCCACACTTAAGAGTGTCATAGCCATGGTTCTGCTGTGAGACGCCATGGCCACAGCAACCCTTAGAAAAGAAAGCCTTTCAATCGGGGCTCACGACTCTAGAGGATAGGAGAGTCCATGACCATTGTGGCAGGAAGCAGACAGGCGTGGAGCTGGGTAGCAGCTGCGAGCCTTGCATCTTGAACCACAGGCTGCAGGTGGAGTGAGACACTCAAAGCCCAGCCCCCAGTGACACACCCACCTCCAACAAGGCCACGCCCCTAATCCTTCCCAAACAGCTCACCACCTAGGGGCTGACCCTGCAAACATATGAGCCCATGGGGCCATTCTCGTTCAAACCGCCTCAGACATCAGCAGCCCGTTCCAGACACAATCCCCTGTTGGTGTTACAACTTCTGTCCCTTCTCTCCTGCAGTGTGGCATTTGTAAAGGACAGCTCGGAGACGCAGTGAGTGGGACGGATGTGAGGATTCGCAACGGTCTCCTAAACTGTACTGACTGCTACATGCGATCCAGAAGTGAGTACGGAGAGACTGTCTCCCCCCACTCACCCTTCTCGTGTGCGATTCCGTTATTTTCTGCCTCCAGTTGGCACTCCTATCCCTGGGAAGAGGATTGTTAGGATGGAGGTCAAAGGAACTGAGAGGCCGGGAAGCAGAGGCTCCTTGCAGGATGTTCCTGCTGGGGGAGCAAATGAGCCTTACCCAGGAGTGTGCCAGAACACAGACAGGTAGCACCGTAGGTCGGGTTTGAGAGACCCGCCTGAGCTCACAGCAGGGACCCTGCTGAGGCAGAAGAAAGGTTAGGGTCTGCAGCGCCGTCTCTTGGTCCAGCCTGTCTGCAGAGGCCAGCAGCTGCTGGAAGCCGAGGAACGCAGAGCGGCTGTCAGGGTCGGATAGGTGCGTGCCCAGTCTGCAGTGGCAGAGCCCTTCAGGAGTGTCATTACAGAACACGGTTTTGTACTTAAGCAAACTTAGAGGTTCATTGAAAGACAGAATGATGACTCCTGCTTCTCTGACCCCGCCCGCTTCCATATCTTTGCTTACAATAAGCTTTTAAAAACTTGCTGGCTGTGGGGACTTGGTAGGTTTCTGAATCAAGAAGGTGTGTGTTTTACTTGGAGCCACCAGGGGGCGATGCTGTCTAACTGTTCAGACATTTGGAAACCGGCTGGCGGCTTGCTGGCCCAGTCCTCCTTAAATGGAGACCAGAACAACAGGAGATCTTTTAACGTAAATTTAACAGTTACACTGGAGAAATGGCATCCGAAATTCAAAAATATTTTTTTTGTCAAAGTAAGTGAAGAATTATATCACTGGCTTCTAGATTGGAGGATAAGAGTAAATTGTTTTCATTTTATAGATACAGATTGAGTGTTTTAGGGAATACAGAGGAGTATGTGCTTGTTAATAAAATGAGATGCCAGGCGGTGATGATGCAACCCTTTATTCCCAGCACTCGGGAGGCAGAAGCAGGTGGATCTCAGTGAGCTCAAGGCCAGCCTGGTCTATCAAGTGAGTTCCAGGACAGCCAGGGCCACACAGAGAAACCCTGTTTTGAATAAATAAATAAATAAATAATACATACATACATACATACATACATACCTCAAGTGAAGTGAGGCAGGATCCAATGCAGGTTGTTTGGGTCTGTGAGAAACCTTGAAATCAAAGGGCTCCAGCTTCAGTCCCAGAAGGGGGCACTGTTGGAATGAGCGACAGTTAAGGCAGCACTGCAGATCTGAATTTCTTTTGTAACTTAGCATGCTCTAAAGATGCCAGCAAGCCTGGACCTGCCTCTGGGTGGCAGTGACTGTTTTTCATCCACACTTCTCTGGTTGGGATGGTTTGTTGTCACATCCTTTGAAATTAGGCTAGGAACTTGGGTTACACATGCAAATACAAAAGGCATTAACTTTTTAATTCTGACTAAAGACAAGAGCCAGAGAAGTCCTAAGCAGTTTCTGTAATAAGAAAACTATTTGAAGGTAGACTACACATGAGATAATTTTCTATTTATGATAGTTTTTTTCCCCTTTTATTAGCTCATAATCATTGTACCAAATGCTGGGTTTTTTTTAAATGCCAGTTTCATATGTGTGGATTCTGTATGTTCATCATCTTCATACACACACACACACACACACACACACATA
>NC_022027.1:23895894-23916484 GCF_000317375.1 Microtus ochrogaster
GTACTCAGGAATGATGTGGTTGGCAGGGTAGGAATTATTTAACTGGAGAACTATAAATAAACTTGACAGGTTGACGGTGTCCCCAGATGTAAGTGGCAGTGGAGGAAGGTGGCTGGCAGCGGTTTTTCTTCTTTTTTAAAATACTGCTTTGAATTGAGAAGAAGGGAGATGGATTGATGGAAAGTATGGGTTGCGTCAGAGGCATTCCAGAGAGGCAGCAACCACTTCATTCTGTGGAATGATAAAACCTGACTACTTAATCCTGTTCCCTCCGAGTAACTAGTCACATGTAAATGAACTTTTTTCCCTGTTGGAGGGAAAATGGCATAAAGCATATTCAAATGTGGTTCCTAAGAGCCACATAAGGAGTTTTTAAGTCCGTATGTAAATGGAATGGAAGTGCAAAGCAAATTACCCGTCATGATTGAAGCCCTCGCATGTTTAACTGGTGCCATTTGTGCGTGTGCCCTGGACGGCCGCTGTGCATGGCATTCTGTTCCAGCGTTCACTCTGGTGAGGTAAATGCACTTAGCACTAACTCCCCCGGGTCTTCTCCAATGTGTTCACCTCATTGTGACTGGTGTGCCTAAAATGAAGAAGAAACCTTGTGAAAGCTTCAACAAGAACTTGAAATTTAACCTTTCCTAGAGTGCATGACCAGAACAAATACAAGATACTCAATAAAGTGTTTGAAATTTGAATTTCACGTAAAGCCATGATTTTTTGTTGTTGTTTTGGGATTGACGGGAGGAGGGTATATGTTTGTTTGTTTTTTTTTTGTTTTGTTTTTTTTTTTTGGTATGTGTGTTTGCAATTTCAAATGCATTTGGGAAGCTAGGGGTGGTGACCTTGGTTGTCATTCTTTAGGTGTTGTCCACTCTGTGTCTATCTGTCTATCTGTCTGAGCCTGAAACTCAAGTTGACTAGACTGCCTGGCCAGCAAGCCCCAGGAATCTAGCGGCCCCGGCCTCTCCAGTCCTGAAATTACAAGTGTGTGCCATTGTCAAAAGCTTATGGCCCTGTGTTCTCAGGATCCAATTGTGCTATCTCCTGT
This sequence comes from Microtus ochrogaster, assembly GCF_000317375.1. Lineage (NCBI taxonomy): Eukaryota > Metazoa > Chordata > Mammalia > Rodentia > Cricetidae > Microtus > Microtus ochrogaster. Next base: position 23,896,949 of record NC_022027.1, read on the forward strand.
GCCCCATTCTGTATGGTGGGTACGGCAATTGGATTGGCTTGGGTTGAGATAGTCAGACTCACACCCGAGCATAGATTGGGCTCAGCGTCACTGTATAACTAAGACCAGACATGGACTCCGCTTCTCCTGTGCTGAGATGCCAGGCATGCACGGGCACACCCAGCTAAACAAATAGCTTTTCACATTTGCGATTTTCTTAGTATATATGTGTTCCAAATAGTGCATGATCCAGATTTAGCACAAGTGTGTCCCAGATATCACATGGGATATATTTACATGTTTAAAGTGTGTATTTATCTGGAAGTCAGATTTATTAGGTGTTCTGTATTTTACCTGTTCAATCTAGAATCTAGCAATCTGTTTTTTTAGATCAATTAGATTCCTCCAATTTCAGTGGACTGATTCTTTGACCTAAGACCTCAAGAGAAATTTTTTAAAACAAAACAAAACAAAACAACTTCTTGCTTGTGGACAAATTAGAAAGCTTGATGGGGGTAGGCAAGGTCATTTGGTTTCTGGGAAATCTGGAGTTCTTATGCCAGGCGTGAAGCATAGACACCACCCTCAGACCTGGCTGTGTGGGTCTGAGGCGCTCCCAACCCTATATTCTAACAAAGTCCCGAGTGATGCCACATGCCATGCCTAGAGGTGATGCTGAAAGCAATGAGGTGGACCATGACTCCCCTTCCTGTGGGAAGATGGCATAGCGCCAAGGTGGGCCACGACTCCTTTCCTGCGGAAGGAGAGTGTAGCACCAAGGTGGGTTATGACCCCCTTTCCTTTGGAAGGAGAGCATAGAAGTAAGGTGAGCTGTGATTCCCCTTCCCATTGGCAAGGGTAACCACCAACCTGAGGGTTTTGAAGCATGCGGAATGAGACTCATTGAGTAACCCAAGGTTCTGGTTTTCTCACCACAGGTGCTGGCCAACCTACAACACTGTGACAGGGTTGAGCGCTTCTGGATCACCGAGCATTTCTTTATTAAGGGTGTCCCTTGGCAATGGCTTAATTAAACCCCAAGTTCATCTAATTCTGGAAGACTCTTCCACAAGGTGGTATCTGCTCTTTTGTATTGTAGCACAGTGTGCTTTTTCTGGTTGGGGGCTGATTTTTGTTTTTTGCATTTGCACAGTATATACAAAAGAATATTGCATTGTAATGATTCTGAACAGTTAATGGGCGGGGGGAAGACAAACGGTTTCAGCACGAGCAGAAAGGCTTATGGTTGAGAAGGTGTTGTTCTCTTCTTTGGGGAATAGCTGTTATTCTCTTCGTTGGGAAATAGCAAAAGGGTGCAATAAACCTGTTGTGTTTTAGTATTTCTAGAAATTAAACACGTTATGTTTACAGAATTGAGCTGCAGGAAGTGCAAGACATGCCAACTTAAGACAGAAGCATAAAGTGAATGCATTTCAGAAAATCTAGACACCCCAGAAAGCTCTGACTCGGAACTATAACTTGTTTTTTAATGCAAAGACAGTAGTCTGATAATATATACTGTACTCCTGAAGACATTTGTGTTACTTACCTTTGGGGGGGCAGATGTCCTACCAATAATTTATCACACTGTTAGTATTAGATTTTGTGTACCCTGGACGTCATGTCATTAATATAGGCTGATCCCCCAAATGAAGAAAGCCCTTCCAGTATCACTAGACTTCCACGCTGTGATGTTGTGCAAGGGAAGGGAGGAAACTGGCCAGCCATTATCTTCAGACTTACTCTAAAATCCATGAGGAAGTGTCATCTGTCCGGACGGTGTGTCAGTGGTAGCCTTAAGGCTTGGGCCACCTGCTTTCTCCAAGCACTGGGTTAGGGGTTGTTGAGCAGCTTGATGGGAAGATGTGAGCGTAGGCACCAAGGACAGTCTGTCTTTAGGGGTGAGTACATCTCATCTTTTGCCTACAAGTTTTCCTTGGGGGTGGAAGCCCGGGTACCCAGAGAGAAGCATTAAGTCCATCCTCACGGACCCCGGATGGCATGATGAGACAAGCCCACAACTGGTTTGTACGGGCAGCCGCCCAAGGCAGACAGTGCCCTGCCTACCCCCATGGACCTGTGTGCACCTTCCTTCTCCCACATGGCCTTCTTGACTCTCAGAATTCTGCACCTGACCCATGGAGTTTTGAAAGCGACGCCTGTGGAGACCTGGTTTGTTCTCTGCCCCCTGTGAGGAATTCCAGCTGGACACGGCAGGAATGAAGCGGCTAAACCAGCGCGACTTGGCTCTCAGGCTAAGGACTGGGCAAAGGGGAACTATTTATTCTGCCTTAAAAGGATGGCAACTGAGTAAAGACAATGACGTTAGGTGGATGTAGACCATGGATACACCCCTAGATGACGACGTTAGGTGAATGTAGACCGTGGATACACTCCTAGACGACGTTAGGCGGATGTAGACCGTGGATACACTCCTAGTAGGCTAATGTAGCATAGCGAGAGCGCAAGTAGATGTTTTTCTGTTATGTAAGCAATAATTTTTCTGTGTCTTATGGAGTATGGCTAGCAGTTATTTATTTCTGTGCTAGACGGTTCTTTGCATGTGGGTTCCCTATAGGTGCAGGCATCTCCTGGCCATTGGAGGCATATTGGCCACTTTGCCATTTGGACGAGTTGCTATTGGACTGAAATTCACACATCATTTCATTAAAAATTGTGCCTTAGAAAATGCAAAGCTGTTGCACGTGGTGGTGGGTGGCAGATTCGGAACACCAGAGGGAAATGACGTCACTTCCCAGGTCTCACGACTTCTCTCAGAGGTGTCCGCTGCTTTACAAGAAAAAAATAAATAATAGACAAATAAAAAAGGAAAAAAATTAAAAAGAAAAAGTTTTGAAAATGTACAGATCAAGTCCAATATTTTGATGAAGCACCTGCATGTTTTATTAACTATTTTAATAACGTGGATGTTTACACTTTGCATGATATTAACAGAGTACTTTACGAGAAACAATGCACAAAACGTGTACGATATGGTCATTGGTAAGCGACTTTTATAGAATACTTTTTACATGTACGAGGCCATCCATTATGTCAGGATCCCGTGAGTGCTGCACACTCTTCTGGTTTCACAAAGCCATTTATACATACTTCCTAGCGGGACGCGTTGTACGTGCGTTGCAGCCCGACTGGAGTGAAGAGGAATAGAGCCCCTCCCATGCGTGGCGCGTGCTTTGCCGTCATGAACACTAGTCACCAGCCTGGAACAATCCCCAACATTCTCTAAATTCTAATTGCCAACCGTTTCTATTTCTATTTGATTTCGATTTCATTTAGTGCCAGTTACACGGCAGCTTCGGCAGACTAGCTCTCCTTGTTTGCCAGCGCAGCATAGAAGACTATGATCTATTCCTCTTCAAATAATCTTTGAGATCCCAGGGGGGAAAAAAAACATACTCTGTTGTGTGAAGCTATGATGTCAATGTGTTTGTTTAAAAACCAGGCAAGGCAAGCGAGTGATTTATTATTCCTGGGGGACTATGGTTGTTCTTCCCCTCAGACCCCACATGCTTCCCTCCCGAGGACAAAAACGGTGACTCTGTTTCTCACTAGCAAACTCTCATGACCTTTGTCCTCCTTTCTGTGTAGTGTCATTAACGTGATGCAGATTCTAGTGACCTGTAGGCGGTGTAAGATTCAGCGAGCTGAAACGATCCACCTTCGATGTGAGTCCATCCAGATGTCCCTTTCTGGGTGGGCAACGTCCTGTATCAACTACACTAACTTTCATTTACAATATTTATTCTAAAATGCCTCTGAGAAATAGTTTAAAAAATTAAAAATGGAAAGTTGTCTAAAAATGCAACAGCTTTTATAGTGAATGTACATTTATAAATAAAATACTCAAATCCACTTGGTGTTGCTTTTATTGTTTCTGGAGGGGTGGGGTAATTCTTCTTGGGGCACAGAGAGTCTTGGCTCTTGGCTCAGGGCTGTGTAGTCTGATGACGTCAGAGCTGTGCATCCAAGGTCATCTGTTTATGAAAAACCGGAGCTACCAGCTGGTGGGAGGGGTTGCTGTGGGATTGCCTCACAAGGGAAGATATTTACTCCTTAAAATAGACACAATAACCAGGATAGATCATGCAGGTGCCTGTGGAAGCTTCCAGAAGAAAACAGGTAATGACCATTGGAACAGCACTAACCCACTGAAGTCAGTGTACACCACCCCTTGTCCCCCACTGCCTCCGTGTTCTCCACTCACTGGACACACGCTTGGCCTCACTCAGGACCTGGAGACTGGACCAGAGAAGATGCTCTGAGATGGCGACACCCTCCTGGCACTGTCCCCTCTTCCTAAAGCTCTCGTGTACTTTGCCTTGCACTCTGTCCCATGTTTGCAGGGAGTGGGAACAACAAGCAAATCCCTCGACACTTTCAAATGCTTTAGGGAGCAGATTTCTACCTGCTATGGCTGCTTGCATGCGGTTCTGCTTTTTGTATTGTTTGGCGGGCAGTTAGTTGTTGCTGCCATTCCCATGAGAAGAAGGATGTCCTTAGTTACCAGAGTAACGATACAACTGTCAGGGCTGGAAAGGTGGCTCCGCAATGAAGAGCGGGCACTGCAGTGGCAGAGAACCCAAGTTCGCTTTCCAGCAGCCATGTCAGCTCAGAGCACTCCAACTCCAGTGCTCGGTTCTGTGATCCAGTGCCACCTTCTGACGTCTGCAAGCACCCACACCCTTACACACGTACCTACACAGATGCATGCATGCACACACACATGTGCACATATGCCTTACACACACAAAATAAATGTTTAAAGAAAAGTTTTTCAACCTAAAATTATGGAACTAAGAATGATTACATATATGTATATCTAATTTTATACATTACATAGGGTCTGTGTACAGACACCAAACTTTCTTCTCAAGAAATCAGATGGCAATCTAGAACTGTCTACTTTTTGCTCTAACGGCTGCTACTAACTTGCTGTGATATGAATAATTTATCGACAATATCATACCAATTACCTACATTTCAGTGTGTTTGGGTTGTGCAGAGAAAGCTAACAGGCTCCTGCATTGCCGGGCCACAATGCTGAGACTTTTGGATAGCCTCCTGGCGTGTCCTTCCAGGGCTTGCTGCTGCCTGAGGTCCTGATTAACTGCAGATAGTTTCATATTTGATTGTAACTGGCTTCAAGGGACTTGAGAAACAAACAAGATTCTTTTTTTTTCCTTTCCTAAATCTGTTTAGCATTATTTCAACAGCTGTACTGTTTCGAGCAGCGTTTTATTTCTAAGATAGCATTTCTGCTATGTTCCAAGATAGCTGTATGTCTCCCCATGTTTTATAGGTTAGAAACTGGCTCTAAGATGTCTCTCAGGTGAGTGGATTCGGGTGGGATGGGGAGAAGGTAAGAGGAGAGGAGGGAGGGGGAACTGGGATTGATACGTAAAATATAAAAGATCATTTAAAAATTAAACATGAAAAAAAGTGAAGAAAATTTGTTTCAGGAAACTCCAATATTTTACAGAATTGTGTAAATTCCTGTTGAGCTGTTCCAGATTCTCAGGATCTGGGGTGCCACTTGCGAGCCAGGAGGAGGGCCCCCGAGTATCACTAGAACTGGTGGGATTTCATCTGCACCCAGGTGCAAGAACACAGGGAAGGGAGGGTGTGGTTCTTGTGTATGCACCCATGAATGCCTTTTTGAGTCAGTCTTTCCATGTAGACCAGGCTGGCCTCAAACTTAAGATCCCTCTGCCTTGGCCCCCCAAGTGCTGGGGTTGAAGGTGTGCTCACCGGCGGCACACTTGTCTGACAGTGAATTTACATGTAATTCCAATGGACTCGGCATTCCAGGCGTTCCTTTGTCTTGGGATTTCTATGGCTGTGATAAAACACTATCTAAAACAACTTGGCAAGGAGGGGATTTGTTTCAGTTTACAGTTCCACATCACAGTCCAGCATTGAAGGAAATTGGGAGAAACTTTATCAAGTAAGAAAATCACTGAAGGAAGTCAAGGCAGGAACTGAAGCAGAGGCTGTGGAAGAGTGTTCCTGGCTTCTTTAACCAGCTTTTTAATGCCATTCAGGACCACCTGTCCAGGGTTGCTACCACCTACAGCAGATTGGGTCCTTCCACATCAACCACTAATTCAGAAATGCCTACAGACTTTCATACAGGCCAATCTCCTGGAGGCATTTTCTCCGCTAAATATCCCTTCTCAGATTTGTCTAGGTGTGTGTAAAGTTGGCAAAAGTCAATTAGCAAACCCCTTAAGGCTAGATATTCTTACTCCGGGTTTGGGGGGAACAGCTCTGCTTACAGCAGGCCTCATTCAGCTCCATGGGTGTTTGCCACACAAAGGCTGGGCCATGATAGCGTCATCTCCAACCAGAATTCCAATACAGCCTTTCCCAACACACACCGCTTCTGAACTTCCCTCCCCCCTCCATCAGTTTGAAATCACCAGCCCCAAGATGTCCAGCCCCACCTTTGCTCCCTAGCTGGCCCTCCGCTTTCTCAGTTCAACAGCAGCCAGGGCTAGCAGGACAAGGACTCCAAAAGTCCCAACCTTACTTCTTGTTCTCAGTACTCTTGGATGGAAGATTGCTGGTCGTGGAGTAATGACACTGTGGGTAAAGCTGGTGTTTCTTAGCATCTCCCGGACAGATGATTGTTTCAACATGCTTTGTGGGATTAGAACATGTTGGCAGAGAGACAGTTGTCAGAACAAGCCCTCAGAGACTCCTATGGACACGCAGCTCTGTCTTTGGAGCCCATGGCTATAGTCCCCTCTTTAATTGGCTGCGGGGGAAGTATCACTGGAGGGCAGGGTTTGAAGCTCAGTCTGGGCACCTTGGCAAGACTCTGGCTGAAATGGGGAGAGAGACCCCATCATGTGGAACACCGCACTTGCTCTCTGCACAGATACTGAATCAGTTACCACCCGTGCTCCCTCTGGGAGCAGGTGGCTGTTCCTCCTGACCCTGAACAAAAGTAATCATAAGTGATCCTGCTTTCCAACACCAAGAATCCGGAAGCTTATTCTTGTCTGTGGTACAGCACTCTAGGAACCAAATGGAGTGCTTGGTAACAGAAGGGATGCCTCTCCTGATATGGTCCATAAACATTTGACAAAATGGGGATGGGGGGAGAGATGGTCTTACTGAAGAGTAAAGTAGCTAAGAAGATAACAGTAGACAGAATATGGATGGGGAGGCATTGCCAAACTAACTATATTTAATGTGGCAAAGAATAAAGGTCAGAGACACCCAGATAACCAGCATTTTGGAGTACTATAATCTTCATAAATCAGTGCCTCACAAGGAATAGTTGATTAATGTCATCTCTTCTACAATAATATCAACTCTGCACAGGTCAATCCCCAAATGCTTTTTAAAACTCAAAATAAGAATGAAAGGTTTAAATATGTTTAAACACAAACTTTGGAGAAACTTAAGTAAACTCTTAAAACTAATAATAAACTAGAGGAATATAATTCCAGGAAATATGACAGAAAATCGCTATCAGTAATACGGAGTCATAAGTTAAATTTTTGAAAGTCCCATACATACAAATGGGTAATAGACATAAAAACAATCCTCGGCATTTTTAGTGACCAAAGCAAGCACAAATTCAAGTAACAGCTAAGGGGCTAGGGAGACGGCTCCGCATTAAAAGCACTGGCTGCTCTTGCAGAGACTTGAATTCAGTTCCCACCATTCACACAGTGGTGTTTAGCCGTCCATGACTCCAGTTCCAGAGGATCCAACACTCTCTTCTGGCTTCTGGGGGCACCAGCCATGCAAGGGGTGAACAGACATGCATACAGGTAAAACACACACATAGAAATAAATATTTTTTAACAGTTAAGACAAAATCTCCCCAAATAGGGAATCATTTTACTCAATTAAGAACTTACATATTGCACAATGAAAGCAGAAAACAAAGGCGGCAAACAAGATATTTGTTGCACATAGAGTTAGCAAAAATTTTGAATAAAACATATCAAGAATTCTAATATAACAATTAAATATAAAGAAGCTTAAAATATCCATTAAAAGCATAAACCATTAATCAAAAAAGACTGAAGACTGGGTGTTTCATAGAAAATATGAATCATGACCAGATGGTGGTGGTGCATGCCTTTAATTCCAGCACTTGGGAGGCAGAGGCAGGTGGATGTCTGTGAGTCTGAGGCTAGCCTGCTCTACAAAGCAAGTTCTAGGACAGCCAGGGCTACACAGAGAAACCCTGTCCTGAAAAACAAAAACAAAATATGAATCACAGAACAGACACACTTACTTGGTTGCTAGAAAGGAAATGCAAATTATAACCAGTAGAAGGTTCATTTTATTCCTTTTTTATTTTTTAATGGTGCTGGGCATTGAACCCCTGGCTCTGAGCATGGCGGGCAATCACACCACTACTGAGCCACATCGCCAACCACAGTGCCATTTTATCCCCGTCAGACTGTGGAGAACTCAGGCTTTGCTGGAGCCAGATGTGAATGAGGAGCAAAAGAACAGAAGCTCACTGCTGACAAGAATGTGTATCGGCAGCCAGTCATGGCGGCGCACACCTTCAATGCCAGCACCCAGGAGGCAGAGGCAGGTGATTCTCCATGAGCTGAGGTCACAGAGTCCTAGGACAGCCAGGGCTACATATTGAGACCCTGTCCATTTGGCAGATAATCTGATGGCATTGATTGACACAAAGATTTCTCTTCTGGAATCATGCCTAAGCCTACACCCAAGAGAAGCTTAAGTAGCAGCCACACGTGGTCCAGGACACATGTTCAATAATGTTCTCATAGCACACTACTTGCATATAATTATGAAGAAAAAATTAGGAAAACCAAGTGAAGATCAGATCACACATATTCAGATGTATCAGGAAAAATAAGGGACTACATAAGACACCTATTAATATGTATATATATACACACATATACATATGTATATATTTATATATGGTACATAGGACCACCGATGGGACACCCAGAGACAACAGAACAAAGCATGTGGTCTCCATAGGCGTACAATGCAGGCTGAAGTGAGGGAAGAACTCAGGGCTTGGGGCAGGAGGAGGGAGACCGTGAAGGACCGCCGACTTCGTTGCCTTCTTATTTTTTCACAGTTACTTTATTATTAGTTCTGTCAGAGACCAGCTAACACAGAGTGATGTTGAGGCCAACATGGGATGGCTACATAAAACCCTGTCTCAAAATAAATTAGATAATATATAGCATGCCATATAGTGTTCTTAAGAGGATAATGCATTTAAAATAGGGTACATTCTAGCTTATAGGAAAATGTTGGCCACTTATATCAGAATTGCTGTCTATTGCTATATGTGGATGAGTATGTTAAGATGATATAATAATAGAATTACTTGCCCATTATTTACATAGTTTTACATTTTAATTTTATGTGTATGGGTATGTATGTCTGATATAGATGTATGTCTATGTGTATATCTGATACAACATGGTGGTGGGTGATGGAAATCAAATCCCAGGTCCTCTGAAAGAACACTTTCGTACCACTCATAACCACTGAGCCATCCCTCCAACTCCTCTACTGACTTTTTTTCCAGTATATAAAAACAAAAACAAAACAAAGCAACAAAAGAAAAAAAACTCAATTTCTCTCCGTGTTGCTGGACAGGATCACCAGACTAGATCCTCTCGGGGAGAGTGACCCCAAATAAATCCTACTGTGCAGCATTGGGAATACCAAGAGTTCAGCAACATGCTCAGAACACTGCCACACAAATAGGTGAGGGGGCATTGATGCCCTGGCAATGCTGAAGCACGCATGGACAGTCCATATATCGCGGTTCTGGTGAACCTGTCCATATTGGGTTTCATGGTCTAAGTTGATGAGGACAACTGACCAGGTCTCCTCCTCAAGAGGGCACCAGATCTCATTACAGACGGTTGTGAACCACCATGTGGTTCCTGGGAATTGAACCTTTGCAAGAGCAGGCAGTGCTCTTAACCACTGAGCCACTTAAAAAGGAAGAAAACAGAGACAAATCAACCACAATACTTCCAGCAGTGGTTGCTGTTGGTGGACTTGTGGCTGGCTTACTACTAGCTATATGCTTTGGTGTTTGCTGTTTGGTAGGATTGTGGCTGACTTACTCCTAGCTGTGCACTTTGTGTTTTACCCATTCTGGCTACTGCTCTCACTGTATGCAAACATTATAAAAATAAAGAAGACTCTGTCTTCTATATCTGTGCAGATAGGAGAGTCTGCTGGAGCTGGTTAGATGATCAGATTCTACAGGGAAATGTCATGGAGGCTTGAATGGGACAGTATTTATCTGAGCCCCGAGTCCTGGCAGAGCCTTGCTATCCTTGGGCCTTGTGGCTGCTCTCCGAGGCCTGTGAGCTCTCCAGCTGCCGCCCCTTAGTGTACACAGAGTTCCGTCCCACAGGGCAGAACAGAACTGCATCTTAGCAGAACTTGGAACTGGCATGAGATCCTCATCTCATTTGCATCTTACATGGGCAGCTTCCTCCCAGGCCTAAGAGTGGATCACAAGAAAAGCTTCATTGCAATGTTGATATCAGGAACCTGGAGCCTCAGCATCTCTACTGTCAGAGCTCATGTGGCCTCCGTGTATTTAGATGGCAGGATGCACCATTGGGTGGGTAAAGGGATCCAGTTAAAGGTGTGTGGTATGTGTCCTCCGCCCTCAGAAAGACAACAGGAACAATGAATCAGTGACATCCTTAGATCAGATCTGCTATCCTGGTAAGAATCACCTTCAGGCCTTTCCCCCTTTCTGTTACTCTTTAACGGGGGTTTCAAGCTTTTCTTAATGGATTTCATTGTGGGATAGCATCCTACAGGCCTCTAAGAACACAGGCTGACAAAGGGAAAGTAGATAATTGACTTAACAGAAAGCACGGGGATTTGGCAGGGAGGCGAGGAGCGTTTCCCATTGTGCACTGGTGTGCTCTGTGAAATGCTGTTCAGGAGGATCTCACGGCCAACATGTGCCCAAACATAGCATGTTCTTTTTCTTGGGACTGTAGGAGGCATAGTAAAAGATGAAGTGGTCTGTATAAATTTGTCCAATCCATGTTTTCCTAAAGCTATCTCATCCAGAAACTCTATTTCAGAGTCTTCTCAATTTGGGCTTCACTTTGGAAATGGTAAGACATTAAACACATTTGGAAAAAAATCACTCTGATTCTTTGGTAATGAGCACTCAATGTTTTTAAATTCTTAGGCCATTTTAAATTCTGAATTCCCAGCCATAAGATTGTCAACAATAAAACCAGCCTAGAAACTTCTCTCTGGAACTAGGAAAACAGGACTGGGAGGCTCCATAGGGGATGTGGGGAATAGGCAGCTGTGGGCCGAAGAAGTATGCATTGCAGAAACGTCCAATGGTGGTGCTTATCATAGCCAACAAGATGACGTTGTTCTTATCTAACAACAACTAATTACGCCATAGTTTATTTAGGTAAAAATAAAAGTAAAGTAAGAAACTACCTTTTGCTTTTTTGAACCAGTCATTAAAGCATTTAGTAATGTGAACAGAAACATGACAGTTCCTGACTTTTGTGCCCCTGCTCTTCACCCTTTGACATCCAGTTCAGGTTTGTTGACTCTGCTTTGGGTCACTGTGTGGTTCTCAGTTCTGAGTCACGGGAGCATATGAGGCACACGGAGGCTCTCCTGAGCATCTCGAAATCGCATTTACTCTGACGTGTGTTGGAACAAGCCCCAGTAAAAGCCACAAGATTCCTAAAAGCTTTGAAGTTACTATTGTGCCAGTCATTGGCTATGGCTGAAAAAAAAAAAAGCTACAAAACTAGGCACACTTGAATCCACCGCCTCAGGGAGTGGATGAGGCACCCGGTGGTCTCCCATCACCCATCCCACAGTGGTCATGTTGAGTGGGATTAGCAGCCCCACTTGGCTCTAGGGTCCGGCTCTGATTGCAACAATCCATCAAAATAGCCTCACCCCTTTGCCGTTCTTGTCGGTTTGAGTGGCCGTGATTTAAATCAGTGGACTCCCAAACCTTCTGTTAGTGTTGAGGAAAATGTCCCCTTTCCCTACATGAGGAAGAAGCTTGTGTATCTGCTTTGTACTCGACCTGGAGATGTGATTTTGTGAGACCTTCCCATACCCAACTCTAAGTCCACATGCTGTGATTCCTAAAACCTAGACATTCCTTTATCGCTTATTTCAATGTTGGCTGCTTTTCCTGTTCCCTACCAAGAAAAGCTTCCTAAGCGAAGCAGAAGTTAACGTGTGGCTCAGACACAAAACCACATTAGAGTGACCAGAGCACCTTGTGATTCTGCCTTTAGCTGTGCCTAGGTCTGAGGTTTGGAATGGATATACGATTAAGTTCAAATCTTAATAGGTCCTGCAGTTTTCTCCTGTAGTGGCCATCCTACCTTTGATGCCCTTGGTTTGTAGTTTACTTTCCTTTATCCTCTCCACAGCGGGAGCAATAAAAACAAGGGAGGAGTTGAGTAACTCTTCTCAAGTTGACACAATTACCTTCACCTATAGAAACTCTGGGCAGTTGTTTTGGTTCACAGATAAGGCAGCTCCTCTGATTAAAAGGGGGCCCAGGTGATAGTGCCCCCCCCACTTCCTTGGGTCAGCCATATAATGGGGAAAGGGTTTTGTCCCAGGGAAGTTTGTTGTTTTTTTTTAAATGAAACGCAAAACGAACAAATAAAAACGGGGTCAGTTGAGTTCAAATTCAAATCTGTGGTCCCTGACTTTATTAATTTTCTCGTTGTCATCAAATGCCTGGCAGGAAACAGCTCAAAGGAGAAGGGGCTTGCGGTATAGGAGGGCACTCAGAATGCCCGTGTTCTCCTTCAGTGTGGACCTGGTATCTCTTTGTGGAAGAGCAGCTGAGGAGACCCCAGGGCTCACCTTGGGCAGCGAGAAACCCAAGGGAGGAGTCAAGACTAGGTATGTGAAGGTGGTGGGGACAGATGGCAGTGGTGCAGTTAAGATGAAAGGCATCTACCATTTGGTAAACCAGTGAAAGCTTGTTGTGAATGACAGGCTAGGTCAGGGAGGCAGGTCAGAGTCTGATCCAATGGGCAGCCAATCACAAAACAGACACAGCTGCGAAGGTGGAAACGGAGGATGGAGATGCAGTGCAATGGTGCAGTCCAGTCGCAGGGGGATGGAGATGCAGTGGAACAGTCCAGTCGACGACAGGAGGTGTCTACTAAGGAGTGAACCTGCTCCCTTCCGCCAGAGTTATTACGGACCAAGAACACAGTGTCATTTAGAAAGTGCAGTCTGGTTCCAACACGTCCTGCTCACTGCAGCACAGTGTTCTCTAGTCCTTTGTCTCCCCCTCCCCATTCCTTTACTGGACGTAAAGTAGCTGCTGTGCTTGCAGAAACATATTGTGCCTTAAAAAACAAAAGAAATGGCTGATGTTTTGTTTAGATTGACATCAAATGAAGATGGTCCAGGGAAGCTCTGGTTCTGGACAATATCTCCTTTCTCCATTAGTGGCATGCTCATTCGCTTCTTATCTTTATATTCCAGTGAGTTATTTTGTTTTAACAACAACAACAACAACAAAACCCAACAACATAAAATTCTTTACATATCTTGTTCAATTGGAGAATTTTAATGTTTTTCATTTATCATCATAAAACCAAAGACAGACAATTTTATAACTTTTGTACATAGCTGTTACACACAAGGCGATCTGTCTTTAAGCAGGGTGAAATTACTCTACAGGCAGGGAAAACGGTGAATCCTAGATAGTTTTCCCTTCAAGTCAAGTGTCCTGTTGTTTAAATACATTTCTCATTTAGGATTTTTTAAAAAAGAGATACAGTCTGCCCTGGCAGTAGAGGCATGGTAACAGGCGCAGAAAGGAACCGGTCACATTGTGTCCACACCACAAAGAAAGCAGACCGCAAGTGGGACCATGGTGTGTACTGACTCACCTCCAACCAGGCTCCCCCCCCTCTAAAGCAATGGTTCTCAACCTAGGGGTTATGATCTCTTAGGAGTGGAGTGACCCTTTTCCAGGCATTGTCTGAGACCATCAGAAAATACAGATATTTACATTACTATTCATGTCAGTAGCAAAATTACAGTTATGGAGTAACAACGAAGGTGATGTTATGGCTGGGGTCACCACAGCATGAGGAAGTGTATTAAAGGGTCCCAGCATTAGGAAGGTGGACAGCCACTATCCTAATGTTTCCACACTTCCAAAGACATCATCCCTAGCTGAGGACCAACTTTTCAAACACAAGAGCCTTTGGGGACATTTCACATTCGAACCACAAGGTCCTCACAAATGGGACTCCTTTGATCTTCCAAAACCCATATCAGTTCTTCAGTTGACCTTCTTAAGATGGGGGGGGCAGACTTCTATGGGAAAAAGATTCTAATGTCTAGTAGTAGTAACGTCTAGAAGCTTCTCTAACTCAGCTTCCACTGTGCCCTTTGGAAAGCATGCCTCCCATCTTCCCTCATCAAGCCACAGGGCAAGCCTCTGATGGACAACAGTTGAACCAAAGCCCCGGAACAATGAATTGTTGGGCGTAAGAGGCCACATGGGTACTTAACACTGGGGAGTCCTGCTATTTATTTCCAAGCCAAGGTAATTCCCATCAGCACCCTGTGCTGGAGTGGGGAGGCTAAAGGGCACGGTTAGCAAGAAAGGAAGAGAGCTATTTCTACTTGGTGACTAACTCCATTTGATTGTCCTAAGTGCATCTGACTTTTTGAGTGTGCTTTTATTTCAGATGATTATGAATGTTCCGAGTGGGCTCCTCGCAGCCACCTGGCTTAAGGACTATGAGGCACTTTGGAAATCTAATTTCAAGAGAGAAGATTGGTTTGAGAATCCGTGAACAAGGAGAGCCCCTCCCTGGGAGGAGTTGCTGTGTCAACGTTTCCCTCATTAGTTTATGGCAAGTAGAAAAGAACAAATTAAGACATTTAACTGCCTAAAATTTGAGATGCGATTGCTTTTAACACCGCAAATCTTGTTACCAGAGCTGTGAGCTTACCTTCCCCTTGTGTGAGGTCTGTTACATCGCAGCAAGTAACATTTCTTAAGGCCAGAGTCTGAACGTGGGGTAAGTGGAGAAATCACTGGATACGAGAAGGTCCTGGAAGACACAAAGATTTTTTTGATAGTAGATTTTTAAAATCTGTATGAGAGGGGGGCTGGAGAAATGGCTCAGCGATTAAGAGCACTGACAGCTCTTCCAAAGGACCTGGGTTCAATTCCCAGCATCTACATGGCAGCTCACAATTGTCAGTAACTCCAATTCCAGGGGGTCTGGCACCTTCGCCACTGCACATAAAATAAAAATAAATCTTAATAAAATAAAATCTCTGTGAGAAGAAGACGTTAAAATCACCTTCTCGCCTGGCTGCCATTGCTAAGGCCAACGTGCTTAAATTAGCAGCAATTATCTGACTGTTCAAGTTGTACGCTTTACTGTACGAGACCGTTCAGACGCTGGAATTAGCCTTCCGAATTGGCTCTCATAATGAAAAAGCCATTAAGAGCTGAGTGGTGTTCCAAGAACTCTTCAAAAATAAAATAAAAAATCAAAGGGTGGGGGAAGTGGCTACTTTCCCTTTAGCCAGTCACTCATATTTTAATCAAATTTTGATGAGACGATGATGGTTGTACTGTCTTTCCATCCTACAAGCTAAATTAACAAGACCGTCTTGTTTCCTCCTCTGAAGGCCCACGGAGACGAGTTTCTGCTAATTCGACATGAAGCAAGACGTGAACATCTCCCACGTCTTGCTTGGTGCCTGGCGTCACCATTTTCCCCAAGCGGGTGCTAGGCTGGGTGTATATGATTTGTGGGAGAGCTCCGCAATAGTGTTCAATCAGTTAGTAAAAACCAATCTCAGTATTCCTAACACATCCACTAAGGCATTTTCAACTTTCTAGCAATGCTTTTTAAATACTTATTTGCGTACCTTTATGGCGAGAACACATCTCTAACGCTGAGTGCAGGTAGTTCGTATTCGTCTGCAAAGCAATAGTGATGAACGAGCAGTCGGAGAAAACGGATGATCTCATCGGAGCCTAGCACACAATTGCTCATCTGCTTCCCAAGCTTCATGTATCTCAAAGACTCGGAAGGAAAACCATAGCCTAAACTTTCTGGCATTCTGAATAGTTTTAAATTCATAGGCTTGGGTTGTGACCCACTTGCTAGTAGTATGAAGGGTCAGGAGAGAGGAAAGGGATTCCAGGTTTTCTTTTCGGAGTTTGAATAGCCGGACATTAACGGCCATTTTTGCTTTTTAAATTTCCAAGTGTAGTAAACCAGCACAATCACTAAAAATGCGGTGCTTCGTTAGTCTGGCGCACAGAGAAGCAGCGTGCCGCCTAGCAGCCATCTATCTGCCTTCTTCTGGCAGGAGAGCTCAGACGCACGGCCCTCAGGGCACTGCCTTCATGGAAGCCCCGTGACTGCCACAACTCCCCTCAGTTTCATGGAAAGACGCGGGGCCTGAGTGTGGGTTTTCTCTAAGATGAACTGAACTCCAGACAGCCTGAGAGCCAGACCTGAACTTCGACTGTGTGTACGGCCATGCCACCTTGAATGTGCTGGGTCTCATCTACACTTCAAACTTGCCCTTGAAATACTCCCTGTTCTGGAGTATTAATGGTTATGAGACTAGTTACATCAGGTCTTCTCCAAATCTGTATGGCAAAAGTCCTAATCCCCAGAGCCTAAGAGGGTGGCCGTCTTTGGAAATGGGGTTGTTCTGGGTCTAAACAAGAGGATGAGGGAGGGGAGGCACGTGGTCCAGGGGCGTCATCCTTGAAGAGCAGATGCAACACGTACTGACGTACTGACTGAGGAAAGAATGCAAAGAGGAGGAGCAGGTTTTGAGGAAGGAGAGCTCTTAAGCTAGATTTTGGATAGGTTGAACTCGGGATCCACAGGAGACATCCGGCAGGCACGTGGGCAGACATGTAAGGGTTGTGCACGTTTGAGGAAAGTCTGGGCTACAGACCTGGATTTGTGAGTCCTCATCAGGTAGAACCGGAGCAGGGCTACTGTGTTGAGTGAGAAGAGAAGGAAGCCCAGGGCAGGCAACTGAGGCCCTTCAGTAAAGACAGGGAAAGGACCAGGGCGTTTTCAAGGAGACTGGGAGTGTGGAGCTATATCAGTATTAGGAGAGTGAACTCTGGATCACATAATCTGAGGCAGATTGACAGTCAGACCTCCAAAGATGCTGGGAGCCAGAATAAACTGGCTGACAACGCAATGGGAACTGAAGCCCCATCCTAGTGACTTAACACTAAAAACCCTGGCTCCCTTCAATTTGCTGCAGGACTCGGCAGCCCACTTGCCTTCTAGTGATGATCCAAGAGGCCAGACTTGTTCCAAGGTCTCTGCCACATAGGGTAGAGGCCAGCAACCATGAAGGCAGTGTAGCAGAAGGCAACGTCAGGGCTTACATGCTCTGCTTCAGCACAGAGGCCACACTTGCCGCTTGTCCTCCAAGGTTCTAGGCAGAAATGGGTTTTAAATTGAGTACAAGGTTATAAAATATCAAAGTCCTTTTTATACATCCAAAAAGAAGATGAAAGAAATAGATAGATAGATAGATAGATAGATAGATAGATAGATGATATAGATAGATGATAGATAGATAGATGATTGATAGATAGATGATAGATATAGATAGATGGATAGATAGATAGATAGATAGATAGATAGATAGATAGATAGATAGATAGATAGAAGATAGATAAAAAAACGATGGATAGATAGATAGATAGATAGATAGATAGATAGATAGATAGATAGATAGATAGATAGAGCAGAAGATCAAATAAGGTAAAAGGCAAAAAAGCACCTCCTGGCTGCATTAACAAACTTCTCTGAATCTTAAGCAGATCCTACTGGTGGGTCCTTAAAAAGCACAGTTGAGTAGTGTCCCTAAATGTCATTCTGAAATACTGCCTAATCACTCCTCTAGCCCTAAGGGCCTTGGCTTTTGATGAACAGATCTTTTAGTCCCTATTGCACCCACCGAAAGCATGAGCCATCCATAATGTGGCTTCCATCACACACCAGGCGACTTGAATGAGCCTGCGGTCAGGCTGGCTGACTTTGCCTTTTCAGACAGTCTACAGTATGAATCAACGGAGGCAGCGGCTGTGTGGAGGCTCCAGTCTAAGCCAGGATCTTTAATTGCATTTTCTCCTCTCATGACAAGTAATTAGAAATGACTGTTTCCTACCAGTCTAAATTACAAGATGATCATTTCCCTGTTACAGCCACTAGATGCTTGGCACTGCGAGACTGTGGCATTATTTTTTAAGTATACTGACTATAGGGGGTGGGGGGAGAAACGTAGCCAATAAGGAGCAATTTCCCAGCTTCTGGGACAATTTTGGTCATAAAGAATGGGCAGGGTGGAAGTAGGGTCCACGGACACCCCACGCGTTTCAACAGGTTATCTTGGAAGTATGGGGAAGTCACTGTCAAAACCTACTTTTTAAACTAGCACCCTCCCTCTAGTTTAAATAATTGTTATTATAAAATTATTATGTAAGATAATAATTTTAATATTTTAAAAATATAAAACAAATAAAGGCAAAACTAAAAACAATGAACAAGACTGCTGATCACCTAACAGGATGAAAAGGTCAATCACTATCAATTAGAGATTTCAACCACACCCTTCACCAGGGAGGAAGAATTCTCATTGTCAGTAAATGCAAAGGGAAGAAGCCTGGGGGAGGCTTTATGTGTAAACACCGTGTGATCATGCAGATATCATTTCCTCAACGGCAGAAGAAAAACAGTCTTGTAAAAAAAATTTACAGCCCTATACAAGCATGTGCTCTCCCCTCCACCTCTGTGCGTGCGTGCGTGCGTGCGTGCGTGCGTGTGTGTGTGTGTGTGTGTGCTATCTGTCTGTCTGTCCTAAAATAAGTAATTAACACATACTTCAGGGCCTCTTCTCAGTACATTTCTTCATCATCACATTCAGGATGATGTGCTCACAAACAGCCATTGCTAGGGGTTGGGATGGTTTGTTCAGGGGTTATGTATTGAAGACTCCACCTCCAATGTTCTGGTGCTGACAGGTGGCAAAACCTTCAAGAACTGAAGCCCTATGGGTGTTGGGTAGGCCAAGCTCATCATCCTGAAAAGAGATGAATGCTATCGCTCAGGGGTCCAGCTCTTATAAGACTAGATGAGTTCTGGAGCCGAGAGACAGCTCAGCCCTTGATGCTAGAACCCACATGGCAGCTCACACAGCCTGTAACTCCAGCTCCAGAGATCCAGCTCCTCTTCTGACCTCCACAGGCACCTGCAGACAGGTGGTGCCCATAAACGCATGTAGGTACACACACATGCATGAGTAAATGCGTAAATCTTTTCTAATGAGTCCTTACAAAAGAGGCTTCCTCCTTCCCTCAACCATCCTCCACATCCATCATACCACCCTCACATGCTCCCACTACTATGGTACCATCCTCCATGTCCATAATGCCTCAAGACACGCTCCCACCCCTGTATTACCATCCCCCACATTCTTCATGCCACTATCATA
>NC_022027.1:23917083-23919563 GCF_000317375.1 Microtus ochrogaster
GGAACTCACCAAGGCCAGCTGGCCTGGGTCTGAAAAAGCCTGGGATAAAACCGGACTCGCTGAACATAGCGGACAATGAGGACTACTGAGAACTCAAAAACATCTTCTCTTTATAAAGTTACTCAGTCTCGGATCTTTTGGTATAGCAACATAAAATGGACCCAGACAGCCATGTAGTAGCCACAAACCACTACTACAAGAATATAATAAGCTCTGATTACCAAAACAATAAAAGGTGAAATTATTTTTAAAAGAACGCAGTTAAGGAAAAGGTATTTCTGATGGAAAATTCTGATTTCAACCAGCCTCTGGGAAGCAATCTTGGTGGTGCAGCAGAGACCTGTCTACAAATGGAATGACTGAGGAAGAAATACATTGAAGTGGGAAGCGTGGCCTTCTTCCTGATGAACAAAACCATCCCCATGTGCTAAGGAAGGTGACAAGCAATGGGTGAGCTCGCATTCCGTGACTGTCAATCCCAGGAGAGTAAACCCAGTCATGACTGTGGAGATTTTTTTTTAAAATTGTGTTTGCTTTCTTCCAGTGTGGTCTAAATAGGCTCCATGAATGAGGTAATATTTACAGGAAAAAGGTAAAATGTATGTGAGTTTGCAAAATGCAAAAAAAAAAAAAAAAATGTATTCAGGAGGGTGAGCCACAGCCCATAAAAAAATGTTCATTGATTTCCTATTTTTCATGGTTATATTATCTAAAAACAAGAAACCACCTTGACAGGACCGGGAATGCAGCTCAGTTGATAGTGTTTGTGTAGCATGTATGAAGCCCTGGTCTCTCTCTAGCACAAAACAGCCATGGGGGCACATGTTTAAAATCCCAGCACTTGGGAGGTAGAGAGAGGAAGAACGGAAGTTTCAAGGTTATCCTCGGCTATACAGGGATTTGGAGGCCAGCCTGGCTACAAGGGACCCTGCTTCAAATGAACCATGATGAGAGGAGGATTTTTAGTTTGTTCTTTCTGCTCTGGCCAAGTTCATGGCTGTGGAGTTGAGCACACCTTCTCTGTATCCACCCTCACTTTAGGTCATAGATGGAATGTTTTATTTAAATCATCTCCATACATCAAGGGTACTGATAGCAAATAGACCAAAAAATAACCGCATCGATTTTTAAAAGTCCATGATAGTTGATAGGTAGGAAGGTAGGTAGACAGGCAGGCTGGAAGGCAGGCATACATAGTGACTAAATAGAAGAATAGTTACAGGAAATACTTCAAAGGCTGGCTGCTGTGTGATATTGTTTTGTTTTGGCCTGCTTTGCTCTCGAGATAAGGTCTCCCCAGGTAGCTTAGGCTGCTCTGGAGTTCACTGTGTAGACTCACCTCTCGAGTGCTGGATTACCAGCAGGCTTCACCACTCCCAGTATGCTTGTTATTTTTGATGAGGGAGGGATAGAAGAGGAACAGATGAGTGAGCCAGCAAGGGCTCAGTGGGCAAGAGGGCTTGCCGTACAAGAATGGAAATCCAAGTTCAGTACCAGCCTCCATGTGAAAACCTGGGCACTGCCATGCTATGTACAGGCTATGGACTGTAACTTCAGAACTGTATGGGCGAAAAAAGGAGGATCTTGAGGGCTTGCTGCTCTCCAGCACAATCAAAAACTAGGGAGCTCTGGGCTCCGTGAGAGACTCAGAGAGAAACATGACTTCTTCTGACATCCTCCTCTGGCTTCCACACACATGCACACATGAACACCACATACGCACATACACACATGTGTAGCACACATACACATTATACACCACACACACATACACACATGTATATCACACACATGCATGTGTACCATGAATATACACACATGTATACCGCATACTCATATTCACACACACACTGAAAATAAATAAATGTTGTAAGAGATAGGACTTTTATTTTTATTTCATCCATTTAACAATTGCTTTTTTGTTTTGCTTTTGTGAATGACTACTACTTTGGTAATTCTTAACTTTTTTAAATGAAGAACTAAATTCATAAAGACATTCACTAATGGTAGTGGCAATCTTTTCTAAAAGATAAGCTGTGCCGGGCGGTGGTGGCGCATGCCTTTAATCCCAGCACTCGGGAGGCAGAGGCAGACAGATCTCTGTGAGTTCCAGGCCAGCCTGGTCTACAAGAGATAGTTTCAGGACAGGAACCAAAAAGCTACGGAGAAAACCTGTCTTGAAAATCCAAAAAAAAAAAAAAAAATAAGCTGTGTCTTTAAGGCACTGTGTCTTTAGCTCCTAAAATGTGACTTGAAATTGGTCTTGGTAACTTTCCAGCAACCTAGAGAGATCACTAACCAGCTAAGTGTAGATGGGCTGCCACATACTGGGAGACAATCTTGTGGTTCAGCGGAAAAGACGACATTGGATATGAGGTCAGGTTCACCTTTATTGGTTTTGCTAGACGCAAATTTCTCTGTAGAGACTCTGCAGAGATGTTCTGAGCCAATGGGCATCTAGGCCGCCATAGCTATCACGT
>NC_022027.1:23919698-23923672 GCF_000317375.1 Microtus ochrogaster
GTGTGGTTGTGGTGGTGGTGTGGTTGTGGTGGTGTGGTTGTGGTAGTGGTGTGGTTGTGGTGGGGTTATGGTGGTAGTGTGGTTGTGGTGGTGTGGTTGTGGTGGTGGTATGGTTGTGGTAATGGTGTGGCTGTGGTGGTGTGGTTGTGGTGGTGTGGTTGTGGTGGTGTGGTTGTGGTGCTGTGACTGTGGTAGTGGTGTGGTAATGGTGGTGGTGTGGTGGTTTGGTTTGGTTTTGTGTAGGAGAGCAGAACTTCTCAGGAAAGAAAAAGAAATCCCAGAGGTATCTGCCAATAGTCTAGGACAGACAAGAGGAACATGCTAAAGGGGTCCTATGCATAAAGACAAGGGGTAAGCCAGCAGAGTAGAGGAAACAGAATAACAGCTACGGGAAGATAAGAGGACTGTGGGGAGCAGAGCAGAGTCTTCAGGAGGGAAAAGTGGGCGAGTAACACTGCTTCATCAGAAGGTGGAGCGGGTGTCTCACTGTGGCCTCGTTGTGCCCCCCAACCCAACTATCAAATGAGTAGGAGGTTTTTATTTTATTCAGCAATAATCTATTTGCATTATTGGATCCTCTAAGTAACTTGTGAAGTCGCTGCAGAGGATTCTTTAATAGTTTCCATTTCAGATAAGACTTTTCAAAACGTAAGATGACCGCGAAGCTGACATCTCCTCCAGGTAGTGAGAAAGGAAGCAGGACTCTTCTAACCTCATAGTGGGGCAGGGGGCACAGATTAAAGTATTAATGTCACTTTGCTCAAAGATGTTTTGTATCTAGGATCTTCGAGCCAGGCATAGTGACACACACCTTTAATCCCAGCACTTGGGAGACAGAGGCAGAGGCAGGCGGATCTCTGTGCGTTAGAGGCCAGCCTGGTCTACAGAACAAGTTCCAGGACAGCCAAAAGTGTTTCACAGAGAAGCCCTGTCTCAAAAAAAAAAAAAAATCAAAAACAAAAACAAAAAACAAACACACAAAGGATCTTCAAGTCCTGTTGGGGCCGGTTACTCATTGGGTCTTACTAGCCAAGCAAAGATGTGTCCCAGTGTGACTTAGAAGCCTGTGGACCAGAAGCTGTGGACTCCTCCTCACTGATTGATACTTAACGATATTGATGCCAGTGTAGTGGATTGACTGGCTTGTTTTAAACCACCCTGCTGAGTGCACTACTTGGCTTGGAAACAATAAAATAATAACAATCACCATTTTTCCTCTCCCCCTTTCAGGCTTTGACCAGGAGAAAATAACTACAAGAAACTACTAATTTACAAAATGTGCAGATGGCCTACTTTATTCATAACCATAGGAGTTTTAATTTATTAAGCAACAATTTAATATGAGCAGTGCCTAGTAATTCTAGTTTGCTGTGTGTTTTGTGGGAGAATAATGTATTACTTAATGGAGAGGATAAATTTATTATTGGGAAATTTTAATAATGAACAAAATTATGTTTGGGTATTTTCTTGGGAAGTAATTAGTTGCACAACTGTCCTTCCCTGAAGTGTGGCGGTAGAGGTGGCAATTGCTATTTAGTGGTGAATTCCCTCTGAAACAACCTACCCATGCCTTGCTGCAGTGGGGCAGGAGGACTGAGGGATGGAAGAACCCCTGGGCCTGGGAGGGAGCTCACTAAAATAAGCCCCTGGCTTCCAGTGGCTCTACTGGCTACTTCTACCCATACAAGACAGACCCAGAGACAGAATGGAAGTCACTGGTTGGGGCTTTTGCCCCATTGCTCCAGATGACTTGAGAGGCTATACAGCATCCTGGGGCCCCAGACAATCTTCCTTTGACTTGCTGAACTGTCTGTGACTTGTTCGTTCCATTGAAAAGACTCCTTTATATGGAGACGGGAGCTCTAGAGGGTCACTGATAGAATGTAAACATTAAACCAGAATCTGTGAATAGTTGGGCATTAATTAGTGATTATGCTTGGGAAGCAGCGTGTGTTATTGAAGCGCCGCAGGCAGGAGCCCAGTTCACAACAGCTTAAGCAAATAAGGAGCTCGCTGGCGCATGGAGCTGAGATGAAGCCTGGAGAGATCACAGGCGTATAAAGGGAAAGGGTAAGAATAGGTTGAGAACGGTGGTCTGGAATCAGCAGCAGCCCTGCCAACGTTCTCTCAACCCAACACTAGATGTTGGTATAAAACCCTCTGTTAAGACAAGCTTTCTCCACACTGCCAGGGAGGAGTGTGAGGCCAGTTGGTCCTCTCTTCAGCTTAGCAGCATCAGTGAAATGAGATTCTGGTGTAGGAGGTCCTTCTGTATTTGCGTTGTTTTCATTGGTTGAATAAAGAAACCGCCTTGGCCTTTTTGATAGGGCAGCCCTTAGGTGGGCGGAGTAGGCAGAACAGAATGCTGGGAAGAAGGGGAGTGTGGCAGACGCCATGATTCTCCTGCCTGAGACAGACGCTGGTTAGAATCTTTCCTGGTAAGCCATGACCTCGTGGTGATATACAGATTATTAGGAATGGGTTAAACTAATATGGGAGAGTTAGCCAAGAAGAGGCTAGAAATAATGGGCCAGGCAGTGATTTAATTAATACAATTTCTGTGTGATTGTTTCGGGGGTAAGCTAGCTGGGCGGCCGGGATGAAAAGTAGGCCCCTGCTCCTCCTTCAACAAGATTCCGTCTTTTGCCTAGCATCTCTGTATTAAACAGCATTCCTACACTATAACAAAATGTCTGTGATGGTCAACTTAAAAGAGAAAAGGTTTTGAGATTCTAGTTCATGATCAGTTGGACCCAGGTCTTTGGACTCATGGAAAGGTCCTCATGTCATAGCAGGGGTCTGGGGCAGAATAAAACCACTTAGCTTTGTGGCCAAAAAGCAAAAGAACCACTCCCATCATGATCTAAGGACCTCTCACAAGACCTTACCTTCCAAAGTTTCTACCAACTCTAGAGAGTATCGCCCTCTAGGACAAGCCTTTATTAAACACATGGCTTTGGAGCCATTCAAAGTCCAAATTATAGAAATATCGATTTCAGGAAGTGACCTGGACCAGTAGGTCATCCTTCAGTGATAGAGTCTTCAGTGGGAGGAGGCTAGAAGGTGAGAAGATAAAGAAGACAGAAAAGCTGGGGACAGAAGGTCTTATATGAGCTATGCCTTATGCCAAGCAACTTTATTCAGAAGTACAACTTCTTATATACTATCTACAGGGGGAAGTGGTCCAGGTCAGCAGAGAAGTCA
Organism: Microtus ochrogaster; assembly: GCF_000317375.1. Taxonomy (NCBI): domain Eukaryota; kingdom Metazoa; phylum Chordata; class Mammalia; order Rodentia; family Cricetidae; genus Microtus; species Microtus ochrogaster. The sequence goes on from NC_022027.1 coordinate 23,922,903, forward strand.
ATAATGTTGGAAAGAAAACACAGCATACCTCAGACACGGGGGCTTTAGGAATAACCACAGCCCGGGGAAGCGTTGGGTCCCCCCCAATCCACAACTTTGGCTCCTTTGAGGCACAGACGCCAGCTTCAGACCAGACCTTCTCCAAGTCCACTGCTGGACAAGGATACACACAAATGCTCCCTTTGTCCCTTTATCAGGGCCTTTGAGAAAGTCTGGCTCCCAACAAGGAAGATCACATATAACCTAGTAGATGGCATCTCCACCTGATGGACCAATAACTGTTGAAGAACCCTGGTGAGTCTGGGGTAGAAAGACACCTTCCTGGAATCCCCACAGAGTCCCAAAAAGCAGAGTAACAGTTCTCACAACAGAATAAAGCCCCCCTGAAGATCCAAGGAGACCAAGAACACAAAGTCTATAGTCAAAGGCAGGTCAGAGCTCTAGGAATGAGAACCTTAGTGATGAGCACTCTCTTCAACACTCAAATTTAAAACATTTCCCAGAGTCTCCCATGTATCTGACTCCTGGTAGCAGATCAATGTAACAATCTAAAATTTCACTTCTCCGGCATTTTTACCTGACTGATAGCAAATGTTGTGATGGTATTATGTATCGAAATCTCTGATTGGGTGTTGGTCTATGATATTATGTATCAGAATCTCTGATTGGCTGTTGATCAGTTTCAAATAATTTCTGTATCAGAAAGACTTTTTCTTTCCTTTCCTCTCCTTCCTCCTTCTGTTCTTCTTTATCTTCTCCTTTCTTCCTTC
>NC_022027.1:23925025-23926125 GCF_000317375.1 Microtus ochrogaster
CTGTTTGCCAGGATGCTCTCTACTGAACGCTGGAGACCACCAGACATGTCCACAAACTGGGTTCCGTGTTAAACCCTTCAAACTCCCCCCACCCCCACCGGCCTTTCCTCAACCACTCCTCTCCTAGTGCCCTAACCCTCCTTTCTTGTTCAGTTAAGGCCACCATAGTTTTTCCACTTGCTTTCCTGCAACAATCCTGTCTCTAGGAGTTCAGCCCCTAGTTTTGCCCCATATTGATCCATTCTCCTCACTCTTGTGTAGATTTTCTGAAATGGAAATAGACTTACTGTTCTCTCACTCAAGACTTCGTACTAGGAAAATAAGTCACCAAACACTTATGACTCTAGTCTCTCTACAACCAGGCGCCACCCCTTTATAGTCAAGTCCATAACTCATCAGCAGCTCCTTGGAGGTGAATTTTACAAGCTGTAGTTGGAAAAATCTTTTCAAAAGTGTACCTGTGGCCGGGCGGTGGTGGCGCACGCTCGGGAGGCAGAGGCAGGCGGATCTCTGTGAGTTCGAGACCAGCCTGGTCTACAAGAGCTAGTTCCAGGATAGGCTCCGAAACCACAGAGAAACCCTGTCTCGAAAAACCAAAAAAAAAAGTGTACCTGTGCTGAGTATGAACGGATCTTTTTCCTTGCTGTTCCTGAAACAATCGAATATAATGCCTATTTACATAACATGTACATTTTCGTGGAAATGTAAGGGATCTAGAGATGATTGGACAGATGCAGGAAGATGTGTCTTGTTATATGCAAATACCACTCCATCCAAGATGTTGGTGTCCTGTGAGTCCTGTAATCAGTTTCCACAGAGGAGAAGTGATCGGGTCATTCATAATTGCCAGAGTTTGAGATTATTACAAAACAAAACAGAGCAACAGACTTTCCTCTCAATAGCTCTATCACATAATCCATTCTGTGCCCACAAACACAAACACACACACACACAGACACACAGACACACACACACACACACACACTCCCCTTTAAAACCTGATGAATTAATTGTATTAGTTTTATTTTTACCTTTATAGCTTTTGTATGCACTGTACCCTTTAAAACAACCCCCCTCTGTTTCATTTTCCTTCCTCTTCT
>NC_022027.1:23926536-23955232 GCF_000317375.1 Microtus ochrogaster
AGTCCGGTATGGAAAACTCACTGATTAATAATACAATCGATACCCAACAGACAATATTTGAGGCTCAAGGAGAATGGGAAATCTAGGAAGAAAAGAGTGGGTCCCTGGTGGATGATTAGCTGCTGTTACACAGTGTTCATCGCCAAGACTTACAGAAAGGCCAAAGAAAGACAACTCCTCAAAGTGATATTTAGTCCCTTTTGTCCTCATCAGAATCAACACCCACCCAAAGGAAGGACGTCACCTGCTGAGGGAGGTGGCAGCAAAGGCAGTTAGAGAAGATGACGAGACGTGGAACACAAAGCAGTGACAAGTACCAATTTGTCAGTACCGACTGTTAAATATTCAAATACATCTGAACCCATTGGCAAAAAGTCACTCTGCTAAGTTCTGAATTGCTGCCTGCCCACCCCAGCTCCTCCTCTGGGACACTCAGACTTCCCCCACGATCCTGCAGCCAGAGGGTTTGTGTGTTGCACACAGGGGATGCCTGGAGTCAGATCCCGACTGGCCAATGATGTTTGGTTCCTTAATAACACTCCTGGCCAGAGAGCTATTACCTAGTGTGTAGGCCCATATTTCTGTATGGCACAAGAGCCATAAGCCTGGTCTGAGGCGGTCACGAACTCTGCAGACAAGCTGTCTCTGTGTAACAATAGCCAGGATGTGCTGCTCCTAGTTTCTTTTGTTATAAATGTAGATCACCTGAGAAGAGATGTTGGCTGAAGCTGATGACTTAAGAGTTAGGAAGTTTGGTGCTTCCTTCCTTTGTAATTTGGAGGATGTCGTATAGAGATGCTAATTCATGGCCTATGTGACTGCTAGCATACAGGTAGATGTGGACTTGACTAAAAGCCCATTCACCTGGTTACCTAGGATACAGCCTAATGTGCTTTCCCGCTCATTTTATGTGATGATATATAAGGGGTTTGGAGAATAAACGAGAGATCTTTGCAGAGAGATTTTGCCCTTCCATGATGACCGTGTAAGCTGCGTCGGTTTATTCCTTGCGACTCCGTTCCAGTCCAGTTAGGAAATCTGTGTTGGACCCACACGGGCTCTAACACTAGTGGCCCTCCTCAGCCATCCTCTATACTCCAGGACAGGGACAGAAGTGGGATGGCTATGGACTGCTGAGCCTAATCCTTATTTTCCATTTGAAATCTTGCTGGTATACCAGAATCCTAAAGTTGAATTGGATTTCCAGGACCCATATTGTATGTGGCTATGACCTCAAAGAACGATTTTTAGTTTGACAGAAGACAGTGAAGCTCAGTTCAGGAGTGAGAGGAACATTGATATTATGTTAAAATAACGCAGAGAAACTTGCAAGAAAGCAGTCGGTAATAAAGTCAAAATGGATGCAATATGCGGCTCACCAAAGGCTCTCTCCACAACCCTGCATCTTGTCAGGGTAGAGGTGTGGGAAGGAAGGACACCGACTTTTATACCAGACCACCTGGATCCCTGCCTGCGGTAATAGAGGGGATGGTTCCTGGTTACGTCATGTACAAGTAATTTCTACAGCTATAAAATGGAGCGTACAAATATTTAACACAAAGACTTATTAGGTTAAGATGGAGAGATGACTTAGCTGTTAAAAGCACTTACCACTCTCAGAGGACCTGAGTTCAGTACCCCGGCTCAGCTACAGTATCTCATAAACATCCTTAGCTCCAGTTCCAGGGGATTCAAAGCCTCTTCTGACCCCGTCAAGGACCAGGCATGCACCTAGTACACATACATGCTTGCAGGCAAAACACTCGTGTGTAAAAAAGAAGAAAGTATTTTTTTAGAAAGGAGTTATGAAGTTAAGATTAAATGAATGAGGGCAGGTCAGGTGCCCGGCATACAGGAGGCACTCATTAAAAGCCAGTTCACAATTCCTTTTGTTTTTATTACCATCTCTTATCCTCTCCCTACCTGTAAACCTTCTCCTACCTACTACCTACTACCACCTAGCCCACAGACTATTGCCCACAGACATACTCACCACACACACACACACACACACACACACACACTTGCATAGGAATTTGTAATGTCACCACGGCCAGTTGACATAACATCTTTAAGTCTCAATTTTTTTAACCTTAAAAGCAAGCATAGGGCAGCATTTCCTGAGAGGAAGGTGAGGTTATGAACATAAAGTAGGATATAACTAGGAAGGATTGCCAGTTTTGCTCAACGGGGGCAAAAAGAGGTGACAGACCGGGCAGCGGTGACACCTTTAATCCCAGCACTTGGGAGGCAGAGGAAGGTGGATCTCTGAGTTTGAGGCCAGCCTGGTCTACAGAGTGAGTTCCAGGACAGCTAGGGTGACACAGAGATACCTGATCTCTAAGAACCAAAACCCAAACAACAGAGGTGACAGATCTTCATACCTTCTATGCATTTCTCTGTCATTTCTCCAGTAGGACTTTAAACCCACATACACTAAAGATTTCTGAGCTAAAGTGAGGCTAAGTAATATTCATTACACCAACCATTGCTACCAACGACTCTGCCTCTCACTGATACCTGTCCCAGAGCAAATACTCAGATGGGAAGTGCTTCATGGAAGGCACAGTGATGAAGCTATACATTTTAACGCAAAGACAGTTTAACAGAGAATAGATTTGAGGTTGGCGTGGGCTTATGTCACACCAAAGACTATTTTTGAACAAAGAAAAATAGATTATGCTGAAGTTTACCCTTCTCCAGCTGGAAATGCTGTAAAGGGAGCCTTCTGCCTTAGTCATTGTCGTCTGGCAGATGAAAATGTATGCTTTTCCTGATGTATATTTGAATTTCTAAGGTCTTGTATTTCACACCAAGAATTATATTTCAGTCAATATCCCTACTTCTTAAGAAGTCATCAGTGAGTCAGCTTCTTAAAGAAAAAGAAAGAAAAGAATTACTTTTGGGGAAGAAGAAGAAAGTTATGCATAATTCATGAATTGGCAAATGATTTGCCAGAGTTGTTTAAGCATTGCTCAAATGACACACCCGGCCCAGGGGTGCAAACGCCATCCCTTCTGTGGCTCTATCAGATGTGTTTGGGTTCCTTCTGGACTATGTGATGAAAAAGTCCCAGGAGGCTGTAAAAATGTGTCAGGCGAAAGGGAAGAAATGAGACTAAATTAAGATCCTCCGTATTAGGTTTGGTTGGGGGGAGGACAGTAAATTTGGGGATAATATGTGACTATTACCTCATATGGCCCTATGAAAAAATTTAGACTTTTTTTCCACGAGCACAGATTCCCAAAGTGCCTCAGTTGAAAAGGTTATTGGGATCCAGTGTGATAGTTGTGAACATGCATGCACAGTGCTCTGATCAAACCAGCTGTCGTTTTCCACCCTTACACCATGTGGGAGTTTGAGTGTAATTGCCCCCCCCCATAATCTCATAGAGAGGTGTGGCTTTGTTGGAGTAGGTATGGCGTTGTTGGAGGAAGTATGTCACTGTGGGGGCGGGCTTTGAGAGGTTTCCTATGGTCAGGATACCGCCCCGTGTCTCAGTTGACTTCTTGTTGCCTACAGGATGTAGGATTCTCAATTCTTCTTCAATACCAGTCTGCCTGCACATTGCTGTGCTCCCCGCCATGATGATAATGGACCGTTCCTCTAAACTGGAATTGAGCCACCCCAATCAAATGTTTTCTTAATAAGAGTTGCAGTGGTCATGGTGTCTCTTCACAGCAATAGAAACCCTAAGACATCCCAGCCCCTCCCCAATATCTACAGATCACTATTCTACTTAAGATCCACTTTTTAAAGTTCTCATACATGTAAGAGAACAAGGAGCTGGAGAAATGGCTCAGTGGTTAAGAACACTGACTGCCCTTCCTGAGAACCTGGGTTCAGTTCCAGCACATGGCAGCTCACACCTGTCTCTAACTCAGTTTCAGGGAATCTGACACCCTCACACCAAAGCAGATAAAATAAAAATAAAATTTAAAAAAATATCACATGGCAACTCACATGTAAGAGGACAAGCAATATTCATCTGTCTGTGTATATCTGCCACCTTCTTTGTCTTTTATCTGTTGGCTGGCACTGAAGATGACCTGTTAGGTGTTGTGGGCAACATGGCCACCCCGGTATCTCTTCAGTAACACCTTACACTCTGTCCTAGAGCAGCGAGGAGTCGTTGAAGACATTCGGTGGCCCCTCTCCGGTGATGGGGAAGTTGAGCAGACCTGTACTTTGAAAAGGCGATGCTGATCATGTTGCAGAATGAACTGGATCTAGATGCCAGGAGCTGATTACCACGAGAGCCCAGTAACCAATGCAGCTGTTCTCAGGCCATCTCAGGGGGGATGCTGATTAAAAGGGGGTGTAGGTGCTGTTCAGGGGAGTGAAGAAACAAGGATCTGAGGATAACCGGGGAAAGCATTATGAGTCAGAATTGCCAATAAGACACAAATGAGTCTTAAGTGGATTTAAATGATAGATTTCTCTCAGAAATGAAGTGAGACAGTTTTCCATTTAATCCTGTCTTTGAGAGCTGCTTCCACTGCAGAATTAGTTAACTTCTTTTTTGTGTGTGCATGGAACTCAGCTCTGATGTTTACTTGTTTAAGAGCTAGTGCTGTTTGGAATTTCACACCTCCTCTAGCCCTCAGGTTTGGGGAAGCCCATCCAAACTGACCCCTTCTTTATAGGCCCTTGTGTTCACGTGGGGCCTGCTTTCAAATGCCCTAACCTTGAATTGTTTTGTCTAGAGATAAGATGATTGGTGGTACAACGAGCTTACATTAATAGAGTTTATATTTTAGGACCTCAATTAAAATTATGGTTTTGTTTGTTGTTATTGTAACCCAGAATGTCCCAAACTTTCCAAGTGTTATTCTTAAAAACGATCCCCGAGCGGGCTGGCGGAGCCCGCCATAAAACAAGCGGCTATAGTTTCCCACCAGCGGGCGGTGGTGGTGGGTAACAGACACATAAACACAAAAGATAGGCATAAAGATAAAATATTTATTACAAGGAGAGAGGGAGAGAGAGAGACAGAGAGAGAGAAGTGATAAAAGGAGAGAAAGAGATAAAAGGAGAAAGAGAGAGGAAAAAAACACGTGCTCATGTCAAGGAAGCAGAAAAAGGAAGGGGCCAAGATGGCGGAGGGCAGGTCAGAGGTAATGGGAGTGGGCGTGGCTTGTCCCTTAAAGCGACAGGAAAGCACAACATTCCCAGGTCTTCCTTATAATAAAAAGCAAGAGACCAGGCACCACAGCCCAAAGGAACTGGGGCGGCGAACTCTCAAGACTGCTTTTGGCTGATTGTGGGAGTTGTCTTTGGGGGGGGGGGGGGGAACGCGAGAGAAGGCTGGGTACTGGTCACATCCTGGCATAGCTGGTCTCTTTGTGCATGGTAGGAAGTCACTGTATCTACTAACCTATATCCCCAGCCCTGTTGGGTTTTTGTTTCTTTTATAAGGAACTTAAGGACCCTGACAAAGCCTACAGTATAACTGTATAACTGTGTGTTTTCTAAATATGACCTTTATACATACCATTGGTTTAGGTAATGAGTCGAGAATTATGCTGACTTTGTTTCTGAAGTGTCCCTAGCTCCTTGCCGTATCTTTCTGGTTATAGCCATTGCTCTCGTCTAGGGTGGTGTGAGAAGGTTTCCTTCTAAATAACTTGACGTATACAATGAAGACTAAGTTAAGAAAAAGCAAAAGCAATAAACAGCACAGGAGGCTTTCTGTGGGGAACAGTGGAGGTGCCCCAAGAGCTGATGAAGTTTGGTGGTGAAGCAGAACAAGAGGTTCAAAATCAGAATATCCCAACCCTTCCTGGGCCCTATGGGTCTATGCAGCAAGTGAACTGTTTTGGTTTTTCTGACTCTCACCTGTGATATGGGGATGGTGGCATCCACCTTGGGATACTACCTGGGAGGGATGGAGTGTGCTGTGCGGTGGCACCTTCCAAGCCGCCCTGTGTGTTAGGATCGGCTCTCATTGTCCTGGACAGGCGCCAGGCTGCTCAGGTGCTGATTTTCAATGGCTTTCCCAAAGACTGAGCTGGGGGAGTCACCTCCCCTCCACCAGCCCTAAAATGCATCTGTTGCTTCCTGATGGTGTTATCCGTCTTTAAGGGAAGGAACAGTATTGATCTGTTTCCCTTAGAAGTGCTTCTGCGAATTGATCTGGCCAGTTTAGATGTTGCAGGCTTGCTAATGCCTCCGCCATCCCGGCTGTGGTTGGTAATGATGCTGCTGCAGGGAAAAAGGCCTGAGCGGTCTGACATCCTCCAGTCTGGTCTGGCTCCTCCAGGTCTGAGCAGCCAGGGAGCGGATGCTTAATTCCTGCAAGGACTTTGTTATTCAAAAACAGCAGCAGGAACCTCAGAACGGAGTTCTCTTCCCAGCAGTGGGAGGCTGGGTCTACTGGCGGGTCGGTATTTTCATGTTTTGATTTTTTGCTGTTGATGTTTCTTTTATGGAGAAACAAAACCCATCATAGACCCCTGAAATAATTAAACCATTTCTATCATTTCCCCCATTCCCATGGGCTCAGAAAAAAAAATGCTTTTTTTCTAAATTATTCATACTAAATAAAAAAGTTTTTATTTAGTATAAAATGCACGAAGTTTAAAAACCATATCTCTGTCACTTATTCTGAGCAACCTTAGGCAAGTCACCAACCCTCCCTCCATGCCAGAGTTTCCATATTTGGAAAATGGGGGAAAGGCTAAGCCTCCACCTGGAGAGGCTGTGACATCTCTGGAGAGCAACACAACAGAGTGTCTTGCGACCCTGCTTGGTCTTGATGAGGTGCAATCCTTTTGTTACCTGCGGCAGACATCGAAATCCTCAGATTGAAAATGTTGGTGTCTGTCAGCCATCCTAACTGCAGTAGTTATCAAAATGGGCTGACCACCCTAGCCCGGTGCTGGAGAAGAGACTTCTCTGCTCCCCTGGGGGAAGTCTTGGCCCACAAACAGAGAACCTGATGATGTCATCTGTCATTCGGAGCCAGCATCTTCCTAAACAAACCTCTTTTGGCTGCTGCTGGCTGGCCTGTCATGAATTAGGCTCTCAAATAGTAGGCCTGAAGACGTGATGGGCAGGGATAGAAGAAAGTCTTGTGGGAATAGGTTAGTATCCAGAGTTAGCTCTGGGGCGGAGGGAGAGAGAGCGCACCATTTCCAGAGTATTGCTAAGTCCTGACTGCCCAGCTGCTCTGGTTCATAGATAGTTCATACAGACAAACACTTGGTGGGCATGAGACGATGTCAAGATGGAACTTCTACATAAAACAAATCTCTCTTGAACAACAACAACAAAAAAATCAAACAGGGGACTGTGCACAAACACTGCTGTTATGCACAAGAGCTTTATGGGATTAGAAAGAACAATTTTCCTAGGGCATGCAGTGAGCACACACTTACACTGCTGTGTAAGAGCAGACGCCGTGCTGAGGAGCAGGGCTTGCAAAGTAGAGTGAGATAAAACCTGCTTTGTTCCTCCCAGCTGTGGGAAGTTGAGCAAACCAGTTCATCTTCTTCAATACCAGTTTCCTCGTGTCCAGATGGGGTGATCTATCGCACACGGTTGTTGGCTCAATTAAATGAAATAAGGCGTGAGAAGTTCCCAGCATAGTTTCTAAGCCATGAAAGACCCCCACCAGGAGGACAGTAGCCACCACCAGGAGGACAGTAGCCACCACCAGGAGGACAGTAGACACCGCCAGGAGGACAGTAGACACCGCCAGCCATACTGCTGTGTTTCCTTTCTCATGAAGGTAAGATGTCTTTCCCTGCCCCTGTGCAGGGGGAGTGAAAAGCACAAAGCGTAGAAAATACACACACAGTCACAGCATTTGTGTTAACTGCTTTCCTCACTGCTGAGACACAAATCCCTGAGAAAGGAAGGGTTTGTTTTGGTTCGTGGGTGGCAGTGGTACAGTCCGCTCTGGAAGGGTAGCACTGCGATGCTGTTGGTCATATTGCATCTGAGATCAGGACAGACAGACAGACATGCACCCTGTGCTCACCTGGTTTCCTTGCTCGTTTCCCCACTTTTGTTCAACTGGACATCCAGACTACATTTAGGAATAGTTTAGGGTGAGATTCTTTTTTCTTTATTAAAAACCTTTCTGGAAACAATTTCACAGACATATCCAGAGATGTATCTCCTAGGTTATTCCAAATCCAGTCACGTTGACAACAAAGAGCAGCCAGAACAGCCTTTGTGCTCATAGGCCTAATAGTCCCTCTTCTGTTGCTCTCACTGAATGCCAGAGAGGGTAGTGTGTAAAGAATACATGTTTCTTTGACTCATGCTGGGAAGTTCAAGACTGGACAGCAAAGGCCAGTGAAGGTCCCTTGCTGGTTTGCACTCTGCAGAGTACAGAGGGACACAGGGCACCCACAACAGGGCAGGGCAAACAATATGTCAGCTGCTTCCTTCTCTCCCCCCACCTTTTTTCTAATTGTGGGGTTCTTAAATTTATTTTTATTGATTGTTTTTCTGTAGCTATGTCTGTGTGAGGGTGTCACATCCCCTGAAACTGGCAGTTGTCAGCTGCCATGTGGATGCTGGGAATTGAACCCAGGTCCTCTGGAAGAATAATCAGTGTTCTTAACCACTGACCATCTCTCTAGCCTCCTGCTTCCTCCTCTTGTGAAACCGCAGTCCTGTTGACTGAGAGACCTCATCTTACAGCCTCCGTAAGCATTAATAACCTCCCAAAGGCCTGGCACCAAATGTTGCAGATTGAGTGTTCCACACTCTTAAAAACCACACAGTGAAGATTGTATTTCAAGGTGAATTTTGATGGGTATATTAAAACTATTAAATAAATAAAAATTAAAGCAAAATAAATATTAAACAGGAATCCTACTACCACTATTGCAGAGTGATTACGGACTTCCATAACAACACTTCTGAATCCACTAAATCATTCTCCACTTCTGTGACTCTTTTCAAGTAATTTATAGTTCTCCATCTTTACACCCTGCACACACACAGACACACAGACACACAGACACACAGACACACAGACAGACACACACACACAGGGTGAGAGGAGCGCATGTAAATAAAGAAAGAAAGGCTGTTTTTTTTATCCTAGGATAGTCTCACTAGGTACCCCAAGCTGACCTCAAACTCACAATCTTCCCGGTTCTGCCTCTCAGTTACTGTGATCAAGGCACGTGCCCCCATTGCCTGAAGGAGGTCGTTTTCAGGATACAATGACTACAAATCCTAGAAACCTTTGGTGGGGGGGGGGGAACACCGCATTAAACTTTTCAATCATTTAAATTTGTAGCCTGTGTACATCTCACCTATGTAAATATTTAAATTTTGAAATCACTAAACCATTCAGATTTTTTTTATTACTTATGCCAAACTAGTTCTACAGGTAGGCGTGGCTTGCAGAGAGTCAGGCACCTAGTGTGCCTCCTTCCTTAGTGGCTTTCCTTCCTAAGACCTCAGTGTGGGCCTGTCTGGATAGCCTGGCTCTGCTGGCTCTCACACCAGTCACAGGCCCAGCCCACACTGGCTCGGACGTGAATGGGATTTAAGAGCTGTGAACTGCATGAGAAAACAAAATTCTCTTCAATATAAACACATGGAGGACTGGGCACCAGCACTGTGCACAGCCCCAAGCAGTGATTTCAACCTGTATTAAAGAGCTGAGACCCTTTAACACAGCTCCTTATGTTGTGGTGACCCCAACCATAAAATTATCCTCGTTTCTACTTCATAACTGTAATTTTGCTACTGTTACAAATCATAATGTAAATATCTGATATGTAAGATATTGGATATGCGATCCCTGTGAAAGGGTGGTTCAACACCCCCCAAAGGGTCATGACTTGCAGCTTGAGGACCAATGGACCAGTGTTCAACAGGACCATGAGGAAGCTTCTGGCAGTACAAGAGTGAGCATGGGTGCATTCAACAGAACACAAACTGAAGCTTTAGGGATGGAAGAATCCCAAGAAAGACACGCAGGACACACAGGACATCCTCCGAAGTCAAGTCCTCTGATTTCTGCTAATGGATATCTGTGGAACTTTAGTCTTTGGAGGATTTCTCAAAGTCAGACCTGCTTCTGTTACAACGGACAAGAAGGAACGTTTAGCTTAAGAAGATGAATTCCCTCAGACATTTTGAAACGACTTTTAAGTCTAGGTGTAAATCTTTCCCTTCAACCAAAACAATAACTGTCCTAATGAGGGGTTTCTTTGCCACAATGTCCTAATATGTGGTACAGGATAAAGACTTAAACTATCTAAATATTTTAATTCTCTGGAGTTTCAACAAGAGGACTAGAAAAACATTGTTATGATATCCAGCAAAAGCTACATACCTTAAAAATGTCCCCAATGTTAAAATAATTTTAACATAATTAAAAATAATAATGAAGATACACCCTTTTTAACCTCAAAAAAAGAGATAACTGACTTAGAAAACAGACACATATACCATATATATATTGCTATCTTCTCTCTTCTACTTTATGGTAGCCTGAGTTAAGAATAAGAGAAGATGTGTATAAATCATGGCCATAGGAAATCGATGATATGGAAGAAATCAAAGAGGTGTTGGGCTCCTTACTCGAGTCTCTATTTTTAACTGAGTATGATTCATGTGCTATAAAATCTCTCCTTCCTAAGGGGAAAGCAGGAACATTTCCACCTTCCCTCTGTCCTTGCCAACATTTTCCCGAGGCGTCAGCTAAAGGCCGTGCTGTGTCCTGGGCAATGACTCTTCTCGACCTGGGAGGCTCTAGAAGATGAGACTTAGTGTCGAGGTGACAAGGGCTTGGAACTCAGTTCTGGTGCTTATTCTCCTTGAAATCTGGAGCAAGCTGTTCTCTTCTGTTACTGGAATCGCTTCCACATCTGTAAAGGGAGAAAAGTAACACCTGCACTCAGGATGCTTGAAAGACCGACAGATGGGAGAGTAGGCACCATGCTGTTAGTAGCTTTAAATCGCTGCAGAGATGCCCTTGGGGCTAAGGGCGCCTCTTCCAGGGGATGGGGTTCCAGTCACTTCACACCTGCAGTTCCAGGGGAACCTGATGCCATCTTCTAGCCTCCCTCCCCCCACACACACGAAAACTAAATTTAAGTGGGGGGAGTTCAATATACTATGTTTCAAGTAAACGAGGTTTGTCTGCTTTTGCCCAAGGTGGCCTTAACGGAATTAAGTTTCACACCAAACTCTTCCTGTTCTAGAAATCGACACTTATACCATCTGAGAAGTCATCTAGCAAGCGGTCATCCACTCAGTTCCACCATGCAGTTATGTCCAGGTAACAAGCCTTTATTCCTCCTGATGTCTGGCTGTTCCCACAGGGAGGTCTTTGACATGAAGCTATACCTAAAGTAACATCATTGCTATATTTTATTACTGGGCTTGGGATGTCTCAACACGCCAAAGAGCTTCAGATTCTGACCCCCCAAAAAAGGTGGGTAAACGTCTAGGTGGATGCAAACTATCCTTTGCTGTGTTCTTTGTAAAGCCATGTCGCTAACATGTGAGCAGGCGAAGGTTTGGGTGGGATCCTTGCTTCCATGTTGCTGATTGTGTGACCTTGGGCGAGGCTCTCCAGCTTTGGGTCTCAGGAGTATGGGAGAAGGAAGCAAATGCCATCCTATTCCTGCAGGGTTTCGCTGAGCCCAGCCAGGGTCAGGCTCCTGTGGCCACGAGACATAGTGAGAAGAAGCCCAGCTCTGCAGAGACCAGTTCTCCTCGCTCTCTCCTGCTGCTACCTCCTCTTCACCAGGAGCATTCAAAGCCCTAGAGCAGGGGTTCTCAATCTGTGGGTTGTGATCCCTGGGTCACAGGGTCTCCTAAGACTGTTAGAAAACACGGATCTTACTGTTACAATTCATAACAGTAGCAAAATTACAGTTATGAAGCAACAACAAAAATAATTTTATGGTTGGTTGGGGATCACCACAATGTGAAGAACTGTATTAAAGGGTCCCAGCATGAGGAAGGTTGAGAACCACTGTTTTAGAGTCTTTGGATGGCTTTTGGGTTTGTTTTATTCTGTTTTGTCTTTTGAAGGAATGTGTGATTTGACTTAATTTTCTTTAATGTTGCTTCTACCGATAATAAAATGATTGCATATTCTAGTCCCAGAGACATAATCCCCTGCTCTCATTGAGGAGCCTGTGTGTGTGTTTGTGTGTGTGTGTGTGTGTTTGTGTGTGTATGCATGCCACAAGCCCCTTGGCAAGATGATTATGTCCATGAACCCTTTCTCAAAATAGCATGCTTTAATGAAGAAGACCAAACAGAGTGGGAGGAATTAGAGGAGATAGTGGCCAAAGACTGAAGCACAATTAATAAAAACTCAGAGACAGACGCTGGGGTTCAACCTGAAGACCAGAAAAGGAAAGCAGCCAGTCATTGGCTCTTACTCTGACCTCAGTCCGAAAATGGTGATCCTGTCTCCAGGAAACCTCAGAATGAAACTGAGACTGAGAACTGACTCCTCCTGCTTTATAATCCTCTCTAGTTCTGGGATTGAGGGTTCTTGTTCTTATTCCTGGCTGGCTTTCTTGTCTGCGGGTTAGAGGGTAAAGACATTACGCAAGGAAGAAAACACAGACGCGGTGATCCCACGTGGGTTCACTTTTAATGGGGGAGGGGTAACAACAAACAGGAAAAGGTGTGCAGATACAGCAGGGGAGGTGGGGAGAGAAAAAAGGGGAGAGCGCTTGGCGGCTCTCACTTTTTAACGGGGAATACAAAGGCTTCTGGGAATATGTCCGTGTCCAGGAGAACTCTGGGAACTGTAGTTCCGCAAAGGAACAACAAGGGTGTATACCACTACTGCCTGGTTTCTATGGCTACAGGGATTAAAGGGGTGTGTCATTGCTGCCTTGTCTGTAAAGCTAGCCAGTATGAATTTAATCCCAGCATTTGGGAGGCAGAGACAGGCAAATCTCTGTGAGTTCAAGGCCAGCCTGGTCTACAAGAGCTAGTTCCAGGACAGACACCAAAGTTACACAGAGAAACACTGTCTCAAAAAACCACCCCCCAAAAAAGGAGATATCTAAGAGAAGTGTATAGTTCTGTGAGAAAAAGCCAGTTAAAGCAGTGTTATTAGAAATTATTTTTAGCTGGTTGTGGTGGCGCATGCTGGTAGGTGGAGGCAGGAAGGAGGATCAGAAGTTTGAGTCCAGCGTGGGCTACACATTTTTTAAAAATGTTCTTAACAGACTGGGATGTAGCTCAGCAGTAAAAAGTTTGTCTAGAATCTGCAAAGCCCTGTATTTGATCTCCAACACCACAAAAAAATGTAAACAGTTTTTGTTCCTGCAAGTTGTATGCTTCTTTATTAATGTATTCAGAAATAGCATGTAATGACTAGGCTAATAAGTATTATAATCTTCAATAGTGATGGATGTAAAGACAGCTGCAGAAGCTCCACCATGACATGCAGGTGTCTGGGACTTCTGCTGATGGCCAAGTCAGGGGTGCTGACAGTGACTCCTGTGGCTATGTTCCCTAAATCCATCACTTAGGCGATTCCGGTAGAATTCCTATGCCCTATGCAGTCTACACGTGATCTAAGGTGAGAAAAATCCAGAATGTCTACTGCAGTGCTGGAGACCCGGTTCTAACCAGCCTGCCTGCTGGATAATGAGCTATACAGGCCCTTGGACGATGCCTTGCTGTCCCACCTGGAAGCCTTACTGGCTGGAGATGGCTCATCAGTATACAGCCACAGGGACTGAGACCAGCCATCCCGAAATCAAGGCCAAAGACGAAGAGCTTCAATGGAGCCGCGTGTCTGTCAGGATGGTGATAAATGAGCCTCCGGGGTAATGTCCATTCCCTTTGATGGATCCGTGTTCTGCCCGGCATCAGTATAGCCACCCTCTTCCCTTTCTTGTTCCATGCCTCTGGCTATTCCCTGTCTCGTCCATTTACACGGAGATGTAACTGGGGCTGTGGTGCCTGGCTGAAAACATTCTCCCTCCTCCAGGATTGTTGCCGTTCAGGCCTTGGCTTCGCTATAAGTTCCTACCCCAGCTCGGCTCTTCCTGCTGTCCAATCTCACATTCGCCTACCTCTCGAGCTCTCTTGGGTCTGATAGCATGCAACCTCATGGACCTCATGGGCTAACGCAAATCCTTTCCTGTCACGTTGTAAAGAACATTGATGAAAGAGTGAACTCTAGAGACAAACCAGCTAGGACTGGCCTCCTGATGCAATGTTGCTAACCCTGGCTTGTTGCTTAACTCCCCAGTGTCTCAGTTCCCTCTTAAGAAAGAAATGAAAATAGACCTTTTCCCCACAGAATAGTTGTGGGAGCTAAATTCATTAAGGCTTGGGAGCCTGGCGTATAAAGAGGGAGGACGTATTAGTAGGAATTCCTTGTAAGCCCTTAGATGACTCTGCTGTTACTGAAAGTTCTCCAATCCCAGCCTTTGTGCTTTGACTTATACTGTGTCTCCAGGCTGTTGACTTATTTGAAGATACTTGTAGTGACATTTGATTTGTATTTCAATAAATAAAGCTTGCCTGAAGATGAAAAAGTAAAACAGCCACACTGGCCAGCCTTACAGACCAGGGAGCAATGACACGCATCTCTAATCCCAGTAGCCACACTAATTTGCCATAGAAACCAGGTGGTAGTGGTGCACACCCTTAATCCCAGACCTAGAGAGGAATATAAGACAGGAGGAGACAGCTCTCGGTCTCAGTCTCATTCTGAGATTCCTGGAGGTAGGATCACTTTTTCAGACTGAGGTCGAGGTAAGGACCAGTGGCTGGCTGTTTTGCTTTTCTGGTCTTCAGGTTAAACCACAATTTCTGTCTCTGAGTTTTTATTAATTATGCTTCAGATAACTCCACTCCTTACTGGGCAGAGTAAGCAACCTGGCATTACCCTTCTTGACTTTCATGTTTGAGTGTTAGCTAATGGTTCGCTGTATCCCAGGCTACCATCCCATGCCTCGCTATCAAATGTCTCTGAAGGCTTTCAGTAACTGAGACCTGAGCCAGAAAAATCAAGAAAGGACCTGGGGCGTCTGATCGGTATCATCATTATCATCTACTGAAAACTTACTGCCGTGCCAGATATTTGTTGGATAATATTTTATTTAAACACCCTACCAACCCTCAGCCTTATTATTCAAATTCATAGTTGGTGAGTGAGTCAGGCTCCAAGTATTAAGGTTCTCAAAGTCATACAGATATCTGTTCTGAATTGAGGATCATTTCCAGTTAGCCACGCACTGCCCTCCTTAAGGTCTGAGGTAGCTGCGGCTGGAATGTGTTGTGGGCAGCTAATATGCTGGGGTATCAGTTCCTCTATGCAGCCACTTGGGTTCTCTGGACTGGGATGTTTTAGAGGAGACTTGACTTCACGATGGCCATCTGGCACCAGTTCACAACGTTTTTGTGAAGTCACATGTGGTCTCGGGGTTGCCAGGAAAAAGGATGCCTTGATGAGCCAAAATGCAAATGCCTAGGAGAGGAAGAGTGAAAGTGAGCTTGTTCACACTGTGCCGGGCTCCAAGGCAATAACACAATGAGAGAGAGACACAGCGTCCTGCCCGTAGGCTCCATCATATTACAGGGACAGTTGTGCATTTGATCAAAAACGTACCTTCCAACAAGTTGCTTTTTAGGTCATTAAGAGAAGCAGAGGTAACCCAAATTAAAGTCACGTATGACCCTTTGGGAAGCCGTGATACTGGGGAGGGAGAGTTCCCTCAACAACCCCCAAAGTTTTCTCTCATCCTAGTGACTAGACACTCAAAAGTAGCTCTGAGCTCTGAACTGGGAGAAGAAAATATGAGGCCCTTCACTCATTTGTTCCCATCTGAAAAGATCTCCAGGGTCTTCACTAGTATTTCTAAAAGTCTCTTTAGCTGATTGATACTTCCTCTTCTATTTATTCACTCAGAGTTTTGAGACAGGGTCTCATTTAACTCAAGCTGGCTTCAACCGTATGCCAAAAACTGGCTGATTCTCCAGAACTGAGACCCATAGACATGACCTGGCCACAACAGCTGGCTCTCTCTCTCTCCTCTCTCTCTCTCTCTTTTTCTGTCTCTGTCTCTCTCTCTTTCTATCTCTGTCTCTCTCTGTCTCTCTGTCTCCCCCCCCCACACTTGTCTCTGCTCATTTTGCCTTCTCCAAGACACTTACCCCACTGCCTCTGCCCAAGCTCAAGGTTTCTTACCAGGCGGCCCTTACTGTCTAAGAGAGGACAATTTTCTTCTAGCCAAGATATGACCTGATTAAAATGCTCTTTAATCAATAACTTTCTCTTTTCTTTGCCTCCAAGTTACATTGACAACCAAACACTGAGCCTGAAGAGATCTAGTGATCATTGGTATTTGGATCAGAACAATTAAAGACATTGTTGATAAGCAGTGTAGCCTTGGCCTTTACTAGGGGGGCATTTAGAGATGAAAACTTTCAAAGACTATTTGAAAGCCTTTTTCAATGATGATTCAAAACCCGAAGTTTTGCCTGTCTTGGAAAACTATATGCACATGTAATGGTTGAAATGTTTCCCTTTCAAACAGAAGAATCACTATAGCATATATAAATATATTTAGAAATTTGAAGTATAATTTATGATCATTTATTTTCACAAATGCAGTCCAGAAAGTTCTAAATGAGCTTTGTCAACAACAAGCCTTGATTGGGATGCTAAGATGAGAAGCCTTTGCTACATTCAAGGCATATCTACTGCTTATATTCAGACTAGAGGAGGCAGGCTGTTTGTTGGCCACGCCTCACCTAAGGGAACTGAATTGTTATTTGTTAAGGCAAAACCAAAACCAAACTGAAGGGTCAGAAACTCATATAGGACTCCTGCTTGGAAAAGTGACTCAAACAGTTCGAGAGAGAAAGACATAGAGCGGGTGTCTTGGGGCTGTCCTGAGTACTTCTTTATTTGAAAAGGGGACCATCACAGCTATCAGAACACATGTGCGCACTCACATACATATCAGAACACATGTGCACACACACACATACACACACACACACACACGCATACACACTTTAAATGTAGTTAGAATTCTTAACTTTCCCTTTGAGTTACTTACAGAATATAGTATAGTTCATTAAGTCATAGTCTTAGTAAAACCGGTAGGAACCAGTCACTGGGCCTCACTCAGAGTTAACCAGGATGGGATTTAAGAATGCAGGCACACAAATCCCTCCTGAGCTGGTTAAACTCTCTATTACCTCTCTGTTCCCTCACCCCATCAAAAGGATTTGCACCTGCTGTGTGGCCTCAGGTAGGTAGGACAAGGCACAAAAGCGCAATTGTTACTGCAGTGTTTTCTGAAGCCCAGTTGTTAGTGCTATTTACCTCAGCACACCATCACCGGAAGCTGCTTCATGGTCCAAAAGCCTGCACCTTGACCACAAAGAGGTCTAGGTATCTCTGGGTGGCAGCAATCCCTGGGGCCTGGGAATTCTGGATTTCCTAGAGCTAATTTATAGATCCTACAGAGTCCTGAACACAGAACCCTAGCTGTAACTGCAAGTTCACCTCAAAGACCAGTTCTCAAATCATACCTCAGATGCTTATGAGTTCACGGCAGCCAGGAGCACCCTATATACACTTTTATTGATGGTTAAGGCCCCTACTGAGAAACAGAGCAGAAGCACCCCCTGTTC
Organism: Microtus ochrogaster; assembly: GCF_000317375.1. Taxonomy (NCBI): domain Eukaryota; kingdom Metazoa; phylum Chordata; class Mammalia; order Rodentia; family Cricetidae; genus Microtus; species Microtus ochrogaster. The sequence goes on from NC_022027.1 coordinate 23,944,150, forward strand.
CCTCAATTTGAATGCTTGGACCTATAAGTCAAGCGCCTGGATTAAAAGTTCAGCCCTCTCAATGCTTAGTACCAAGTCTTCTGCCCTTAACACTTTCAAATCAGGTTGATTTAAATAAGAGAAAATTGAAGAGTTCAATTGCTTATACCTGTTTTTTGTTTTTATTATCAACAATCAAGTTAATGGTACACTCTTGGAAAACTATATGCACATGTAGAAATATTTCCCCTTTAAATAGAAGCATTCATTATAACACGTATAAATAAATTTGAAAATCTGAAACATAACTTATGACGCTTATGTTCACAAACATAGTCCAACGAGAAGAAAATGAAATCAGACAGACATGCACCTGATAACAAAAATATATACCATTGTCTGAATCTGGTCTCTCTAAACACAAAGGAATTGAACCCGTGAGAACCTTATTACGCCATAAAGACACACCATAGAGACTACAAGAAGAGAAAAACATTATACGGTCACGTAGAGGAGACGGTCTGTACTGAGAGTAACACCATACAATTGAGTCACAGAACACAGCTGTAGAAAGACACCGAAAAAGTTAAAGCCTCAACATTCAACTAATATCTATAGTTTGTGCCTTTTAAAATAAAATAAAAAAAAAATCCCAACAGAGATGTCTAAACTGCGCATAGAAGGGATCATCAATATACAGTCCGTCCACCCTACAGGTTGAGTCCAGCTCGGATCACTCAATCAGAAATGCAAACCGAGACACTTTCTGCAAACGTGCATGTGCCTTTCCCTTGCTGGGTAGATTTCTCTGCAGCCAGCTCCACGGGACTGCAACTGACTCCGATGCAAAGCAGTGCCAAAAAGTTCCGTCAAAGCTGGTGGAAGAAGAAAATGCCAGTGGGGGTGTCAGGAGAGAAAAAAAGGAGCGCTGTGAAATATGAGACACAGTTTGCAGAGTTTGAGGATGAGAAGGCATCTCATGTACAGGGCGTCTTTCAGGGCCAAGCGGCTGCGAAGTTTGCGGGTTTGGGGATAGCAACGGTGTGGTGATCAGTTGCGCTAATGGCAAGATGGTTTCCGGAGAGGTGGGGGTCAGGCAAGCGGGCTCCAGAAAGTCACTTTGGCTGCCAGGACAGTCTGAGTGAGCCATCTCTGCGGTGGCCGGATCCCAAGGACCTGAGGGGAACCAGGGCTGGAAAGACATCAGTATTCCTTCCTAAAGAGGAGCCGCGAGAGCCTGTACAGTTGTGAGCACGAGAATTTAAGGGTTCGCAAGACCAAATCCTCAGCGCCAGCCACAGTCCTCCCTTGCCCACTTTGTATTTTTAACTTGTCCCCTCCATTTGGAGTTGTTTGACTTTTGTGATTTATTTTATTTTACTTTTTATCTTTGCCGTCTTCCGAATTTTTCATTTGTTTCTAAGAAGTCACTGAGTTGGTTGTGGCCCCCATCTCTCCCTATCACCTACTTGGGGCCACAGACACACATTCTCCGAGACAAACATACACCCGACACTCAGACACAGCCCCCTGAGAGTGCCCCGAAGTCCAAGCCACGCTGCTCACACCCCCCTGGGCAGCAGGCGGAGCCCTGTCCTGTGCGCAGCCCGAGGCAGGTGCGAAGCCGGGGAAGTTTTTTTGTTTGTTTGTTTTGTTTCGTTGTGGGAGGGGGTTGAGGAAAGGGGTAGGAGTGGGTTTGAAATGGGAGCGACGTCATTTTCTCGTTATTCGAATCGCGATCATTTTAGGCCTTCGATGAAAAAAGCCACAGGCAGCAGCGACACTTAGCCTTGGGTCTACCCACTCGCCCACTCGCCAGCCCGGGCCCGGGCTCGCCCGCCGCCGCCGCAGATCGCAGATCAGAACATACTGCTCTTCACTAAGGCGGCCTTGGCACCGTTGGGTCTTTGGAGCGAAGACAAGACGCTGGCGAAGGGGCCCCCAAGTGAATCCGGGATGGAAGTGATGGGGCCGGGGCCGGGAGCCCAGCCCTGTCCGGGGCCCCCGGCCGCAGCCAGGCCTCCTGCCGCCGCCGCAGCAGCCGCCGCTGCCGCCGCAGCCGCTGCAGCAGCCGCCGCAGCCGCACCACCCTTGCCGGGTTCGCCTCCCGGGCCCCCCGGGCCCGCCGCCCCGGGAGCTCCGGCCGGACTGGGCCCTCCGCCGCCGCCGCCGTTTGCCCCGCAGCTGGGGGTCGGGTTGGGGTTCGGTCCCGGGCCCCCAGTGCTGTCGGGATCCGTGCTCTTAGCGTCTTTGCTCTCATCGTCCCGGGAGGAGTCAGACTTCTTGCCCGAGGAGCCGTTTTTGGCTGCAGCGGCAGCTGCGGCAGCTGCGCGCTCCTGCTTGCGAAACTTGGCCCGACGGTTCTGGAACCACACCTGCCCAAAGAGAGAGAAGGTGATAAAACAGGGGAAGAAACCCAGAGAGCAAAGTGGTGCTTGGGACGACCCAGTTCGTTTCAAATGGCACACACACACACACACACACACACACACACACACACTTCGCGGTATGAATTGGACCATTGACATCACCGCAAATGCCCAGTCCGACAAGTCTGCAAACCTCGTTGCTAGTACCTCTTCTGAGAAATATTTTAGGGGTCAAAAGAACGTGCCAGGGGTAAATGACACCTTAAGGGACAGGTACAAAGGTCGTACAAAAGCCCTAAAACGAAAGCCTTTCTTTTGCTGTACTCTTAAAAGCGCTCTGCCTACTCTTAGCCCTCTCAAGTCTACCTGGCAAAAGGAGAGTGCCTTCCACTGTGGTGACCATAGCTCGTCCGTGCGCTGCCCACCCACAGAGGAGCCTTCCACGGAGAGCAGGGCCTTGCCCTGGGCTGGCTGACCAGCTCCAGAATGCTCCTAATAGTTAGGTAGGATCCCTTCAGGAATCTGTTTCAAGTCCTAATTGCTAGGAAATTATTACACCGTGCACCACCAGCGCTAGGTTTTCAAAGGCGCTTGAGTTCGGAGGCACTTGGCAACCGAACGCTGACGGCAACTAAGGCTGACAGAGGTGCAGGCAAAGTCTGTGATTTTCTCCTCACCGACAACTTCCTCTCTTCCATTCAAACTCCCAGCCCCCCTGCTCTGGTGGGAAACACTTTGCGGCTGTGAATCAATTGCCCGAGTGTGGTCCTTGGCCCACCTCATGCTCACACAACACTCCAAATCCCATTTTCTCTGATCCGCCCCGGATCCCACACACAACACTCCAAATCCCATTTCTCCGATCGGCACCGGTCCCTTTGGAATTCTGAGCATCAGTACCCATCCCTGGCCCCACTGCTGCCGCCCTAGCCCTCGGTTTCCCCGCACCTGGACTCTCGCCTCGGTGAGGTCAATCTTCAGCGCCAGCTCCTCCCGGGTGTAGATGTCAGGGTAGTGCGTCTCAGCGAAGACCCTCTCCAGCTCCTTCAGCTGCGCGCTTGTGAAGGTGGTGCGGATGCGCCGCTGCTTGCGTTTCTCATTGAGGCCGCCGTGGTCGGTGAAGAGTTTGTACGGAACTAGAGGATGACAGAGGAGGGTAGAGTGAGCAAAACAGTCCGAAGTTTGAGGGACTCCCGGGCCAGGACGTGAGGACCCAAGGTCAGGTCGCCCGAGAGCCGCGAAGGACTCCTGCGACGTCTGGAAGTTTTAGGAGCGGCGACCTGCCAAGAAAACCCAGCAAATTAGTAATATAGAGAAGCAGGGACACAAGTGAGACGTTGTGTGGGTTCTTGTGGCCCAAGTGCCTTTGGATGGGTTGAAATAGCAATTTGGAGACCACTTGAACCCCCGAACGGGGAATAGTGCATTCAGCAAGATAACAGTCCAAAAACATCACTTGGAATATCAGAAAGCCAGGGACGAAGTTACCACTCACAACCACTGTTGCAACTTTTCAATTCTCAGAAGTTGACGCCGCCCGAAAGTTGGGGGATAGTGCTGTAAAAAACAATAAATTCAAGAAATGATCATAAAAAGGACCGGCCAAAGAGGTGTGAGCCGCTGTCGGTTCTTTAAAAAAAAAGAGAGACACCGCCAGTAATGAGCTTTACTCTTTGTTATTTAATTATTTTCTAAGCTTTACGTCTCATCGCAAAGTAAATAAATTATGCCTATCATTTTGGCAGCTTAAGATAATTTTGTTGGCGGTTCGGGTGTGACTAGGATAGTGTAACCCTGTAAGTGAATTACCCCTCCCTGCAATCGCTTCTAACGTGATAAATTCTTTCATTTGTGTAAGCAAATTTCGTTTGGTAAATACTAAACACATTTCCATTTTCAAATGCAATCAAGGCTTCCTATATACGAGCGGAAAGGCGGCTTCTTCCGCTAAGAGAGCTAGCGGTCCTTACCTGCGGCGTACGGACTGCTCTGGTGGTCCCTGAGGGTGCCGAGGCTGCAGGATCCCGGCGTGAGGGACGGGCAGCCGGACGTGGCCCCAAAAGTGGTCCTTATCGGGTTATACTGGAAGCCACTGGCCTGGCTGCAGGAACTGAAGTCTGCATAGGCTGAAGCCAGGCTCGAGGTGTCCATCCCGGCCATACAGGACTCGTAGGCAGAGGAATTGAGGTAAGAATATTCCATTTTATACATTGAAAAGGTTCTGGATGGCTCAGCCAAGTGGAAAAATGAAATAAAAGATGGATATGGAGACGGTGGCTGAGTGGGGAGATGCGCACAGCTCAACGCCTGCCTCCAAACTGGCCTCCTTACTACCAGCAGAGCCTAGTTTTATGAAAAAGCCTCCTGTGAGATGCCTTGTCTGAGGTCTCTAGAGCATATAGTCCTCATAATAAACTTGGCTCTTTCCACTTGGACAATAGCAAAGCGGTTGGTCTTATTGCTGGCGCTTTTTACATGACAATAACTCATCCGTCTATTGGGCTGGCACTGGGGAACTGAGCTGTCCAACCTCCCTATCATTGATTCCTGCATCTCTAATTAGAATTTAATACCACACCATTACGCACCGAGCCCCTGATCCTCCCTTCTAACCAGCTCCTGCCCTTTAATTCAATCACGCTACTTGGAAATAATGAAAGTTGGGTGACGATTTTCCCTGATCCAATTTCCAAGAGCTTTTAAGCCTTTTTAACTGATCATATACCTTAGGCATAAATTGAGATAGTGTGTATCCCCCCTTCTTCGTCCTTTTTTTTTTTTTTTTTTTTTTTGGTTAGGAAGAAGAAACCTTGATGTCATAGAAAACCTGTTTTGTAAGAGTGTTACACGCTCAATTTAACAACAAGCCTACCCCCTGAAGTGCATGAAATGTTATAAAGGACTGGGACATTGGCAAGACTCGGGCGCCCTGTAACGTAGCGTAAGGGGGCCAAGGGGGTTTTTATGTGAACGATAAGGATAAGCGGATTTCTTTACAATACACCTGGTTGAAGGGGATGAAAAAAAAATAGCATCTTATCAATTATGTTTCTCCTCGAAGCTGAATGTGCTTTTCCAGAGACGTGGGCAGACAGCCCCTTTACAAAAGTAAAATAAACAACCGAGTAAAGCTCTCAAAGGTAAAACATCTGGATTCCCTACCGAACGTTTCTCTGCGCTCAGCGCTGTCTGTCTGCGTTAGTGTAGATTTGGAGCGGTGAGTGTGAAACTTCCCCGCGGTGGTTGTTCGTTTTAATTACTCTGTAGCTACCGTGCCCAGCATGAATGCACCCAAACGGGGGGGGGGGTCTCCTTTTCCAGCCTTCTACTCTCTCCCTCTCTCGCCTCCCGCTTTTTCAAGCGCTCACAATCCCCTTTAGACCTGGGATTTTCCAAAGAGGATCGCTGTCTTGTTTGCCCTTTAGGTTTTCGGACTTCACTGAGCAGCACCCTTGCTCTTTAAACAGGGCGACGGCTTGAGGCAGCGCACTTTCCTAGTTCGATTCTTGGGGCTCTTGGGTTCTGGCGAGGAGGCGCAGACAAAGAAGCCAGCCGTGATTTGTGGACCTTGGTGGCCCCATGATTTAAGCGGAGGGTAATTTTCATTTGGTTCGTTAGACTCTAGCAGAATAAAGGGAAATATTTCATTAAATCCTTCCTCTCGGTGGACAAGAGGGGGGAATGCTTAGTTGAATCGCCGTGTGGTGTAAACAAACCCTGGATATTTTATATGAATTAAATGTGTAGATAATTAGTTTTATTGCATTCATTACCCCCTTTATGTGCTCTGTAACAAGTCAGTAATTAAAGTAACAAACTCATAAAGTCTTTATAGGGGCATTTAGGCGTTCAGTGTTTGCCAAACTAAGTGGTTTAATTCGATGCTAGTGCCGGGGAGTGGATGGGCGCCCGCTCTCCACGGCTACCCTGCTTTATTACGCACTAAACCACTGCAGACTCCGTAATGGATTAAACCCGGACAGCGGCCCCCAGCCTTTTCAGCTTCCACCCAGGTGTTTGCGCATCCTCTGGACATAAGAGCGCTGAACTGGCAAGTTCAGGCAAGGGAACCCACCGAGGAAGCTGGTGATAGTTTTATGGGGAGGGCTGATAGTTTTATTGCAGTTGTACGTTGTACAATGCGTATTTGATAAAGAAGGGCCCTTCGTGACCAATGTGCACTTTTTTGTGCAGCGGGGGGAAATGAAAATAAATGCGTCCAAGGTTTGACTGCGGCGGGAAACAAATTACAACACTCTAAATGGTTTTTCTTTATGGTCACCAGACAAGAGGAGAAAGGGGGATGCAAACATCTGTCTTCAGTCCCTGAACCTAAAGGCCAGCAAAGACGGATGCGAATCCAAGGGTCATTACAGCGCGGATTTGTCTTTATTTATCGCTCCCTCATGAATATGAATCTGCATCTGGACCAGGAGGTGCTTGTACCCCACGAACTCCACATGGAATTTCCCTCACTGGTATTCTCCCACTGCCTTCCACTTCAGGGAGGTGGGGGATAAGTTACCAAGCACAAGGCTTTCTCTGTTCCCTGGTACTTAGGGGTGAGGGGATTTGGAAATGATCGCATTCTGGTTTTTCTGAAAGGGTTGTTGTAGCTCAGGCCAGCTTTCTGAGGATGCCAAGGCGTGGGATTTAGGTCAGGTTAGGCTAGATTAACACTGGCCAGCCAGCTCCTCCTGGCAGAGGTGGGCTTAAAGCTATTTTTCTGTAAGAGATACATTTAGGGGGTCTGGGAGGAGGTGCACTGAGTCTCTAAGGCTTAGGTTTGCCAAAGCCCAGGTTCGCAGCCTGCCTGAGGTGCTTCTTGGGGTGTTCCACTAGAAGCCACCCCGACTCCTGGCAGCTGCTCTACGTAGCCCAGAGCCCTACGTACGCCAGACCTGCATGCCACGCATTTTCACGCTGCGTTCCAACAGCCTTCACATGACTTCAGCTTCAGCCGACTCTAGGTTGAAAGTTGAAACACTCGGGGCTGGTTTTTGAAAAGGAGTTTGGGTAGAGGTCCTGGCTATGCTGTTCAGAGAGCTGCGGTCTAGATAGGAGAAAGAATGTGTGTGTGTGTCGGGGGGAGGGGGGGTTGTCAGGAATCCCGGACGGGGAAATGCCCTCGGAAGAGGGACAAGCCCAGCCAAAGCCACCACAGGGCGCCAGCCCAGGGCTGGTCCCTCCCTGCAGTCTGGCTCCTAGCCGCCTCCACTTGGTCGCGCCAGGCGTCTTCAGGGTGCCAGCCCTGCTCTGTAGACCGTCCTCGGCCTCCTTCCAGACGCCCCCTGGTGCCCATTCTCTTGTGGCCCGTGCGCTGTGCGCCTCCTTGAAGACCTCTCTGAACTAGATCCGCACGGTTGGATGAGCAAACGCTCTTGACTTCATTTTCCCCTTTGTAGGATTTGTAGGTTTATTTGGTTCAGTGTCATCGCCCCTCCCACCCGCCCCTTCCCCACCGCTGGCCCCTCTTTTGTGGCTCGGGGTCCCGATTCTGCTCAGCGATGAAAGGCTTGTGAGGCTGGGCCAGGCCAGAGCTCCAGCCCCAGCTCCCTGCTTTGTCCCAGCTGTGCTTTCTACACGCGAGCTTCTCCCCTAAAAGTTGTACCAAATGGTTAATTTAATTATTCCAACTATAGACCAACTGCTTCAGCAGCCGCCACCACGCGTCTGGGAGGAAAAAAGAAGCCATCTATAAGAAATAATCTAATAAAAGTGAAGTGTAGAAAAACCCCTCCTGATTTTCAACCGGCACAAATAGAATTAAAGGTTCAGCATCCTTTTCCCAAACAGACCTTTTGTCCAGATCACAACTTCAGCCAACCAGCAATGTGGACCGTGCCTGCTATTTATTTTAATAGAGGCGGGTGGGAAGCGAGATGGATTGATAGATAAATGGCCACATGGATAGATGGATGGTTTGATCCATCTTCCTCTGTCTCTCTTTTCTTAGTATGTGTACACGGTTGACTTTTTATCCCCCTGCCAATTTCTAAATCAATAATGGAAAGGCAATCCTATGTGGCAAAAGAAAAAAAAAACACTATTTATTTAAAGGACAAGAGAAGGAGACTACCCGCACATATACTATGGGGGGGGTGTTTACATGCTACCAATTGGAAAAGGTTGAGAGTTTTTTTTAACATTCGTTGCCTTTTCTTTGCCATTCATAAGAGCGTTTCTTTTTCTTCGTCTGAAAGTCAGAAAGAATGTTAGAAGACAAGGAGACAAAACCAGCAAACAAAATGCCATTGTATTGTAGTAGCAATTCATGGGAAAATGCTTGCCAGACTCCTATGCCTCACTCCTGGGAGGCTGTTTTACCCCGGGCAAGGCGAAATAACACAGTGACAAATAAAATATTAAATGCCGATGAGAGTTTCAGAGGAGCTTGCTGTTTGCTTTATTTAATGCTAGGTCTGAATTGCCCCCGCACAGTCAAGCCCCTGCCTGGTGGATATGCAACTGAGAGTCGGTGTTCTTGCAACCAGAGAATTAGAGGGTGCGATTTGTCCTTGGCTTTCTCTGCACACAGAAACGCTGCAGGCTGCAATTTCCCCTCCTTACCTGCACTGAGAAAATCATCCTCGTAGAATTTGCCAGGGCATCACCTCCAAGAACGTAAAACAAAACAGGCACTACAGCCTCAAACCTGATGGCCAACTGTATTCACCCAGCATTTGAGAATCTTTACCACAGACAACATTTGTGTAGCAACCCAAGTTCACATTTTCCAATAGAAACTTTTTTAGGTTTTTGTAGGTAACCTCCTCAGACCATGACTGTAATAATCATCGAGTGTTTGACAACATAAGTGAACCGAGTAAAAGAGCTCAGCACTTGGAAAGAACCGGTGACCGTTAGCCACAGGTTTTAGGGTGATGTTGATGACACTGAGAGGGTTTCTTGGAGCCTTTTATGACTGTGGGTGAACGCTGGGCTTTGCATGTGGATGGCGCATAAAGGCATGTCTTTCCCGTTGCATATCTCTAACGTGAGGACAGGATGGTAGCCCATCACCCAGCAATCAAACACGAATGTTCTTTTTTTTTTTTACTAGAAGAGATATAAATACAGATGATAAGTTAATTCTCTTTTAGCTTACATTATGCACAAAATTTACTTGTGATTAGTATACTGGTTTATTTTTGGATGCAAACTCTGAGTGGTAGAGGAGCTGTCCCTGTAAGAACCGTGTCTTTGGCTCGCTGGGTGGGCTGGGGCTGGAGTTTCCCAGATGACTCCTAGATGGTGCTTGTGTATCTGGATTTGTTTTGAAGGTGCCTAGTAAGTAAGTGCTCTGTATTGGTGATGGGCTGCTAATCCCCGGTAGAGGTTCTTTAAGGACCTCCTTGTGGGACATGCCTGCTTCCAGTCATCTTCCCCTACTCCTCCCTCCCCCATGTAAAGCATAATTAGCAGAAGGGACAGTCCGGTACCTTTAACTGGAATTTGGCGGATGGTTGCAACATCTGCTGGTCTGTTGGTTAGAGAGGCACAGGGCATTTGATCAGAGTCACAGATGTAAACGTGACATCTGCTTGTAACAAAGAAAGGAGAAACAAAATTAAATTAGGCAGGGAGCCCTCTCTGCCTGAGCAACAACAAGGGGGGGCGGACTATTTGAAGGAACAACAGGGTGGGGGGGACTATTTGACGGAAGGGACCATTTGACGGAACAACGGGGCGGGGGGGGGGACTATTTGATGGAGAGAAAAAACTGGAGAGGCTTGTGATCATCTGAGCCCAAGGCTGCCAGAAGAAGTAGCAGCGTTCCACAGACTAGCGATGTTCTTAGCCCTTGAAGCTCCAAAGAAAATGGTCAGACAGGTTTATTCTCAATCAAACAGTACCCAAACCTATGTGGGTAAGCTATGAGCTGAGAAGTCATCCCCAGATTGAAGATCTGGTCATGGTCAAATGCCTCTGGGGACACTGATACCCCAGGTCATCTCTGGATACGTTTGGGAAGAACTGGATTCTCACTTGACAGCTGTGTTAGAACTTCTGTCAACTACAATGAATGAGTGTATGGTTTCTGGCTTATTTGTGCATCCAGACATTTGTGTTTGGCATTAAAACTGACTACCTACATGGCACCTAAGGTATGGCGTACCTTAAGGGGCATTCAGAGATAATGGTTTAACATTTTCCAACCTGGCAGGCTCTACCTCCCTCTCCCCCAGGTGCACATCTGTGTGTGTGTATGTGCACGTGAGCACAATGTGTCTCAGTGTATCTGTATTTGTGTGTACATCTCTCTCTGTGAGTATGTGTCTCTGTGTATCTCTGTGTGCATGTGTGTGTGTACAAACATACATATATATATATATGCTTGTCTGTCTACATCTCATTTCCCAAATTTCTCCAGGTGCAGTATATTGTGATTATACAAAGGAAATTCCAAATGATAGCAAAATCTACTGCACAACAATTCCCTACTTCTCGGTCTCTAGAGCAAACCATTTCTGCATCTGTTCCGTTCCCATTGTGCCGCTGCTCAGAGGAGGACACCTTATTCTAGTCTCAGACTCATCTCGTCACCATGCTTTGGATGTCAACGCCTTCCACTGGCTGAGGGACCCTTCTAACCCTCTCACAGGTCTTCAGCCTCTAGTGCTTCTGGAAGTCAGCAGGCTAGCCCACCCACCCTCAGACTAACAGTCAGGCTAGCCCACTCACACCCTTACTAACAGTCAGGCCAGCCTACTCACACCCTCACTAACAGTCAG
>NC_022027.1:23955332-23960534 GCF_000317375.1 Microtus ochrogaster
CTAGCCCACTCACACCCTTACTAACAGTCAGGCCAGCCTACTCACACCCTCACTAACAGTCAGGCTAGCCCATTCACCCCCACACTAACAGTCAGGCTAGCCCATTCACCCCCACACTAACAGTCAGGCTAGCCCATTCACCCCCACACTAACAGGTTAGCCCCACTCACCCCCACACTAACAGGCTAGCCCACTCTCCCCCACACTAACAGGCTAGACCACTCACACCCTCACTAACAGTCAGGCTAGCCCACTCACACCCTCACTAACAGTCAGGCTAGCCCACTCACCCCCACACTAACAGTCAGGCTAGCCCACTCACCCCCACACTAACAGGCTAGCCCACTCTCCCCCACACTAACAGTCAGGCAGACAGCTTTCCTTAGCTTCACCCCACTGCCGCCACTCTGCCCCAGTGGCAGTCAAGCATCTCGAAGGTGCTGTCTTCTTCAGCGTCATTATTTCTTAACTTCTCAGCATTCCTCACCCTTATGCAAATCAAATATTTTCACCATGGTTGCCAACTCCATTTTAGATTTCCTAAGCCTGGACTTACCTGAGTATATTTTATTACTCAGACTGTTTAACAGATACTTCTGCCTTTCCTTATTTCCAGGAACCTAGTAGGAGTCCACCTTCCTATGTTCTAGAAGATAGATACGGTCAAGAGCCTTCTAGAAAGTGAGAGAAGGCATGCAAGCCCCTCCCACTTCTCTTTCCCTCTTATCTTCACTCTAGTAGAGGCCACCTTGTTAGCCTCAGCCCTCAGCTGGGGATGCCATGGAGAAGTGATTGCTGAAGAACCAGGCTGAGCAGATGGCTCCTCTGAGTGCCAGGGAATGCTCTGGAAGAGATGCTGCGTGTGCTAGCTGGCTATTACCGGCCGGGGAGGAATGAGTCAGCAAGATGGTGATGAAGGCTCCAGGTATAAGACTCCGACAGTCAATATTCTGGCTAGTTTTCTGTTAACTTGACACAGACGAGAGTCAACTGAGAAGAGGAAACCTCAGTTAAGAAATCCTGCTTAGCTCTGCCTACAGACAAGCCTGTGGGGCATTTTCTTAATTAGTGATTGATGAGAGAGGGCTTAGCACACTGTGGGCAGCATCACCCTGGGCTAAGGGTCCTGGGTTCTATAAGAAAGCAGACTGAACAAGTCATAGTGAGCAAGTCAGTAAGCAGCACCCCTCCCTCCGTGGCCTTGCATCAGCTCCTGCCCCGAGGTTCCTGCCTTATTGCCTTCACTGCTCTTGATGTTCAATGAACTGTGAGTAAAACAAACTCTTTCTTCCCAAAGTTGTATTTGCTCGGGGTGTTTCATCACAACAACAATCATCTTGACTAGGACAATCACAGACACCAAGGACTGAGAAAGCTTGGAGGATTCAGGAACCTGTATGTAGTTCAGCTTAGGTCTTGAATACAACAGAAAAGACCAGAGTGTCGGGGCACCTGAAAAGGTGCAATGAGACACATGATAAACTCGAGGTGTGGCCCAAGGACAGGTATGAAGCTGAGACGGGGAAGAGCAATGCAGAATTAAACAGACACAAAGGCTTTCAAAATACAGGAGAGAAGCAAGTCTCAGAGTAAGCCATGCCCACAGGCCTGCCCAGTGTGCGCGCAATAGTCACCCCAGATGTGTGAGTTGTCAAGGTTTCCACTCTGTCACTCCAGTCCAGGGACCTTATCAGCCTCCTTCTCTGAGCTTGCTAGCACTTGAAGAACCCTTTCTTCATGCCTCTAATACGTGCCAGAAACCTTCTTGATGTAAACAAGGGTCAGATGGTCTTGCCCGATTTGGAAATGGAACAAAGATGTGCATGGGAGGGGAACCATCCGGCTGAAAGTGGAGCCCCATAGCACAGTGTAAGAAAGTTTGGCAGCAGATTTGAAGGCGCTGCACTAACAGTGGCCATTAGACAGACCCATTGCTGAACACTCTGGACCAAGACCGCCCTTGCCTCAGAGACCGGCGTGAGACTTTGAGCGTCTGGTTTATTCCTAATGTCCTGTGACCTGATTGGTGGGAAAGTGTCTGGGAACCTCCACTATATAATTTTCTCTATGAGGGAAAGAACTTAAGGGGCCTTGGGGACAGTGGGAACCCAAGGAAGGTGATTTAGAGATGAGAGGGCTTGAGGTACAGAGAGATGAGTGACTGTTGTCTGGTCCTCCAACCCTCCTTGTCCCCCTGGATATAGTTTCAGATGAGGCTACCCATAGTGTCGTAAGAAGCAAGCCCTGTTATGACAGAACAGGCTTCTAGAACTACTTCAGGTGGTACTTTCTTCCCTGTCTATTACTGTTATACCACACAGCTGTCTGTTCATTCCTTGCACCCCACCCCCTCCACAGGAAATCTTGCCTTGTTCCTGGTTCTCTAAGGGTTCTCTGCCAACCCCATGGCACCCAGGTAAGTTCCAGTAACAGGGTCTGCCTCTTCGTTCATCTCAAGGAGCCCACTGAGAGGTGTTGGGCCTGTCTACTGCCTGAAAAACAGAAAAACGAATAAGAAAGAGTCTCAAAATATTTTCCTTTCTGGGCTTTCAAAAGGTCCTGCTGTTCCGGGCTCTTCCTCTCACTGAATGGTTTTGCTTCGGAAGTTTGTGGGGTTTGCCGGTAATGTGCTGCAGCACTGTGCATTTTAATGTGGATTTCAGCTGATTCAGAGTTTAGAGACAAATGCAGTCCCGTACTCAGGGACTGGCTCCTAGACCTCAGGAGCCAGAGACAATGAAATAGTAACAGTGTGTGCATTTGCAGGATGGAGTGGGAAGGCTCCTTTTCTTTTTGAAAGCTTAGTTCTTTATTCTAGCTGTTTGTTGGCTGTGGTGAGTTAGCGACATTCTAGAGAATTCCAAGACTCAGGGCCCCCTTCATAAGCTCCTGCGAAGAGGCTTGCTTCTTCATAGAGCTTTCGCTGTTCGCGATTGGGCTTGAAGACAAGAAGTGGGAAGAGAGATTCTGAAGGAAGAAATGGGAGGGTTGCTCTGGGGAACTCAGGCATGACGGTAGATAAAACAGCTCCCCAAGTCACTGCAAAAGCAGAAGTCACCAGCTCCAACCTAAACAGTGCTCACAGTTGCGAGAAAGCCACAAAGTCTTCAAATGGCCGAGACTGGAGCCAGAACTACGCCTCAGAGACAGGGTTGAGGACACACTGGGCCTCCTGGAACGTCCTTGGCCAGGTCCACATTCAGGAGACCAACTTCTTCATTAGCTGCTGTTAGGCCTCCCATTTCCCTACCATCTGCTGAAAGGTTCTTGTAGCTAAGGGATCCCTTAGGCCACACCCAGTTCTCTGTGCACACAGCAAAACAAAACAAAACAAACAAACAAACAACACTCCAAGGAGAGATTGAGGGCTGCTCTTGAGTGATGGTCAAGCCAAGAAGCCAACACCTGTAGGCAGAGACTGCCCATTCATTCCTGGCAACCCAGACCCAAATAATAACACAGAAACTGTATTAATTACAATGTTGTAACTCTTACATCTTAAATTAACCCATTTCTATTAATCTGTGTATAGGCACGAGGCTGTGCCTTACTGGTAAGGGTCTGTCTTTCTCCTTCGGCAACTACATGGCATCTCCCTGACTCTACCTGCTTTCTCTCTATATCCCTGTTCGGTTTACTCTACTAAGCCTTTAGCTGAAACAGCTTCTTTAATACCTAATGATAATAAAACTTTTCATAGCATACAGAGGGGAATCCCACATCAAACACCCAACAAGAGACTTGTGACACAGTCAGAGCCGACTCCTGCTTTCTTATTCCTGCTTTTATTTCTTCTTTCGTATTGTGAAGTAATGGAGATCTACAGTGAACACACCGTGGGACACCGAAGACACAATGAAGAGAGAAGAAAGCAGAGGCTCTAACTCTCTCATGTATCCTTTCTCCTCCTGCTCATACACAGTCTTTGCAAAATGAAATACAGTTCTTCAAAATTAGAAACATACCCATGGACTACTTTGTAACCTTTCTTCCGTAATAATAGGTCATGAGCATTCCCTTATTGGGAAATTCCCAAATAAAAATCTTTTTATGGTCACATAGTATTTCAATGTGTAATAAAGCCATCCTTTGTTTCTACAACTGATTGCTCCTAATTTTTAAAAATATCTTTAAAACAGTTCTCAGGGCATCCCTTTAGGTAAGTCTCTCTGTACATTCATGCACTTAGGATTAATTGATAACAAGGGAACTCTGCTATCATAAGAGTGTATGTGTTTTGAAAATCTCCAAACACACATTACAAATTTGCCTTCTAGAAGGGTGACACTTTGTTGTACTTACGAAAACAGAACACAAGACCCTGCATCTCAGCTCTCACCATCACTGTGTGACACCATCAACAATTGTGCTGCAGCCCCCGTGTGGTGTTGTGAAGAAGCAAAAACTCTTCAGAAAAGTAAAAGGGTTGTCCGAAGAAACCAACAACCCCATGCGAAAGAATGAAGGCAGGAATAAGTAATCCTAAATATTAACAGTAACCTACCAAAACAGAGTCAAGATGACAAGCCTTCAAAATCTAATGATGACAAGGGGGGGCCTCTGCAGGCTCGAAGCCAGACGGCAAAAGGGATAAATTCCACCGGGGATTGATTTTTTTCAACATTGAAAAATGATGAAGAAAACCAAATAAAACTCTTATTTTGATTCTGCCTTTGCTGTCAAAGAGAATAAACTTCAGTAGGGAAGGATTAGTGTGAATGCCAGTGACAGGGACAGAGCCCATGGGCTGTACCTGACCTGGAAGGGTCCTGACCATTTCTGTGAGTTGTTACAGAGCTTCGAGGCCCAGGAAACCATGCCAGAGGGACCCTGAATAACTGCAGTTTTGTGGGACCATAGGGGATGAAGCAGGAAGAACTGGGGAGGTGACTCAGTCTCTAAAACGCTTACTGTTCAAGCACAGGGACCCAAGTTCAATCGCCAGCACCTACTTTAAAAAAGCCCAAAGTCGGGTGCAGCTGCACGTTTGTGATCCAAACAGTGATGAGATGGGGATAGGTGGGTCCCTGGGGCTTTCTGGCCAGCCAACCTAGGTTACACAGCAAGTCCCAGACCACTGAGAAAATCAAGACTGATGACCCCTGAGGAACAGCACCTGAGGCTGACCTCTGGCCTCCCGATGTTTATGTATGCACATACACTCCCACTCACAAACACTCAGTCATACACACACACACACAC
>NC_022027.1:23960876-23970061 GCF_000317375.1 Microtus ochrogaster
TTCAGTCACTCACACACACACGCACACACGCACACACACTCACACACAAGATCGAAACAGGGATGGAAAGGAGGTTCTTCAGGCGAGCTGTTTCTTTTTCAGAAAGGAAACCCAAGTGGGCTCTGACAGCAGATGTGGCCACAGCAACTCCAAAGAGGATTTGAAGTGAACACAAAGGATCGTGGGACCCGTGTGCTTACACACAGGGTCAAGGACAAGATGAAGGCAGAGACAGCAGCCTCCAGCCCAGAAACGTCAGCTGTCCGTTCCTCACAGTCTTGATCCACACACGTCCCTTCTGCTTCCATTCGGTTGCTAAGAGGGGACTCCAAGGCACCAGAGAACCCCCGCCTGAGATAGTTTCATATTTTCTCTTTGTAAAAAATACATAATCTCAGTGCTATTCTCACACCAATAACAATAATAATACTTAACAATGTCTTTCTATCCTTAATTGCCCAATGTTCTTTTCCCCCTGATGGGCTCACACAGGAAGTTTGCTTTTTTTCTAAGCATTGCCGTTTGATTCAGAACCCAAGCACTGCCGACTCCCTTTTTCTCTACAAGTTATATGGTAATAACAATTAATAGTAATTATTAAAATGACAGTCTGTTTTACTGTAACCTTGCAGCGCCATGAATCAAGCCTAGACCCTTCTACCTGCTAGCCAAGTGCGGTACCGCTGAGGTACCTCCTTCGCCCTTCTGATTAGATAAGAAAATGAGTCGTTTTTTGCTCTCAACTTTCCCATGGGCCTGTCTTGCCCTAATCTTGTGTTGTTCCTGTAACTTGGTAACTTACTCTAGAGGTCTTATCAGCTGCATGTGAATGGTGGAGTTAGTTTTGGGTTTTGTTTTGTTTTGTTTTGGAGACAGGGTCTCACTGTGTAGCCCTGGTTGGCCTGAAACTCACTGTATAGACCAGGCTGGTCTTGAACTCATGGAGGTCCACCTTCCAATTGCTGGATTGAAGATGTGAACCCCAGCTCTCTGGTCCTGCATGTTCAGGTTTTTAACTAGGATACTTTGAAGGGGTCCTGTGTTATTCCTTCTACATGACCTTTGAAAGTTGGTTGTCTTCGATGACATCAGATTTGCTCTGTGCTACTTCCACATTCCCAGCTGGGACCATTCCTTTTAATGTTGCAAATCCCTTTTAACCTAAAGACTTTAGAAGTTGTTAGTTAACATGGCCAGATTATATTACTTCATTTATTTAGAGAGCACAAAATGGCAAAGTTCTAATTATTGTGCTTCTTGTTAACTTACTAGCTAGAATGCTATCGGTGGGGGAAGGGACAGTGCTAGGTGGGGTGGTACATTCCTGTGACCCCCATGACATCTGCCCTGGGGAGCTGAGGGAGGAGCTCGTGAATTCAGGCTAACCTGAGCTATACAGTGATACCAACTTGGTGATACTCAATTCCAAAGGAAAGGAAGAAGAAAACGCAGGATGGAGGGAGGTAAGAAAACATTTATCGGGGTTGGAGAGATGGCTCAGCAGTTAAGACTACCACTAGCTGCTCTCCCAGAGGACCTGGGTTCGATTCCCAGCACCCACATGGCAGCTCACAACTGTCTCTGACTCCGTTTCCAGGGGATCTGGTATCCTCACACAGATATACGTGAAGGTAAAACACCAATACACGTAAAATAAAAATAAATAAATTGTTTAAAAAAAACCTTTATCAATCCTTAGATCACTGAGATGTAGTAGGCATGGGGGAAGGCAGGATAAATGCTGAATTCTTTGCCTTTTACAGAAAATGGAGCCTTTTTGTAGACACCCCACATAGCTAATCAGTGGAGTTTTTCTTTCCTTACAATATTTTCCACTCACAGATCTAGATATATTCTGCATATTTCTTTCACTACGGCGACACACTGTGTGTGTGTGTGTGTGTGTGTGTGTGTGTGTGTGTATTCACGTGAGTGCTCCTGGAAGCTAGAGGTCAGCCTCAGGTACCTCTCTCAGTTGCTCTCCCCCTAATTTATGAAGCAGTCTCTCACTGAACTTAGAGCTTATCAATTGGCTAGACTAGCTGGCAATCCCACCTCTCTCTGAGACCCTAGTACTCGGGCAAAAGATGCACACTCGTCCAGATTTTTATGCTTCAGGTCCAAACTCAGGTCCTCATGCTTATACATCAAGCTCCTTGCTGATGTAGCTGTCCCCTACCCCCTGCGGTGGCATTCTTAACATTCAAGTTAGCCTAGCTCTGGCTAGTGGGACTCTCTCCCCAGTTTCTAATTCAATTGACAGACCCCTGATGGCTCCCGGTAGCTTCCTTTCTGGATGGAGCAACAGAATGGTCCAGCCTCGTCTTTCCCACCTGTGCTTATATCTGGCACCAGCCATTTCACCAAGAAGCCTGCTCTTTCTTATTAGGAATTAGCATTTGGAGGCTACCTCAGGTGCTTGTACGATTTTGGAATGAGTGATATGTTAGATAAGAAGTGACCGTCAATAAGTCCGAAATCTAGTTGAACTAGTCATCAAATAAAATTAGATGTCTAATTCTAAATGAGGGTGAGGACCATAGGCATAAACAGCCTGGGAGAGAACATTACATTCAAGGTTTGGGAGTGGGCAGGCCAGGCCCACAATATGCCTGGAGTCAAGAAACAAGGCTTCACTGCAGAGCAATAAGCAGTAGAAATAAGGAGGAAGGAAGGTGGGATGCTGGGCAGAGCAGAGAACAAAAGCACAGACCGAGCACCAAAGTGCATGGCGTGCTTGGAGAGTCTGATTTGCTTCATTTCCTTTGACAGGGTGAGTGGATATAGAGCAGGGCCAAGTGCCATGGACATAATGTATCTGGACTTCAGCAGAGCATTCGTCCAGGCCTGTCACAATATCACTGTGGACAACATGGAGAAATAAGGACTAAACAATAGTACCATTAGACGAATTAACAACATTTAGGTGAATGAATGAACCCCAAAGATGCTGCTTAGCAGATTGATGTTAGCAAAGGGGAATGGTCTCAAGTGAAGGGACAGAGGCTTCTCTCTGGATGAATCTCTTCAACAATATAGTAAAAGCACAGGACAAATATTTAACGAAAGTGCAGGTTACATGGTGTCCTGTAGTTTGCGTCGTTTTAGCGGTAACATCTGCATTAGGGTAGATATTGGCGGGTTCAGGGAGCTCTCTCAGTAGCTCTCCAACAGTGTTTTGAGACAGAGTCTCTCACTGAACCGAGAGCTCATGCACTGGCTAGGTTGGTTGGCCGTCAAGGCTCCACAGATAAAATTTCTAGAGATGAAAGTGAGTTGTCAGAGCTGAGTTTTAAAACTAAGCACTTGGCGCTTTCAGACATCCAGATGACCTGAGCAGACTGCAGTAAGCAGAGTCCTTGGAGAAGATCCCGGAGCTGCAATCTGAGCACTGTGTTTTTCTCTACACCCTTGCTTGTGCTTGCGCTGGGGATGGAACCCTGGACCCCACTCTTGCCAACCAGGTGCTCCACCACTGAGCTAAACTTCTGTGCCCTTCGTGGCACACTGTTAATGTATATGGATAATAACACCGTGTGCATAGTGTTGGTGTGCAGGAGTGTGCGTGCGTGCGTGCGTGTGTTGTGTGTGTGTGTGTATGAACTGTGTGTATGTATGCTAGTTTGAAAGAAGATGGCCCCCAAAGGGAGTGGCACTATTGGGAGGGTGGCTTTGTTGGAGTAGGTGTGGCCTTGTTGGAAGAAGTGTGTCACTGTGGAGGTGGGTTTTGAGGTCTCATATATGCTCAAGTCACACTTAGTGTCTCAGACCACTTCCTATTGCCTGCAAGAACAGCCCGAGTAGAGCTCCCAGCTATCTCTCCAGCACCGTGTCTGCCTGCATGCTGCCATGTCCCATCATGAGGACAATGGACTGGACCTCTGAAACGGTAAGCTGCCACCTCAATTAAATGTTTTTCCTTTATAATACTTGCCGTGGTCATGGTGTCACTTCACAGCAATAGAAACACTAATTAAGACTGTGTGTACCCATGAGAACACTAGTCAAAAGTGGGCTGTGCAGACCAAGCACAGAGAATACTTTTAAATTAGTTAACAAGCTAGGATACATGAGACCTGATAAACAGAGGGCATTTTAATGAATTGCAAACCTGGAATTAAACAGTCTTAGAGTCTCATGCAAAAGACAAGAGCAAATCTTCCCCAGCATCACCCTAAGGCAGCCAAAGACTGCAACCAGGAAGTCACCCAGAGGCCATCAGGGAAACAGATTTCTGCTCCACGTCAGAACTTTCTAGAGCAGCGGTCCTCAAAATCATTTTGTTGCTGCTTCATAACTGTAATTTTGCTGTCATGAATCATAATGTAAACATCTGATATGCAGGATATAGACCCTGGAATCTCAGGTCAGGGTCTAATTGCAATCCCTATCCCTACTCCCCTTTTCCTGAGGGGCTTTCGCAGGCTGGATCTTGATGGTGTCTAGCAGGCTGTCACTGCCCTTCTGTGTAAGATAATGGCTATTTACGATGGAAGAGAACATTTGACACCCATCCACTCTGCTGGTCTCTGCAGGAAACATTTGAGGTACCTGGATGCCTGTCCATCTTTGAGGCCCCCAAAGAGCTTTTATGTATAAAGGCTATGTCTTTTGATACTTTCTATATTAGAAATAAAAACTGAGGGAAAAGGCTTACAATATTCACTTAGCACTTTCTTTAAAAATAACAATGAGACCCCCTAAATGTTAACACAATTAACATATTTAGATGAAGTAATATTTTGAAAAATAAATTTAAAATGACATTGTTTTGTATTTTGATAATTTCTTAGTATTTGATCTAATAAGGAGACTACTATATTCACATCTGTTTCTACATTCAAAGTACTGTAGTAACACACAGCAAGTAAATTTGAGAAATTTCCACTCTATACTCAAGAGAGAGACAAGGAAAAAATGAATTATTGTTTTTATTATTATGAAAAAAGTCACAGCTTCATTGATACCCATCCCCACCCAAAATTAGGGACTACCAGAGGTCTTCAGATCATGTGTTAAGAGACAGTACTCTAGACCAGAGGTGATGGCACACACCTTTAATCCCAGCATTTGGGAGGCAGAGGCAGATAGATCTCTAAGAGTTCATAGCCAGTCTGGTATACATAGTGAATTCCAGGACCTCAGGGCAGATCGGCCTCTGTAGAGAAACCCTGTCTCAAAAAAAAACCAAACCTCCTACAAAGAAAATTACCAATATTCCAAAGAAATGGTACACAAAATTAATCTATATTTGTAGCTGAGAATGATAGATTCGATGTTTTAGGGAAATTGTGTTTCAACAAATCTCCCTCGGGAGCCTCGGTCTCTCAAGGACCATTTCAGAGATGCAGTAGGTCCTTTATTCGGGGGCTGTTGCTGTGTTGCTGGGCTCGCAGCTAGACTTGTCCCCTTGGCTTCCACCTGAAGTTTCTGGGATTCCATGGCTGCAAGATGAACCTGGGAGGCATAGCACAGGGGAAAAGCAGATGAATTCAGGTCATGGGACAGCCTTGAATTCCCACCCTCCCGCTTTCAATTTCCAGTATTGGGATTATGGGTATGGCCCACAGCACCCAGTTTTACCGGTACTGGAGATCTAACCCAGGGCTTTGTGTGTTCTGGGTAAGCACTCTTCCAACTAAGCTACAGATCTACCTTCTTTCTTCTTTTTATTTATTTATATTTGTCTTGGTGGTACTGGGGTCACTAAGCACACTTTCTACCACCAAGTGATACCCTCTTTCCAGCTCCTTCAGAGACTATATTATTTTTGTTTGGTGGACAGAGACGGGCCCAAGGAGTAATTAGCAAAGAATTTGAGATTACTGAGTCTCATTGCCTCTACTTTCAGCAATTAGATGTAGTTCTTCATCATATTATAAGCTATGCTGAGACTACTGTATGCTTGTTTATTTTAATTAAATCATTGAAAATCAGAAATGATATCATATCTAGACTTTCCTAGCAATGTAGAGACTTCCCAGAACTTGTAGCTGCATATTTTTTTGTAATTGCATTGTGCTAATCAACTAAAATGGCCCAGTAGAAATGTTAATAAATAAACATAGTCATAATTATAATCCTGGACATCGCCCATTGCCAAAGACTTCAAGAAGTCATTAAATCCATCCCTCTGCCTCCAGGCCTGCTTTCTCTTCAGTCAATTCTTGATAGGAGTACTGCCACAAATATTCTACAGTGGGTCATTTTACATTTTGTTCTATATGTTCTACTATAGAAATAGATAGCAAAGAATAGCAATTTATTTACAAAATATTAAAGACAATTGATGTGTAAATGTATTTTTAAGAAGATTTAATTTATCAAATGGTTCTGTATATTGCTTTTTCAGAAAGGAAGTACTACACACATTTTATGAACGGCACACAAACCTATTAAATTCATATGTACTGGTTATGATTCTGGATCCTGATGGCTGGGTTCTTTTTTTTTTTTTTTTGAGATGGGGTCTTGTTATGTATGATAACTGGTTTTATGCAAACTTGACACAAGCTCAGGTTCATCTGAAAGAAGAAAACCTCATCAGAGAAAAATGTCTTCATAAGATCTAGCTGTAGGGCATTTTCTTAATTAGAAACTGATGGTGGAGAACCGAGTCCATGGTGGGTGATCCAATCCCTGGTCTGATGGTCCTGGGTTCGAAAAGAAAGCAGGCTGAGCAAAGCCAGGAAAAGCAAGCCAGCAAGCAGCACTCCTCCATGAACTCTGCATCAGCTCCTGCCTCCAGGTTTCTGCCCTGTTTGAATTTCTGCCCTGACTTCATTTAACGGTGAAGAGTGATGAGAAATCCATTAAAAGACTGGGGAGATGGTTGAGCGGGCAAACTGTTTGCTACACAAGCATGCGTGTAGATGGAAATTTCTGTCCCACCCAGTTCTGCAGCAGTTCAGTCCCAAAGAAGCACATAGAAGCTTATATTAATGATAAACTGTTTGGCCTGCTAGCTCAGGCTTATTGTTAACTAGCTTTTACAGCTTAAATTAACCCTTAACTCATATCTATGTCTAGCCACATGGCTTGGTACCTTACACAGTGCAGCGTTCTCATCTTGCTCCGGCTGTGTCTGACTGATGGCTGCGTCTCTGCCTTTTTCTCTTCCCAGAATTCTCTTAGTCTAGTTGCCCTGACTATACTTCCTGCCTGGCTGCTGGCCAATCAGCGAACTGGCTAACTCAGTCAGCAGAGCGTGAGATTCTTAATCTCAGGGTTGTGGGTTTGAGCCCCATGTTGGGTGCCTCATGATCATTGATAATTGTCTTAGGGTTTCTATTGCTGTGATGAAACATCATGACCCAAAAGCAAATTGGGGAGAAAAGGGTCTATTCAGCTTATACTTCCACAGCATTAAGACAATTCCTTATGGCCAGATCATATGGAGACATTTTCTCAGATGTTTCCTCCTTTCCTAGTTTGTGTCAAGTTGACTTAAGACTAAGCAGCAGAGGCATGATGGTGCCTGTGTCTGCAACCCTAGCATTGGGGGGATCGGACAGATAGAAGAATGTTGAAGGCTTTCTGGCCAGCTAATTCAGAGAAAGACCTTTTCACAAAAATAAGGAGAGAGAAAAATATGAGAAATACACTCAATATGGCCTACACAGGTATACACACACACAGAGAGAGAGAGAGAGAGAGAGAGAGAGAGAGAGAGAGAGAGAGAGAGAGAGACTTAACTTTTACAAAAGGATAAAAAAAAAAGGGGCAGATGGAAGAGAAATGTTTGCAAACAATCTATCTGGCCAACATCCTGTATCTGCAATAGATAGAGAACTCTCAGAACCCAATAATATGAAAACAAAAACCAATTAGTAAGTGAGAGAGGACATTTCATTAGAGAGGAGACACAGCAGGCACATAAACATATTAACAAGTGTTCAACATCATTAGCCATTAGGGAAATTAATTAAAAATATTATAAGATATTACTGTATACCTATTAAACAACTAAACTTTTTCTTTTTATGCCTGTTGTGTGCATGCATATGTGCATGGGCGCTCACAGCACATAGGCACACCTGTGTTTTCTGGTGCATATGAATATATGCGCACACGTGTATGAAGGACAGAGGTTGACACAGAATGTCTTCTTTGACCAAGCTCTTCTCTTCCTGGACCAGGAACTCGCTGATCTGGCTAGTCTAGTCAGCAGCGTGCCCTGGGAGCCACTGTGTTCACCTCCAGGGTATTGGGATTACCAAGGGGCTGCCATGCATGACTACTTGGCATTTACATGGGCACTGGGGCTCTAAACCCACTCCCTCACCATTGTACAAGAAGCACCTTTGCCCACTGAGCCATCTCCCAGCCCTCTAAAATATTTTGAAATGTAGTAATAACAACACTAAATTCTTTGAAAGACCCAAAGAAACTTGATATCTCTGGGAATGTAATATTACATTCTCTGGAGAGGATTGGCTGTTTCTGATAAAACCAAGCATGCATTTACCACATAACCCAACAGCTGCCATTTTGACTCATAGCGGTAAGACATATAAACCCATACTCATCATGGCTTTAGTTATGATAGCCCAAACCCAAGACAATCCATGTCTTTGACATGTGAATGTAAACCAATTGTATATCCACACCTTAGAGAGCTGCAGAAGTGAAGAAGAATGAGCATTGGTGCGCTATGACAACGGCTCTCAAGAGTGTAAACATCACACAATACCACTTCTTAAACACACTCACTATCACAAACCTACAGAGACAGGTGCCAGATTAATACCTACCAATGGGCCGGAGTGGAACAATCATGAAGAGGCTCACAGGCTGTCTCGTGGGGAGGGAAAAGTTCATTAGGTTGATAGCTGCGAAATCTGTGGAGAGATTAAAATGCCATAGAATCCAACAGTACCAACAGTGCACAGATGGCCAGGGAAGATGCTCATCAGTTAAGAGTGCACACTGAGCAATCCTCAGGACGGTAGTTCAGAGCTCAGCACCATGTGGCAAGCTCAGCCTCCTATGCATGCCTGACGCTTAAACTCCAGGGGGTCCAACACCCTCTTCTGGCCTCTATAAACCCTCACCCACGTGTGTGAAAACATCCACACAGGCATGCAAGGGCACACAGACACAAATAAATAAACAAAATAAAATAAATTTAATTGCGTGGAAGCACACACAAAGAAGAGCCTGTAAAACTGTGGGAACTGGATGAG